>NC_141540.1:65060000-65365833 GCF_021556685.1 Rattus norvegicus | reverse complement strand
GCGGGCCAGTGTGTGGCAACTCGGGCCAAGTTAAGACCCACGATGGACGAAGTAAGATATATGAGGTTTTATTGACAAAAAAAAAAAGTGCCATGGAAAATCTGAGTCTGATAAATTGTGCGTCCAAGTGAATTCTTAATTAGTGAGACCAATTCAGCTTCCCACAGAGAATTCTAGACTAATAGATAACCTTTCTAGCGTAAAACAAACAAACGCCCCACACTCCTGCTACCTTTGTAGAAGTCATTACTAGGTAGAACCAGATCGTTATAAAGTATCAAATATGGGGCCAGCAAAGTAGCTTAGCAGGTAAAGGCATGTTTGCTGTGCAAGCCTGGTGACCTGAGTTTGACCCCTGGAACTCATGCAAAGAACGAGTTGTCCTCTGACCTTCCTGTGAACTCGCCAGAATGCTCCCACTTCCATTCATAATAGATTTCTTTAAAAAAAAAAAATCTAATGAAAAGTAGTTTGAAAGGGGCATTTTACTTAGCTATCTGACCCCTTAAAAAGAACACATCTGTCTTCATTGTTTTAAAATGTATTCTTCATCATCATAGATGTAATCTGTTCATTTATAAGCAAATATCGTATTTTGGGTGCTGGGGTTACATAGCAGTCAAGATAAGGCTGAGCATGCTCAAGCGTGAGCGTTCTCAAGCTTGCAATGCAAAGAATCACATTCAGTATGTCAGCAGACATGATATCTTGGTCCAGTAGGCAGCATGATGGCAGTCAGAATCCCAGGATGATCGTAAGGGTAGAGTCTTGACAGAGTTGGGTCTCAGTCTGTGGCAACCAGAGGATCCTTGCTGAAGGTGACAACAGCTTAGCTGTGATCTGGGGGACGGGTTAGATGTAGGCAGCAGTAAGGATGGGAGGACATCCTCAGAAGAGGCAATCAGCACTCCTGAGGGCTGACTCAGCGGTCACTAGCCCTAGCTGTAAGACCTCCAGCATTCCAGCGTCATGGAGGTGAGATGAGTAAAAGGAACAGACATAAAAAAAAAACTACAGGAGCTTCCAGGGGAGAGGGGCCGTTCATTCTCTGCTTGGAGTTGTGTTTTATCCTAAGTCTATTGGAGAGCTGTGGGAGCATCCTAAACAAGGAGTTGGTATAATCCCAGTGTTGGAACACTGGGTGTCAGGAAAGCACATAGGAGGCCTGTCAGGATCTCAGGGTAGAATCCTGTTCCATCGAGGATCCATCAGCTGTGTTGTAGAAGGACAAAGCTGGGATCCGGGAGGTTGAGGGTGCAGCATCAAAGCTTCCCTTCCTCTGTAGTCGTGTGGATCTTCTCTTGGTCCACAGCTTTAACTATAAAATCAGAATGATGCTATTGTGGACATGAAATGATGTGGAATTCATGAGAAGACTTCATTAATGCTCAAGCCATCTGTATTTTTATAGAGGGAGAGGGAGGGAAACCAAGAATAAGAATGAAGATCTTAGGGGTTGGGGATTTAGCTCAGTGGTAGAGCGCTTGCCTAGGAAGCGCAAGGCCCTGGGTTCGGTCCCCAGCTCCGAAAAAAAAAAAAAAAAAAGAATGAAGATCTTAGACTATATAGAATGCATTCTAGAGAATGTAGGATAAGAATGAAAATATATCAGGTCATCATTGGTTTTTAATCTGGCTGCATGTTCAAATATTCTGTGAAGCTGTTTAAATACTCCCATTCCTCCTCCTCCTTCTCCTCCCTCCTCCTCCCACCTCCTTCTTCCTCCTTCTTTTCTCTCCTCCTTCCTCTTCATTACCCCTTCTCCTTTTTTTTCTTTTTCTTCTTCTTCCTCCTCCTCAGCCTCTTCTTCTTTTTTAAAAATGACAGTCTCTTGGTTGAGGAAGAGAACTGTATTTTTAAGAAGCTCCTTCTCCAATCCTGGCATTTGATACCCAGAGGCCAGATCACCCTTAATGTATTCCATGAGGACCCTCTACTTTCTATGGTTGAAAGTGCACCCAGACCCATCTGACACCATAGAGAGAGGTGGTGGCCAGTTCATGGGTGAAGTCAGGTGTCTTGATAGTCTATAGTTTCTTTTATGCCTTCCTCCAAATCCCTTGATCTGGCCCTTGGAATAAAGAGGATCTCCAATATCTAATATCCTTTCTAATTCATAATTCTATGATTGCTCTTATTTTGTGATTTTTAAATTTGACTTAATTTACTTATTAGGAAAATGAGAGGATATTCTCTATGAGGTAGAGAGGAAAATGTAAATGGGGCTGTCACTGAAGCTTCCCTGAAGTGTTTGTGTGCTTCCTTGCCAATCAGGTCCTGAACACTCTGGAGAGCACACAGCCTAGCTTGTATTTTGCAGAAGACCCTCCCACTTCCTTGAAGTCCTTCAGGTGTCCTTCTCCTCTGTTCTTGGATAATGTTCCAAGTATTCCAGTAGAAGATGATGAAAACCAGAATAACTATCCAGTACCTCCCAAGGAAGCTTTGAGGACAGATAGAGTGACACAGAAAACCCCCTTTGAATGCAGCCAGTCTGAGGTCACCTTTCTGGGCTTGGATCGAAACAAAGGGAACAGGGGAAGTGAAGCTGCTTGCAACATGCCCAGTTCTTCTTGTGAGGAATGCTGGTGCCCAGAGCTTGCGGAAGCATCCCAGGACTTAAGGCCTACTGTGATCAGTTTGGGGTCTTCTTGGGAAGTACCAGGCTATTCTTATGGGAGCAAGCCAATGGAGAAGAGGTGTTCCTCTGGACTCTTTTGCAGTGAGCACGAACAGTCCAAAAGGCAGTGAATTCACCAGAAGATAAAGCACATATCGCTAAAGGCACCTGAGCAAACAGCGTTACATCACCGTGGAAAGACAGGGGGTCTGAGCTCTGTGAGTAAGGCCAAGGGACCAACGGGTGGAGAATTTGAATAGTGCAGATTAGCAGCAAGGAAGTTTGTTTCTTCTCCAAACAGAATGTCAAGAGATGTTTTATTCGGGTGACGTCTCTCAGTCAAATCCAAGCTAAACTGGAGTCGATCTGAGTTATCCAAGATTTTGGGTTCTGACTGTCGAAACCTATCAAAGAGTGGCAGGAACCTTAAGTCGCTCTGTCATCATCTGAGTGAGACCTTTGTGTAGGCGACCAGAGAACCACCCACATTCCAGAACCAGGTTCTCCCCAAGCCCTCTCCAAGTAAACAGCCAGTCGTTTACCGACAGCCAAATGTGATACAGTGCCATTCTTCCTCTGCGCATGCGCCATGCCCTTTATAAAACCGAGGTCTTCAGCCCCACCCTCTTTCTGTTCCATCCTCGCTCAAAGGCAGCCTTTGGGCCTACTGGGAGGCCACCTCAATAAATCTCCCACATGAGGTCTATTGCATGGTGTGACTTAGCATCACTTGGTCCTCAGATCGTTTCCACAAAAGCTAAGGAATAAACAACAACAAAAACTCACCATCGTTGCCACCAGCACTCAGTCAGTCTTTCTACTAGGGATTGGATGGTCTATTGGCTTCCCACAGTCACAGGAAACGTTGCTCACATGGAAAGGTGTAGGAAATGTCTAATTTGTAAGTGGTGACAGGAGCCTTTTGAAAGAATTGTGATTTTAAGTTGCTTCTCTTTTGTTGATCGCTGGTTAACCCGTCAATCTGGAAGTGAGCCAAGTCACCCTTGCTACGGCATGTTCTGTGTGGAGAGGGAATTCCAGTCCAAAGTCTGCATTTCTGTACTTACATTCTTAGAAGAGTTACCCGCGTTATGCCAATTGTTATAAAAACTATATTTAAAAAAACACAGCGTTGTTGTTGTTTTATTCAGTCAGAAACCCACTACATCCTCAGTAGAATGTTCGAGATTTTAATCAAGTCCTTTTGTGCCCTGGGAAAAGATGTGGTCATAAGAGGTCGGATCACTTTGCAGTCGGCCCTGTTCTGTGCTCCACTGTAGGTTCTGTGAAGGAGCTCTCCTGCAGGGAGCCTCTCTCCCCTCAGCTGCTCCTCCTCACTGGAAGACTCGCAGCATAAATGATCTCTCAGAAGTTTCTGTGTATTTGTTTTGTGTTCATCGCTTCCTGAATTATATCAGAATGGTTCAGGTCACCTGATTTACTGGATTACGAAACCTCGGCTTTCATTTGCTGCCGTTGTGACAAATGACCACAAAGCTAGCGGTGTGATGCAATCGTCTTCTACAACGTTCCAGCTCTGAAGGCTCGAGTGCTCCCCTCAGAGGTTCCAGGGAAGAATCTTTGCCTTGTCTCTTCCGCCTTTCCTCCTGGACTGCTCAGTCTGTAGACTCTTCCAGCACCATCAGAGCAGACAGAGCATATCTCCAGGCTGCACGCTCCCCCCTCCTCTTCCCTCCGGCTCCTCCCCACCTTGTTTCCAAGATCTTCCTCTTCTCCTTTCTCTTATTCCTGATACACTGCTTCTTTCAACCTAGTGATCGCATTGGGTCCATTCAAAGAGCTGATGACGTTTTCCTTTTATCAAGATCCTTAAATTACCATGACTGCCTGTTAGTATCAGAGACCAGCTTTGCAGGTGGCTGCAGATCCCCTCCGAATCCAGCGATGATGGTGACATCACCCATAGGCGACAGGGACCTGTGCATCTGTTGCCATGGCAATCACCATGCATTCCCAGCATCCATTTGGTTTACCTCCCACCTTTACCTGCAAATTGTTACGTCACAGCCTAAATAAAAGGCAGACCCTTCCTGACCTTTGCCCCTTCTTCTTTTCTTTCTTTTCCTCCTTTGTCCCTGTCGCCCCCTTTTGTCCCCGCCTCCCACAATAAACCTCTCTCACGTGTAACTGCATTGGCCTGGTGTGGTCTGTCCAGACTTGAGCCGATATTCTATCACAACACTCCCCAAACCTCCTTTTCTATTGGGATATGAAATATTTACAGGTTTCTGGCTGGGGAGGGGGGCATGGACTTCTTTGGAGGCCATTACTCCATCACACTTCCTGTGTGTTAGGGGCTACCTCTTCAGGATTTAGCATGAGAGACTCGGCAGAGCTGATGTTTTCTCATGAATTATGTTCCATGGAGCTGTATCTACAAGTCTACATAATAAAGATCCAACATAGCAAATATTGCCAACTAAGTTAGCCAAGTTTTTATGGTCAAGGATAGAAATACCATTTCCAGTGGGTTTATAGAGTCTGTCCTTCAGAGGAAATCACCATGCTTTCTTTTTGCCTTGGGAGAGGCAGGATGCATGGGATAATCAGAGACGTTTGGAGTCGAGGTTGAAGAACAGCTTGGAGAAGGAAGTCACTGGAAATCAGAAGCAGGAGAGGAAAACAAAGAAGTTAAAAAACATGGAGCTCCTGTTCTCTGAAGAGGCAGGCAGTGTGGTTAAAACACAAGAAGCTTCAGTCTGATTGACAAGCCTAAGGCAGACCTCAGGAAAACAAGTGGAAGAGTTCGTTCTCACAGGCCAATGGGAACATATCTGGGTGCCCAGATTGCTCAACACCATTTTTCCAACTGGCTTGCAAAGTGTGTGTGTGTGTGTGTGTGTGTGTGTGTGTGTGTAAAAACATCACTTGTGCCTGGTGGCACAAGTCTGCAATCTGAGCCATCAGGGGACTGAGGCAGGGGGACCACAAAGTTCAAGGATAGCCTGGGCTACAAAGCAAAAAGAAAGCTAGGATTACAGCTCAGTGGTGGAACACTCACCCAGCATGTGCAAGACCCTGTGTTCAACCCCCATTACTCTCCACTTCCTCACAAGAAGCATCAAAAGTCTTCAGCATGTGACTTGTTTATTACAAGCCATTCTGAGATTGATTGAGCTTACCTCAGAGATACAGCTTGGAGGCAGAACAACTCACGATAGACCATTAAGAATTGTCTATGTTTCTGATTGGTGGTAACACAAACCTTTACTCCTGGTACTCAGGAGGCAGAGACAGGCAGATCACTTGAGGTTGAGGCCAGCCTGGTGTATAAAGTGAGTTCCCCAACATCCAGGGCTACACAGAGAAACCCTATCTCGAAAAACAAAAACCAATAAAAC
Organism: Rattus norvegicus; assembly: GCF_021556685.1. Taxonomy (NCBI): domain Eukaryota; kingdom Metazoa; phylum Chordata; class Mammalia; order Rodentia; family Muridae; genus Rattus; species Rattus norvegicus. The sequence continues at coordinate 65,359,851 of NC_141540.1, read as the reverse complement.
TGTAATAAAATAAGAATTGACTATGTCATTAAAGTGACTCCCAATGGCTTATTTCTATGCCCACAGAGAGGTGCACCACTCAGTCCTTCTCAATGAGATTTCGTTTGCAGTTGGTGGCAGTTGACAAAGAGATCCACAACTGGTCAACCTGTAGAGGACAGGAGGCTGCAGAATGTCCTGCCTTAAATGGGACATTAATATCAGAGCCCTCCTCCTGAGGCTCAGGAATCATGGGGGTTTAGGGGAAGATGAAGTTGTAAGGGCTAGAGGTAGTGTTGACCGACTACAGGGAAACAGTAGATCCTGCACACCACAGCACAGCTGTACATACAAACTCATGGCCATGGTCACAGCGCACTTAAGACATGGCCATGGTCACAGCACACTTAAGAACTTCAAAAGTTCAAGTCAGACAAAATCCCAGCATGGAGGGGCTGTGGTCATGAAGTCCATCCCTAACTGAAGAAATGGTGGTGAAAAAGAATCTCTGGGAGAGAAGCATCCATTTCTTTAAGGATGTGACTGGCCAACCAAGCTCGAGGGCAGTCCTCACGCCAAAAATATTTGAGCAGCACAAATTGAACTCAATGGATCAAGAAAGGGAGGCTTGGGGGAGAGAGAGGACACACTCAGTTGTGTGGGTAGGGAAATTGAGGCTGGGTCTGAGAGGAGTCAGGATAAGAGGTAATACTTTCAAAATACTAATTTTGAAATAATAATTTCAAAGATATAGAAATACTTTCTATGAACTTTACAAAAACTAATAAAACAATATCCTGAGAAAGAATTGACTGTGTCAAGCTGCTTTTAATGTCTCACCTAGCAGTGGAGTTCCTGAATAGATTCATGGCCCATCTCCTGGATATTTTCAGAGACAAAAAGTCAGCAACTTGAAATATGGGAAAAATGGCAGCAGACATTGAGCATTTTTTGTGACTAAGTGGTGGTTGATTTAGACAGAACCTTTTACAGATCTCTTCTGCTTTCAGGTCTACTCTTCAAAGGGTTACTTATAGCTGAGTAAAAAGATCTTTGGGGAGATCCATTTTCCAACACAGAGTACCCATTCCTCTGCTTGTTCTCCACTATCTGTTCTTAGTGGACATACAGATTTTAACCGCTGAATTTAGTAGACTCTGGGCTGAAGTTATCAATGAGGGGCGGGGGGCAGCTTGCAAGAGTGAAGAGAAGCTGGGAGGAAGTACTGTGTGCAGCAGGTAGAGATGGGGTGTGGAACAGTGCTGATGGGGCCAGTGGTGCATTAATTATAAAGGGAAATGCGAGCTAATCCCCAGGGAAAGGTAACCACATATAAGGAGTCCTGACTGGAGGGGCTGCTTCGTGGACATAAATAAGTTACATAGTGTGTAAATGCAATCAAAACAGCTGCTAGCCAAAAGAGACATTGTTTCTAGTTGTACAGAGTATAACGCAGACACAGATTATGCTGTTTCTGTAGCAAATGAATGTACCAAAGTTACTTTGTATTTCTTAGAAGGGAAAAGCCCGTGATACCAACTGCACCATCAAGGCAAAGGTCCTTGAGAGAGGAGTTAGGGAAATGCAATCCAGAAACGCCATGTAAATGGAACCAGATCCAAATGGCACACTGATGCACAGAATAAATAAATAAATAGTCTCTGGTTACCTCACTACTGGTGATAATTTCCTGTCATTCTGCAAGTGGACAGCTAATTATTTAGTAGGACTGCCAGCTTGTCAGACGCTGAATCTTGTCTTATTTCTCTTTTAAGATTTAAAAAAAAAAGAGTCATACTAACTTTAGGCTAGGGTAAGTATTAATCTCTGACCTTTTACCGTTTCTATTTTACATAGCCTTCAGAAAAATATAAGATTGCAGCAGGGTGTGGGTAAGAAGCCAATATGCCTGTTTATATCAATTCCCGGCTGACAGGGCTAAGGATTTGATGGAGACAGGAGGCAGAGCAATCGCTGACATTTTCATCATGCATTTGTCTAGCACTTGGAAGACAGGAAAATAATTTATGTGTTTACTCACAGCCTATACTGGCTGTTAAAATGCATTTACCTAATGAAAAAAATAACCGCTGAATTTTAGAAGAGCTCGCTGGCACTGCCCCATCTTTCTCTCTACCTCCCATTCTGGCACTATCATTTGGGTGTCAGTAATCATTCAAATGAGCTGAGCAGTGCCATTCATTGTTCCTCAGGGAAAAGTCTCATTGAGGACCCACAATCCCTTTCGAGTCCCTCCTATTCTAAGTTTTCCTTTGCCTGAATTGAGGTTTGCACCTGTCTGGATTAGTGCCTGGCCTTTCAAGGAAAGAGTACACCTGCTCAGTATTTCAAACAGGAAATTAAGATTAGAAATTAGTTATTAAAGTGGTAAAATAGCTAGAATGGGAAAGAATCAGGATATGAACTTAGCTGGAGATTATCGACACCTATAGAGATTATCGACACCTATAGCCATTTCCATTTTTAGGGATGAAAGGAAACACGCCGACCTAAGAGCTGGGGGCTGCTGTGTTGCTGACCGCCAACTGCTGATGCTTCTGGACGTTTCTGCTGAGGAGGAAGAAAGAACTGCCCGCTCTTTCTGCCCCTACTGTCACTGTTAGGGCTCAGTTAGAAGCAGAAAAAAAAAAAAAAGACCTCTTCATCTCTTCCATGGTCTTAAGGAGAAGCCAGCTGTCAAGTTCATGGAGGAAATAGAATTCTTCCCTAAAGTACAAAAGAAAGCAGGGACAGGAAATGAGCAGAAGTGATCAGAGTCAAAGTGTCATGTCCTGACCCCTGGGAAAAGACCATAGACAATTCAATTATAATTAAGGGATTTATTGATTAGCTGCTAGCAGGATGACAGTCTTAAAGCTGAATCTCAGATATGTTGTGAAGGAAGGAGTGGGGAAGGGCTTTTTAAAGGCAAAAAGCACAAGAAGACCTTCACTATCTATGAAAGCAAGTAAAAACTGGTCTGTCCCATCATGTTAGTGGCCAAGGAGACCCCAAATAACTCTTAGGTGTCTGTATAAGCAAGTTACAGAAGCACACACACACAAAAAGCAGTTAGTCATATTGTAGCAAGCAGATGGTCACGTTGTACATTTCAGGGTGGGGATCATTGGGTCAGGTTACTGGGAACTTATCTTCCAGGGACTGGAGTCAGAGACAAATGGCTGATGGGTACCAAGATGGCTACCTAGCATAAACTGGTGCTCCTTTAGCCATCACGTTCCCCACTGGCTCTAGATCACATGAAACAAATATCGATGAACATTTATGTGCATAGACTGTGTCTTAGGGTTTTATTGCTGTGAAGAGACAGCATGACCCTGACAACTTATAAAGGAAAACATCCAATTGGGTTGGCTTACAGTTCAGAGGTTCAGTCCTTTATCCTCATGGAGGAAGCGTGGTGCCATTTGGGCAGACATGGTGCCGGAGAAGGAGCTGAGAGTTCTACATCTTGATCTGAAGGTAGCAGGAAGTGAACTGAGACGTACTTCCTCCCAACAATGCCATGCTTCCCAATAGTGCCTCTCCCTACCAGCCTAGGGGAGCCACTTACATTCAGACTGCTGCAGGCTGGAGTCCAGAAGTAATTCTAATGCCAGTAAAGGAAGGAACATGCTGGCAAGAGTGTGGGCAAGTGGGAGAAGAGCAAGAGCTTCCTCGTCCATGTCCTTTGCATAGGCTGCCAGCAGAAGGTGTGGCCTGGCTATACGGGGCGTGTCTTCCCACCTAGAATGAACCAATCAAGAAAAGCCCTCACAGATATACACAATAGCTTGGGTTTTGGCTAATTCCTGATGTAACAAAGTTGACAACCAAGAACGGCCATCACATGGCCCAACAGACAACTGTAACCTGTTAATTATTCATCTGTGCGTGTCCACCATGTATTTAAATGTACAGTGAAGAAATAAAGTTTCATAGATGTGAGAAACAAAGTTGTAAAAACAAGGTTTTGAGAAATACATCTGGTGGTCAGGATGCCTATGACAAACTTGTGACCTTTCTGAGAGACACATCTGACGTCAGGATGCCCAGTGATATGATAAAGTTTTGGTGATCAAGATTCTGACTAAGCTAATTAAGCAATAACAACTGTTCTCGGAAAGACCCCCTCGGAAAGTTCCCGAGAACAACCACAAGATATCATCCTGACCCTGCCCAGCCACCCAGTTCACTCCCTTCCCCCAGGGGACGTGCCAACTTAGCCCTTTCCCAGTGATTCTCCAAGGCCAGGTGTAGGGCTGGATGAGGAAAGTGACGAATTGAGCCAAGAACAGCCCCTTGAGCAGGCCAGCCAATACCTGACCAGATCCTTTGTCCTGTGTACCACCAACGAGAATGGGCCAGCTAACCCTGTTACTGACGTCTGCCCTCTATAACGAATAAAAGTTGTGTGCTTTTTGGGTTTGGGGTTGCCTCTCCCTGCGTGGATGAGCAACCCCACGTACGTGGATTAAAAGCCTTATACCCTCATGCTATTGCAGCTGTCACTTTGTCAATCTGTGCTCTGTGGGTGGCTCTCCTGAGGTAAGGCCACTATGGGGTCTTACAACAACAGGAGTGGTAACAGTATTATGCAAACATTCTTTGAATGAGGAAGAAACTGGCGTTCTCTTAAAACAGGTGACAGGGGACTGGAGAGAGGGCTCAGTGGACAAAACCTTTGCAAGCCTGAAGACTGGAGTGTTGGTAAGTACCCGTAAAAATGCTGGGAACCCATGCTAATCTCTCTATATCCAACTGGAAGGCGGACTGGAGGACTCTAGGTAAGCACATCAAATCAGGGACATGGGGGTTCAGCAAAAGAACTGCCTTAGTACATAAAGAGAGCGTCAAGAGAGACACCCCATATCAAACTCTGATCTCAATATACATGTATAATGTACATACACCCATGTATGAGTGTGGGACTGTGAAAGGCGTCCTGGTTTCTGATTGAGCTAAGGCTAGAAAACCTGGTGACCATGAAGGGATGGTAGGCATTTTGCCTGACTCCCGGGAAACCAGGCCCCCATCACTAGCCACAGCCCTCCATAGATTTGTGGCCACCAGTCACCTACGGGCAACGCCCCAAGCCCCTCCACAGGTAGAGGACATGACCACAGGTCATGTAGGCTCAAGACAGATCTTAGCCAATAACCTTTCCTTCCCAGACACTCCTCCCTGCAAAAGGTATTTAATCTCAGGCCCACCCTGAGAAGTGGGGTACAGTTTTACTCATCTGCCTTCCACCACGACAATAAATGTCTTAAAGCCAAGGGACTGTCTCTTTTCATCGGGATCCACCATGGGGAGCCACAGAGAAGGCCTTCGCCTACAGAACCACCTTCTAATCTCCCATAGAAGGCCTCCCTGAACTCCCAGCCGTGGTGGCCACCGAGCCCAAGCCAAACGAAGCCTGCCACCATCAAACCACCTTGTGGAACCAGCCAGACCTTTCCCTCTTTTCTCCCTCAGCCCCAGACTAGGTCCAGCCCATGGGTCCTCAGTCCGTTCTCAGCTCTTCCACAGCATCCCAGCAGTGCCTGGGTGCCCAAGAGCCTGAGAACCAGATGGCCCTGGCCTTCTTGCAGGCCTGGGAACCCCTGAGCCAGCTCTGGCTGTCCCTCACCTCAGACTACACTTCCCTACCCCCAGAGCAGTGTCCTGGGGCTGCCCTATGGTCTGGCGACTGCACGGGGTAAGTGAGGTCAACTTCCTACGTCCTGCCTCCCCGAGTGGCCATGCCCTGTGGCGGAGCAGACATGGGACCCACATAAACCTATATATGTATGCACACATATACATGCACATATACTGTACACACACACACACACACACACACACACATACACACACACACACCACACGCAATGTACATATACCCGTGTATGAAAACACACATAAATGAAACATACTGTGTGTGTTAACATAAATTCTCATTAGTCATAATTTCTACCTTTAGATGGCGTTAATTTTTCTTTCATGTTTGTTACATCCCTCACCCCCCCGCCCAAATTTCCTAAGAGTAAGGATCATCATCAGCGTGCATTTCTTCTGTATGGAAGGGGAAAGAAACAGACGCTTCAGATTAATTTATGCCAGTAAGGACAAGGCGAACCAGAGGGAAGCATGCACGGCTGGCTGCTATCGCTGGAGAACATCAGTACATTATCATCGGCTGAAATTTCTGCCTTCAACCTGCTTCTGTCATCAGCCCTTCATGCTCCTTTTGGCTCTCAGCCTCCGAATCAGTATCATGATAGTCGGCGCTCTACAGAGCAGCAGAACCAATGGAGTCTCTACAGATAAATGAGAGGAATGGCGTTGAGGAGCTGGCTTCCATGATGAGGAAAGCTAAGCAGCCCCCTCATTGGCCATCTGCAAAGTGAGAAGCGGGCAGTCTAGTGGAGTAACTCAGCCTGTGCTCCGAGAACAGGTAAGACACTCGTCCCGGACTCAGAAGGACTGAGAAGCAGAAGTACTCCACCCGAACCCGAAGGCAGGAGAGATGGCGGGTCGCCCCGCTCTGAGGAGACAGCCACTTGCTCCTCCTCTTCCTTTACTTCTGTTCTATCTGGCCACCAACGTGATGGCCATCTGTACTTGTGAGGGGAATTGCCTTTTCTCAGTGTCCTCGTTCGACTTCGGCGTCTTGTAGAAACTTCCTCGCAAGCATGGCTAGAGGGCTTGCCAGCCATCACTGTCTAGCCCACGCAAGATTATCCTTCACAGTTATTTCACGTTCTTCCTCTGTCGGCGCACCAAACTTTCTTTCTGGAAGGTCTGAGCCCTACGTGGGGTGCCACAATGTTTTATTACTTTAAGTCTCAGTTCCTTTTCTATGGCTGTGACAAAATGCCTCGGAGGGAGGAGGTGTGGCTTTGCTGGAGGAGGTATGTGACTAGGGGGTAGGCTTGGAGGTCTCAGAAGCTCAAACCAGTTCACTTCCTGCTGCCTGAGGAGGGATGTAGACCTCTCAGCTCCTTCTCCAGCACCATGACTGACTGCACGCTGCCATGCTTTCTGACGTGAGAGTAATGGACTCATCCTCTGAACCTGTAAGCCAGCCCCAATTAAGTATTTATATTCTTTATAAGCGCTCTATGGTCAGAGTCGGCAATAGGAGCCCCAAGTAAGACATCAACCAACATCCCCTGACCCAAAAATGATCCGAGGAAATTCCCCTAAACATTTTGTGATTATATTTATACTTAAATTCTTGCTGTTCTCATTGATCTGTTCAAAGCTATTCTGTCACTATCCCCTGTTCACAAGTATTAATGCATAGGTTTAACTACTTCAACTCCATAGACTAGCATATTTTCACTTCAGTGCTCAAACTTGTTTAATGACAAGAGATGGAAAGGGGCTGAGTCAACCCCTTCCTCCCGCTCCTCCTCTTCTTCCTCTATGTGTCTGTGTGTGCACACGTGAATGCACGAAGTACATCAAAGTGGCAAAGTGTGAAAGAGGCCCGAAGGTGTCGTCAGGATGCCACCCTTGCTTTTGAAATAGGATCTCTTATGAACCTGGAGTTTGCCGTTTGGGCTAGGCCTGTTGGGCTGTGGGTCCTCAAGGTCCACCTTGCTCCACTCTCCAGCATTAGAGTTCTAGACGGGCGCTGTCTTGTTGAGCTTTCATGTATGTCACAGAGAGTTCACACAGGTTCTCCCGTCCACACAGCAAGCCCTTTACCTGCCGAACCCTTTTCCCAGTTAACACTGTCTAACTTGGTCTTCATTATGCTTCCCAAGTTGGATGGACCTAATAATTATCCAACCAGACTAGGTTTTCGCTGCTTCAACTGTTATCTACTGACTACTCTCCCCGCCCCACCACCACAGGATTAAAAGCGTGCACATATCTTAACACACTATTGCTATTTCTATGAATCGATTCCATGGGGAGAATTATGAACGTGGGTTAGTAGCCGGAAAGAAAACGAGGGCTGCATTGTTTATATTAGCAAACAGTTAAAGAGAAGTTACATTTTTAGCAACAAGAAATCCGTTAAATATGTTATAATTAAATGTAACCTTTGATACACTATATGAGATTGGTTAGCCCTCATTGTTAAATGTTAAAGGGAAAGCCACTAAACCTTGTGTAAAATCGGTGTCTACTTTTTGCAAAAGAAAGTGTATGAATATGTCACAGAGGAAGACCAGAGGACAATGTAAACATCTCGGAGAAAGTGGCTTAGACATCCTCTCTTTTCCTCATCTGTTCTCTCTACGGTCCAGATAACTGACACGTATTCTACTTAAAATGACTGCCGTTATTAGAATGATATAAAATCAACTCTCATGGTCTTACTAAAGGGATTTGATGAGGCAGTGAGGACCATATCCCCACGTATCTCAGAATGTTTCATCTTAAGTCCCCGTGTAAGAAACCTCATTCTGTTGCCTCTCTGCTTAACACATCAGTTCCTGTAGGGACAGTCCATGGCTGTAGCTCTTTTCATTTGTCCATTGCTGGTCTTTCTAGCCATAAAAATGCAGACAAGGCCTTTTGGTTGTTGTTCTCTGGGAGAGATGATTATAAGATATTGAAGGTAATATCCCCCCCAAGCAAGTATTCAGGAAATTAGGCCTAATTTGTTACAACACTTGCCTGGGACATGATAAACCATCATGCCTGGCTCAGTGTGGGAGAGCAGGCTGTGTCCCAGCACTAGAGGATGCACCTTGCACAGCCGACCAGCCACAGATACAGTGAACCCACCATGAATACAGACATAAATGGTGGCTTGATTAGACACAGTTCTCAAGAGAAGGAAGGAGGAGCTGCTTGGACGGAAGGGAGCATTCTGTTTACATACTTGTTCTCCTGTTCTCTGCATAGCTTCTCTTCCCTCCGTTACCTGGGTGACCTCCTTCCTGGATATGTCCGTTCTGCTAGTAAAGCATTCATGCAGACATTCTTTACTGCGATCCTACACACTGCCACAGTAATGACAAAGTCTGACCTTTCCTCAGGGACAGCGCCTGGCTTCTGTTTGAAGTCTGTCCAGGGTAAAGCTGTGCTCTCCCGGGAACAGACCTTCAGAGGTCTGGAAAGAGGCTACAGTTCCCTCTGCCTTTTATACAATTGATCTCCTGCCCAGGTCTGACTTCACCCTCCCTTTCACACAGGCCCTGGTGCATAGGTGCCTCGTGATTGTGGTTTGCTACCCTGAAGCTGCCATCTTGAAACGCTCACCAGTTCTTACAGGTCAAACGCCACCCCACACTTCAGCACGCACATGCACAAAGTCATGGTTTAGCCCAACTCGTCCCTACCAGTTCAGGACACTGTGGCTATTCTTACAGATATTGTGTTTAAAGGGGTGGTCATAGTTTAGTGGGGTTTTTTGGGGGGGAGGGATAGACTGTAATTGTAAAAGAAGGGATCTAGAATCTTCTGATCCACAGTCAGACGATGTAGGATACGTTCTTCTAGCTGGGCTGCCTTGTCTGGCCTCAGTGGGAGAGGATGAACCTGGCCCTACAGAGACCTGATGTATGGGGGTTGGGAGAATACCCAGGGGCGACCTCCACCACCTCAGAGGAGAAGGGGAGGAGGGAATAGGAGAAGGAACTGTAAATGAATTCCAAAAAGAAATCCAGACACACAGCTAGCTAAGGGAAAACACAGACACAGACACAGACACAGACACAGACACAGACACAGACACAGACACAGACACAGACACAGACAGACAGACAGACAGACACACACACACAGACACACACAGACAGACAGACACAGACAGACAGACAGACAGACACACACACAGACACACACACAGACACACACAGACAGACAGACACAGACAGACAGACAGACAGACAGACAGACAGACAGACACACACACACACACACACACACACACACACACACACACACACACACACACACACAGGAGCCATGGAGAAAGGCCTGAAAAGAAGGCAATCGTGCCAACACCTTGACCTTGGACTCCTACTCTGGAGAACTTTAATCAATTTCTGTTCTTGCCTTCTGATCTGGGGTATCACAGAAGCCTTGTGGGAAAATATATCTATTTTACCTTTTAAAAGACATCTGTGATTGATTGATTTATATGTGTGAATATTTGCCTGCATGTATGTCTGTGCATTATGTGTCTGAGGAGCCTGGAAGGTGGCACTAGGTACCCTAAAACTGGACTTACAGGTAGTTGTGAGCCCCCATGTGGGCGTTAGGAACTGAATTTGGGTCCCCTGCAAGAGCAAGTGCTCTTAACTACTGAACCACCTGTCCATTTCCCCATACCCTTTAATGTGCTTTTTGTACAAGTCTGAGGAAACAATGTAGCATGTGCTTGAAATGTGGGGCTCGGTGGGGCTTGGAACCTCAGCTCACCGTCCCACCTTCCACAGCCTCATCCACCATCCTGGGTGGGTTGTTGGCCTCCTTTCCTCCATAACTTCCCCACCCCCTCTGTGTGTGTGTGTGTGTGTATGTGTCATTCCTGTCCACTTCCTGTGCCTTATAGCTTGTGTGACGTTGGTGTGAGGAGTAAATCAATTTATACTCCCTATTGTGCCCTGCACCTTGGAGATGTCAGCCTACAAGCATAGGTAGGTAGACATGGATCCAAAGGCTCAGAAGCATTTCGGGGTAGGACATGGTAGTTCCACTGTATTTCCACGGCTGGCAGTGCCTCACTTGCAAGGCAGTGCTGTGCTGACTCATGCTGCCATATATCCAGTCCCTTTGCCCAGATTCATCTTCCCAGCTGCTCCACAGTACCCAGCCGCTCTCCCTGCACTCCTCGCTCACACAGCTCAGCAGTTATTAGAGGCTTCTTCAGCCTCCTCAGCTTCCTTCCTGGCTACTCACACACAGCAGAGCCTGCCTTCCACCCCAGATGCAAAAAGCTTGCAAGGGCCGGATTCTCCTTTACTTTTCTTCCTTACAGACAGAGGCACACTAATGTGTCATGTGTCATCTATCCATCATCCATCCATCCATCTATCTATCTATCTATCTATCTATCTATCTATCTATCTATCTATCTATCAATCTATCTTCCCTCTATCTCTGTCTATCTACTGATCTATCATATCTATCAACCATCTATTGATCTATTGATCTATCATATCTATCCATATCTATCATCCATCTATTATATCTATTATCTATCTATATCTGTGTATCTATTATCTCTATGTATTATCACTTATCTATTTTTCTTTTCCTTTTTTTTTTTTTTGGTTCTTTTTTTCGGAGCTGGGGACTGAACCCAGGGCCTTGCGCTTCCTAGGCAAGCGCTCTACCACTGAGCTAAATCCCCAGCCCCCTTATCTATTTTTCTGTATTATCTATCACCCATTGTCTATCATCTATCTATCTATCTATCTATCTATCTATCTATCTATCTATCTATCTATCTATCAACCTATCTACCATCTATTATCTATCTAATCTGCCAGTCCTTGTTTTTGTTTCTCCTGTTTGGTGAATGTTCCCTCTCACTTCTTATGCCTGGCTCTACTACACCCTACCCCAACCTTCCAGTATTTGGGAGTTTAACATTTCCCCCCCTTTAACACTCTCTTCACCTAATTTTGTTGTCTTGTCAGATCAGACTTCTGGGAGTGACCATACTGGTTTGTTTTTTCCACCTCTTTGCTTTTCAGCTCCTATGACAAAGGGTTTTCCCTCTACACTGCTCTCCTCTCAGTCCTGCAGTGACTTCCTGGGATAAGCCTAAGTGTCAGCATTCAGGTTTTGCCTGGCTTCTCTCTGCTCCATCGTTGCTCGTACAACGTTTCTGCCCGCACCTCCATTTTCTTTCTTCCCTCACCTCCTACATTTCTCTCTTCTGCAGGACATGCTCTTCTCTTTGTTAGGTCAAAGCACTTTGCTATCTTCTTCTCTGAGTATGTGTTTGCCCGAGCATGTGTGTGAGCATGTGTGGTGGGTCAGAGGGCAAGCTCAGCTGACGTTCCTGAATGTACTATCTACATTTTCTTTCTTTTCTTTTTCTCTTTCTTTCTTTTTTCTTTCTTTCTTTTATGAGACAGACAGACAGAGGGGGCGGGGGGAGTATCTCACAGGCCTAGAACTCACAAGGCAGGTTGGGTTAGTTAGCCAGTGAGGCCTAGGATCTGCCTTTATCCCCTACCCTCATCCCCCAGAATTAGGGCACAGCCCCACGTCAGTGCTAGGATGCGGCTCTATACCACCACATCCAGCCTTTATATGGGTTCTGGAGATCTGAATTTGTGTCTCCATTCTTTCAAAGTACTGTTCCCGTTGTCCCCGCTACCCCCCAGCTTTTTCTTAAGTGGATTCTGGGGATCTGCTCAGGTCCTCCTGTCTGCAAGGAGAGCCCTTTCCTGACCACGCCCCCTCCCTGCCTTCCTTCTTCCTCCGCTGTCCAGTAGAGTTTCTCATTCCCCGGGCATCCCACGCCCCTATCCCCCGCAACCCCCGCTCCATCTGCTCCCTTTTCTCTCGGCCCCATCTTCCCTTTATGAATTTGTTTTTGTCTTGTAACTGTAACCCTGTTTTCAGATGCATCCTCTAGTGCCAGGTTTCTGGCCCACAGAATCCAGGAGCAATGTGGGCTCAACTACCCACAAAGCTCCCATTAAATGGACTTGGGAAATTTAGTCTGTCTCTTCTCTTGTACTGTGAGACTAATCATACATACGGACTTGTTTCAGTTTAGCCAGCTTCCGAGTTCAATGCTTGTTCTCTCAGACATAGCTTTTCAAATAGCTAAAGAAGTCTGTTTTAGTTTTAGCTGTATTTTATTGTTTTTGAGAGTTTCGTATGAATATCGTATGGTATTTACATCATTTCTCCCTCCCACTTCTCCTGTGCTCCCACTTCTCAAATGTATGGCCTCTTATTATTTAACTATCACTGTTACATATAAATGTGTGTTTATAGCCTACTAAGTGATCGTGAACTCACTAACAACCAAAGTTCCTATTCTGGACGACATTGATGTGAAAAAGAGCAGATCAAAGAGCCCGCAGATGGATGCCAGTTCCCACTCTTACCTGCTTCTCGAGCTTTCTCCACTATTCTAAGTGCCCCGCCTAACCAAATCTCACCAAATGAAGCTGCTGGTAACGCCCGGAGGCACCAGCCTTTCTCCATCCACTTCTGTCCCGCCACTGGCAAGCACTCCTCCTTCTCAGCCCACAGTCAAATCAGTTCCTTCCATCCTGTCCGTCTCCGCCGCATCTCTGACGAGGCTCTCCACCAATGCTCTCTTTGCAAGCATCGGAGTTTCTTTGTTTATTTCAGGGGATCTCTGTCCCCATAGCCCATGGCAGCACCAGAAACAGCTGACACAGATAACCGCTACACTCCGGGTGGAGAAACGCTTCGTTAAAATTCCACTAGGGGGCGCCCTGTCTGCAGTTTAGGAAGGCCACACAGACACTGTGGATCAAAGGCATGAAAAATTCAGCCTCGTGTTTAAAATTTAAAGTCATTTGTTGTTTGTTTAATGGAAACCGAAGTTCCGTGTCGTACAAGCCTGAGATTGTTGTATGATTGTCAGCGCTGTCTGATTTTATGGATATTGTCAATACTCACGCTTGTGGAAAAGATGAGACTAAATGTGACATTTTGTGTCGAACACTAAGAACTCAGATGACTGTCCGCGTTGAAAGGGTTCCTCCTTATTTTTAGGTGACTGTCCTTAGACAAGTTAATACTTAATTAGTTTATCTCAGATACGTTTGTGACTTATCTCAAAGACCTGTTATTTCAAACATGTTTTCAGCACTGACTCGTGTTTAAACCCGTAGCAAAATCAATGATGCACGGGGACCGCTCATGGGGCTCTGTTTAATACTGCAGAGATTTTAATAAGGCGAGTGGAACACTGAGGTGTTGGTTTTAGTAGTAATTAATAGCCACTTTAATGCAGAACAAATATAGTTAGCACAGGTGTAATCTTTAAATATTTCATTATTTCTGCAGATGCGATATTTTTGCCTGGTTTCCAAAGTAGCCAGGTGTCTTAGGTTCCCAATGCTGCAATGAAACACCATCGCCAAAATGCAAGTTAAGGCCCAAGGGGTTTATTCAGCTTATACTTCCACATCTCTTTTCATCACCAAACGAAGTCTGGACAGGGATGAAAGCCGGGCAGGATCCTGGAGGCAGAAGCTGATGCAGAGGCCACGGAGGGGTGCTATTTTTTGGCTTGCTCCCCAGGGCTTACTCAGCCTCCTTTCTTATAGAATCCAGGACCACCAGCCAGGATGGCCCCACCCACAATGGGCTGGGCCCTTCCCCATCAATCACCAATTAAGATCTAGCCTTAAAGCTAGATCAAATGGAGTCATGGTTTTCGATTCAGGCTCCTTCCTCTTCGATGACTCTAGCTTCCGTCAAGTTGACAGAAAACCAGCCAGCCAGTGCAGCATGATGCCAATGCCTTTAAGGGAAGCTACAGTTCTTTGTGACATTATTCTTGGAATGGCACAGCATCGGGGCTCTTGTCGTGCCCAACCTCGACCAGCAAGGAAGACACGACCAGAGGAGATCTTCTTCAAGCAGTTTATTCAGGAACCTTGATACAATCTTCTACTACTACACAGGGGAACGCCCTACATCAGCTTAACCCAACCAACCCCAACGTGCCACGTGGGTCATGCAGATAGGCTGTCACTATGCCGAACCTAGCAGGCCAGGCAGGCATAGCCAAATAAGGACTTGTTTACTACAAAGAGTGCTCACCGTCGGGAGGGTGGAAGGCGGAAACCAGTGCCATCTTTGAGGCACGGCACGTTGCAGCTCCCTACAGGCTCTCAGGGCCACCATTTTAGGAACAGAAACACCAGTCAGTGGCTAACACACAGCGTAAGACAAGGAGCAACTGCTTAAGGGGATGAATGAGGAAGGGTGTTTCCTGTGGTTTGGGGACAACCAGGACAGGTGTCCATCCTTCTCAGAAGCCTCCTTCACAACGGACTCTTGATGTGTGTCTAATTCCTCCACAGTGCGGCACAGATAACTAAAATAAAGTCTTAAATAAAGGCTGTCTGTGTGTGAGAGTGGTTTTCACGGGGATTTTTATAGCAGGGTTGTTCCCAGCAGGAAAAAAAAAAAGCTCCCAGAAAACCAGAAAACCTCTGCCTCTTTGATTTTAGTGTCTGTCTCAGAATCCTCAATTTTGGAAAGACTCATTGAACAATTGTGGACTGCATAAACTCTACTGTGAATCTCTAAGACATGAGTTCTCCCCCACAGCGGGAAACCCTTGTGTGTCCCCTGCCTAGGCTGCTCCGGCTGTGCCTGATGGAGCCAGCGTCCTCTTCCTTTGACCGGGAGGGGAAGTGTGTATTTTGGGTCCATCTTTTCCTTGAGCAGAGCCTCTCCACGCATCTTGGACTAGGGGGATTTTTTTTCAAGTGCTCCTTCAGAGCTGAATACTTTCCACTTGTACCTGTTTATGATTATAGCTTTCCTCATAATTTGCGGATTGGCGATTGTTCCTCAGACCCTTGCAAACCATCACAGGGTTCCAGTTGCCATCCAAGAGAGCTCCAGACAGCTCAACTTTGCCCCACCGAGTATCTGGGATGAGACAAGCATTTAATAAATAGTTGCTGAATAATGCAAATGCGAGTGTAAACGTCCCAAAGAATGGATAAAATGTTTAAGTTTCAACACTAATGAGTTCTTATGCAAAAGAAGGTAAGAAATGTGTGTTTGCTTTCCACAGCGGGATGCAATGAGGGCTGAGGTCTCCCACTCGAACTCTGCTTAGAGAATGCTCACGCTTTCTGAGCAACCTTTCAAAACAGTGCTCCCTACTCTACAAGATAATACTTTTTTCTTCTTTCTTCTTTTTCTTCCTCCTCCTCTTCCTTCTCCTCCTTCTCTTTCTCCTCCTCTTCTTCCTTTTCCTTTTCTTTTTTCTAGACTTTTTTTTTTTGAGACAGGGTCTTAAGTAGGCCAGATAAGTCCAAACCTATTATGTGTCCAAAGGTGATCACGAGCCTCTGATCTTCCTGCCTCCACCTCCCAAGTGCTAGGATTGAGGCACACATCCAGTGTTGGTACGTGCCGAGTGTGAGCACTCATCACCAGAATCAAACAAGGATGTGTGCCTGTCAGGCAAGCACTCTCTTAATTGAGTCACTTCCTCAGCCTGAGTTCAAGGTTCTTATTTTTAGATAAAGATTTTTTAAAATTTGTGTTTGTGTGTGTCGGTCTGTGTTAGTATATGTGTATGTGTGAATGTGTGTGTGTGTGATATGTATGTATGTGTGTGTCCTGTACCTGTCCTTGTGTATGACTGGTGTGTGTGTGGTATGCCTGTATGTATGTGCATATGTCTGTGTGTGTAGTGTGTGTGTATGTTTGTGTGTGTATATATGTGTGTGTGATGTGTATCTATATATTTGTGTGTGTATGTATGTGTGTGTGATGTGTATGTGTGGTGTGTGTATATATGTGTGTTTGTGTGTATATATGTGTGTGTGATGTGTATGTGTGGTGTGTGTATATATGTGTGTTTGTGTGTATATATGTGTGTGTGATGTGTATGTGTGGTGTGTGTATATATGTGTGTTTGTGTGTATGTATGTGTGTGTGGTATATGTGCATATGTCTGTGTGTGCTGTGTGTATGTATGTGTGTGCAGTGTGCAAGTGTGTAATATGTGTGTATGTATCTGTATTGTGTGGTGTGTGTGTTTGTGTATGTGTGTGTGATGTGTATGTGTGGTGTGTGTATATATGTGTGTATGTATGTATGTCTGTGTGTGCTGTGTGTTTGTGTGTGGTGTGCGAGTGTGTAGTATGTGCGTATGTATGTGTGTGTGGTGTGTGTGTTTGTGTATGTGTGTGTGTAGCATGATGACTGAAGGCAGAATGCACTCCCTGACAGCCTCCTCTTTCCTGACATGGGGTCACTCACTGAACCTAGAGCTCCCCTCCTCAGCAGGACAGTGAACCTTCAGGGTCAGCAGCCTCGACTCCTAGTGGTTACAGGCTACGCTGTCGTGTCTAGCATTTACAAGGTGCTGGGAGTGCAAGTGCAACCTCAGGTCCTCATGCTTCTACAACACACTTTACCTGCTGAGCTGTTTTCCCAGCTCCGAGGACACTTTAAAAATGTTGTTGTTGTGCAGTCGAGCCTATGGAAAGCTCCATAAGTCAGTCACGGCAACCCTCACCACATACCTAACCATCATACCTAAAAGTACTGCATAGCTAATACCTGGACAGCTCCTGACCCCAAAGGAAAGAACTCTGCATTTCACAGTCACCAATCGCCAACTTTAACATCTTTATTGACACTCAATTCAGACACGAGGCAGCTCATCTATTGACAGTTCATAGTTGGGGGGGGGGGTCGGTATAGATTTGTGCAACCATCACCATGTAGACTATCTCCTCAGCCCTGTGTTAGTCAGTGTTAGTTGCTGTGATGAGACACCATGACCTCAGCACCTCTTGAGCATTTCCCTTAGTGGAATCATGCAGCAAGTGATCTTCTGTGATGGTTTTTTTCCACTTTGCATATTTCCTGGTCTGTCTATATCGTAGCGTGAATGGACATTTTATTCTTCTTATTGCCAAGTAGGATCTCCTTGCACAAATACATAGCTTATCGGCTGGTGGAGGGTTGAGTTGTTTGAGCCATTTCAGTGTCACAGGCGATATTATGATTATCATTTATGCATAGGTTTTTCTGTGAATATGTTTTCCGTTCTCTTGGGCGTAGACCACTGAGTTATTGTATCTCCCCTTGTTTTGCAGTGTGAGGAACTGTCTAAGTGTTTGCTGGTTGATTGCGTCCTGTGCAAGCCCGTCCCACCCGGCATGGGTGTCCAGCTTCTAGTAGCAGTTGTACTGTGTCTGTTCAAACTGACAACCTTATTAGGCACAAAGTGCCTTTTGATTGTAGTTTTGATTGATATTTTCCTGACAGATGATGGAAACGTCTCTTGAAATGCGTGCCGGCTACCTGTTGTCTTTGGAGAAATGTTTACTTGAACCGTTGGTTCTTAAATTAGGTTATGAATTTCTATCGTTGAGTTAATAAAAATCTTTTAGATATTTGGAGCATGACTCCCTTATTTTATTGCTGACTTGCAAAACGTTTTTTTTCGTCACCTGGATATTTTTCCATTTTCTTTCTTGTCATATTATTTTTTATTGGTTATTTTATTTGTTTGCATTTCAAATGTTATCTACCCTTCCCAGTTTCCCCTCTACAAACCCTCTATCTCCTCCCTCCTTCCCCCTGCTCCTATGAGGGTGCTCCCCCACCTGCCCACCCACTCTCACCTCCCCACCCTAGCTTTCCCGGATGCTGGATCACTGAGCTTCCACAGGACCAAGGACCTTTCCTCCCATTGATGCAGATAAGGTCATGCTCTGCTACATATGTGGCTGAGTCATGGGTCCCCCATGTGTACTCTTTGGTTGATGGTTTAGTCCCTGGGAGCTCTGGGCAGTCTGGTTGGTTGATATTGTTGTTCTTCCTATGGGGTTGTAAACCCCTTCAGCTCTTTGTCTAACTCCTCCATCGGGGTCCCTGTGTTCAGTCCTATGGCGGGTTGCAAGCATCCTCATCTGCATTGGTCATGTTCCGGTAGAGCATCTCAGGGGACAGCTATACCAGACTCCTGTCAGCAAGCACTTCTTGGCATCTGCAATAGTGTCTGGGTTTGGCCTCTGTATATGACATGGATCCTCAGGTGGGGCAGTTTTTGGATAGCCTTTCCTTCAGTCTCTGCTCCACTCTTGGTCTGTACATTTCCTTTTGACAGAAGAAATTCTGGATTAATATTTTTGAGATGGGCGGTTGGCCCCCATCCCTCAACTGTGGGCTGTGCCTAACCTCTGGATATGGTCTCTATAGGTTCTAGTTCCCCTTCATTGGGTATTTGTAGAGGGCCGCAATAACATTCGCCACCACTAGATGGCGCTGGCTTCCACTGCGCCCCACGTGGAAGGCCGAGCTAGACAAGATGGCGCTGGCCTCCACCGTGCCAGCCCACTTCCTTTCAGGAAGTTAACTGTGTGCGCATGTGCAAGAGTGCCTTCGTGCCAGGTCTTTGCCCATTCCGGGGCGTGCCTTATGAGATCATGGGTAAGCGACCAATCAGGTGTGGATGCGCCGCGCTGGGGTGTATATAGCCGCGCCATGCGGGCGCGCGGGGGCTTCTCCTTAAGATATTAATAAAGTTTGGTCGCAGCGAGGATTCCTATGTCCACGCGTGTTTTCTTGCTGGCGAGGTCGCGCGTGGGACAGGTATTTCAGCTAATGTCATCTGCAGTGGGTCCTGAGACCTTTTGGGTCCCTGGAATCTGGAACTTTTTAGTGGCTACCCCCAGTTCTCCATCCCCCACTGTTACACACCTCCGTTCAAATCCCTGACCCTCTGTACTCTCCCCCATCTCCTTCCACACCTGATCCTCCCCCTTCTCTCTCCCTCCCTGGGTTATTTTCTTCCCCCTTCTGAGTAGGACTGAAGCATCCCACTTCTGTCTTCCTTTTTCGTGGGCTTCCTGTATACGGTCTGTGAGGTTGTTTTCCCCATTTTCTTGATGATAACAATTGACACCCCAACCTAAAATGGGAATGAAGTGTAATGTTGCTCTTCCTTCGTTACTTTGTTTAATTTTTATTGGTTTTAGAAATAAATGCCTTGTACAAAGTCATCAAGCTTCCCTTCTATTTTTCTCCTATTACTGTTTTATACTCTCTCATTTTCTGGGTCTGGCCTTTGCATAGTCAAGGAGATCCCCCAAAGCGTCGGCAGCTCATGAAGATTTCGAATAGCATTTTACCTCCTGCTATCGATGCTGTAGCATTGCCTCTGATGAGAAAGCTCTCAGCCTAGGGACGACAAAGGTGCAGAGCTTGTTGGTCACAGATTTTATTTAGAAGAACCATTTCCCCCTAAGACATTTGGTCCAGTAAACTTTAGGCCCATGTTTTCCTCTCCTTCCAGTTTAAAATCTTCTTGGAAATATAAAATGATGGCTAGTCTTTGCCATCATTAAAATGATGCCAAACAGATGTTTGCAAAGCAAGCATGCCTTCAGCATTATTTTAGAACCAAGAAATCAGGCCTTTTTCGTGGAGTGGAGGTTACCAACTATCACCAGGAGAGGGCAGCAGAGGCGTGAAAGCATTGGCCCTACTTTAAGAAGTCAGGCCAGTCAAAGCCCAAAATACCATGGGATAAAAACTGCCAGGCATTCAGATCAGCAAAGAAAAATTCTAGAAAACCTAGGTCATAGTTTGTTGAAATAGAGAAATAAACAAAAAACAAAACAAAACAAAAACATTGGCCAAATCCCATGGGGAAGAGAGCTGAACACCCAGGAGTGCAGACATCCTGAGACCGCAGGACAGACTGCCACCTCTGCACACTTCTGCCCACATCCCTGGTCCAAGGGGAAACTGCACAGTGCCTCTGGACACAGGGATATAGGAACAGACAGACGCAGGTACCCAAGGTTCTGGTCTGTGCCCAGGACCGAATTGAACTGGCCAAACAGCTCCCTGTACCCAAATCCCGTGAGGGAGAGAACTGAACCCTCAGAAGTGTGGATACTCCTGAGAAGTCAGAGGAGGATACCCTCTGCCCACAGTCCAGACCCAAGAGGGAATCGCCTCGTGCTAGCTGTGCCTGCTGGGTGCAAGGACATAGGAGCAATCAGGGGCAGAACCCTTTGATTCCTGCCTGCGCCTAGAGCTGGAAGACAGTCCCCAGGAGCACCGACACACCTGAAATCAGAACACCTGTGCTCTGAAAGGTTGAAAGAAAACAGGAAAACAGTTCTACAGGAGTGCTGACACAGAGGCCTACAGCAAGGTCAAGTCACTCCCAGAAACAGCAAGACAAGCAAACACCAGAGACAACCCAATGGCTAGAGGCAAGCACAGAAACCTAATCAACAGGAACCAAGACAACTTGGCATCATCAGAGCCCAGCTCTCCCACCAAAGAAAACACTGGATATCAAACACACCAGAAAAGCAAGATTTAGATTTAAAATCACATTTTTTTATAATGATGGAGGACTTTAA
Source organism: Rattus norvegicus (assembly GCF_021556685.1). Classification (NCBI taxonomy): domain Eukaryota; kingdom Metazoa; phylum Chordata; class Mammalia; order Rodentia; family Muridae; genus Rattus; species Rattus norvegicus. The sequence goes on along the minus strand of NC_141540.1, from coordinate 65,338,831 downwards.
GAAAGACATAAAGAACTCCCTTAAAGAAATGCAGGAAAACACAAGTAAACAAGTAGAAGCCCTTAGAAAGGAAACACAAAAATCCCTGAAAGAATTACAGGAAAACACAATCAAATAGGTAAAGGAATTGAAAATGGAAATAGAAATAATAAAGAAAGAACACATGGAAACAACCCTGGATATAGAAAACCAAAAGAAGAGACAAGGAACTGTAGATACAAGCATCACCAACAGAATACAAGAGATAGAAGAGAGAATCTCAGGAGCAGAAGATTCCATAGAAATCATCAACACAACTGTCAAAGATAATGTAAAGCGGAAAAAGCTACTGGTCCAAAACATACAGGAAATCCAGGACTCAATGAGGAGATCAAACCTAAGGATAATAGGTATAGAAGAGAGTGAAGACTCCCAGCTCAAAGGACCAGTAAATATCTTCAACAAAATCATAGAAGAAAACTTCCCTAACCTAAATAAAGAGATGCCCATAAATATACAAGAAGCCTACATAACTCCAAATAGATTGGACCAGAAGAGAAATTCCTCCCGTCACATAAATAGTTAAGACACCAAATGCACAAAACAAAGAAAGAATATTAAAAGCAGTAAGGGAAAAAGGTCAAGTGACATATAAAGTCAGACCAATAAGAATTACACCAGACTTCTTACCAGAGACTATGAAAGTCAGAAGATCCTGGACAGATGTCATACAGACCCTAAGAGAACACAAATGCCAGCCCAAGTTACTGTATCCAGCAAAACTCTCAATTAACATAGATGGAGAAATCAAGATATTCCATGACAAAATCAAATTTACACACTATCTTTCTACAAATCCATCCCTACAAAGGATAATATATGGAAAACTCCAACACAAGGAGAGAAATTACACTGTACAGAAAGCAAGAATATAATTTCCTTGCAATGAAACCAAAAGAGAGACAAACAAACATAATTCCGCCTCTAACAACGAAAATAACAGGACATGACAATCACTATTCCTTAATATCTCTCAACATCAACGGCCTCAATTTCCCAATAAAAAGACATAGACTAAGAGACTGGATATCTAAGGAGGACCCAGCATTTTGCTGCAGGCAGGAAACACACCTCAGAGACAAAGACAGACACTACCTCAGAGTGAAAAGCTGGAAAACAACTTTCCAAGCAAATGGCTCGGCTCGAAGAAACAAGCTAGAGTTGCCATTCTAATATCGAATAAAATTGACTTTCAACCAAAAGTCATTAAAAAAGATAAGGAAGGACACTTCATATTCATTAAAGGAAAAATCCACCAAGATGAACTCTCAATCCTAAATATCTGTGCTCCAAATGCAAGGGCACCTACATACGTAAAAGAAACCTTACTAAAGCTCAAAGCACACATTGCACCTCACACAATAATAGTAGGAGATTTCAACACCCCACTCTCATCAATGGACAGATCATGGAAACAGAAATTAAACAGAGACATAGAGAAACAAACAGAAGTCATGAACCAAATGGATTTAACAGATATTTATACAACATTCCATCCTAAATCAAAAGAATACACCTTCTTCTCAGCACCTCATGGAACCTTCTCCAAAACTGACCATATAATCGGTCACAAAACAGGCCTCAACAGATACAGGAAGATAGAAATAATCCCATGCATCCTATCAGATCACCACACACTAAGACTACCTTGGATAACAACAATAATGACAGAAAGTCCACTTATAGATGGAAGTTGAACAATGCTCTACTCAATGACAACTTGATCAAGGAAGAAATAATGAAAGAAAATAAAGACTTCGTAGAATTTAATGAAAATTAAGATACAACATTCCCAAATTTATGGGAGACAATGAAAGTGGTACCAAGAGGAAAACTCATAGCTCTGAGTGCCTGCAAAAAGAAACAGCAGAGATATATGTCAGCAGCTTGACAGCACACATAAAAACTCCAGAACAAAAAGAAATAAATAAAACCAAGAGGAGTAGAAGGCAGGAAATAATGAAACTCAGGGCTGAAATCAACCAAGTAGAAACAAAAAGGATTATACAAAGAATCAACAAAACCAGGAGCTGGTTCTTTGAGAAAATCAACAAGATAGATAAACCCTTAGCCAGACTAACCAGAGGTCACAGAGAGTGCATCCAAATTAACAAAATCAGAACTGAAAAGGCAGACAAAACAATAGAATCTGAAGAAATTTTAAAAGAACATCGGATCCTATTACAAAAGCCTATATTCAACAAAACTTGAAAATCTGGAGGAAATGGATAATTTTCTAGACAGATACCAGGTACCGAAGTTAAATCAGGAACAAATAAACCAGTTAAACAACCCATAACTCCTAAAGAAATAGAAACAGTTATTAAAAGTCTCCCAAACCAAAAGAGCCCAGAATCAGATGGGTTTAGTGCAGAATTCTGTCAGACCTTCATAGAAGACCTCATAGCAATACTGTCCAAACAGTTCCACAAAATAGAAACAGACCAAATTCCTTCTACGAAGCCACAATTACTCTTTTACCAAAACCACACAAAGACCCAACAAAGAAAGAGAACTTCAGACCAATTTCCCTTATGAATTTTGATGCAAAAATACTCAATAAAATTCTTGCAAACTAAATCCAAGAACACCTTAAAACGATCATCCATCATGATCAAGTAGACTTCATCCCAGGGATGCAGGGATGGTTTAATATATGAAAATCCATCAATGTAATTCACTATATAAACAAACTCAAAGATAAGAACCACATGGTCATTTCATTAGATGCTGAGAAAGCATTTTTTTGCATTTTTTATCTTTATTAACTTGAGTATTTCTTATTTACATTTTGATTGTTATTCCCTTTCCTGGTTTCCGGGCCAACATCCCCCTAACCCCTCCCCCCTTCTATATTGGTGTTCCCCTCCCCATCCTCTCCCCATACTGCCCTCCCCTCAACAATCATGTTCACTGTGGGGGTTCAGGCTTGGCAGGACCAAGGGCTTCCCCTTCCACTGGTGCTCTTACTAGGCTATTCATTGCTACCTATGAGGTTGGAGCCCAGGGTCAGTTCATGTATAGTCTTTGGGTAGTGGCTTAGTCCCTGGAAGCTCTGGTTGGTTGGCACTGTTGTTCATATGGGGGCTGAGAAAGCATTTGACAAAATTCAACACCCCTTCATGATAAAAGTCCTGGAAAGATCAGGAATTCAAGGCCCATATCTAAAAATAGTAAAAGCAATATATAGTAAACCAGTAGCTAACATCAAACTAAATGGAGAGAAACTTGAAACAATTCCACTAAAGTCAGAGACTAGACAAGGCTGCCCACTCTCTCCCTACTTATTCAATATAGTATTTGAAGTCCTGGCCAGAGCAATCAGACAGTGAAAGAAGGTCAAAGAGATATGAATTGGAAGGGAAGAAGTCAAAATATCACTATTTGCAGATGATATGATAGTATACTTAAGTGACCCCAAAAGTTCCACCAGAGAACTACTTAACCTGATAAACAACTTCAGCAAGGTGTTGGGGTATAAAATTAACTCAAATAAATCAGTAGCCTTCCTCTACTTAAAGAATAAACAGGCTGAGAAAGAAATTAGGAAATGACATCCTTCATAATAGTCTCAAATAATATAAAATATCTTGGTGTGACTTTAACCAAGCAAGTGAAAGATCTATATGACAAGAACGTCAAGTCTCTGAAGAAAGAAATTGAAGAAGATCTCAGAAGATGGAAAGATCTTCCTTGCTCATGGATTGGTAGGATTAATATAGTAAAGATGGCCATTTTGCCAAAAAGCAATCTACAGATTCAATGCAATCCCCATCAAAATTCCTACTTAATTCTTTATAGAGATAGAAAGAGCAATTTGCAAATTCATTTGGAATGACAAAAAACCCATGATAGTGAAAACTATACTCAACAATAAAAGAACTTCTGGGGTAATCACCATCCCTGACTTCAAGCAGTATTACAGAGCAACAGTGATAAAAACTGTATGGTACTGGTACAGAGACAAGCAGATAGATCAGTGGAACAGAATTGAAGACCCAGAAATGAACCCACACACAGCTATGGTCACTTGATCTTTGACAAAGGAGCTAAAACCATCCAATGGAAGAAAGATAGCATTTTCAACAAATGGTTCTGGTTCAACTGGAGGTCAGCATGTCGAAAATGCAAATTGATCCATTCTTATCACCATGTACAAAGCTTAAGTTCAAGTGGATCAAGGACCTCCACATCAAACCAGATACGCTCAAACTAATAGAAGAAAAAATGGGGAAGAGTCTCGAACACATGGGCACTGGGGAAAATTTCCTGAACAAAACACCAATGGCTTGTGCTCTAAGATCAAGAATCGACAAATGGGATCTCATAAAACTGCAAAGCTTCTGTAAGGCAAAAGACACTGTCATTAGGACAAAACCGCAACCAACAGATTGGGAAAAGATCTTTACCAACCCTACAACTGATAGAGGGCTAATATTCAAAATATACAAAGAACTCAAGAAGTTAGACTCCAGAGAGCCAAATAACGCTATTAAAAATGGGGTACAGAGCTAAACAAAACATTCTCAGCTGAGGATTATCAAATGGCCAAAAAGCACCTAAAGAAGTGTTCAACATCCTTAGTCATCAGGGAAATGCAAATCAAAACAACCCTGAGATTCCACCTCACACCAGTCAGAATGGCTAAGATCAAAAACTCAGGTGACAGCAGATGCTGGTGAGGATGTGGAGAAAGAGGAACACTCCTCCATTGTTGGTGGGATTGCAAACTGGTACAACCATTCTGGAAATCAGTCTGGAGGTTCCTCAGAAAATTGGACATTTCACTACCTGAGGTCCCAGCTATACCTCTCCTGGGCATATATCCAAAAGATGCTCCAACATACAACAAAGACACATGCTCCATTTTGTTCATAGCAGCCTTATTTATAATAGCCAGAAGCTGGAAAGAACCCAGATGCCCTTCAACAGAGGAATGGATACAGAAAATGTGGTACATCTACACAATGGAGTACTACTCAGCTGTCAAAAACAATGACTTCATGAAATTCATAGGCAAATGGAATGAACTAGAAAATATCATCCTGAGTGAGGTAACTCCATCATGGAAAAACACTCTTGGTATGCACTCATTGATAAGTGGATATTAGCCAAAAAGCTCGAATTACCCAAGATGCAATCCACAGACCACAGGAAGCTCAAGAAGGATGACCAAAATGCAGATGCTCCCACTCCTTCTTAAAAGGGGAAAAATATCCATAGGAGGGGATATGGAAGCAAAGTTTAGAGCAACGACTCAAGGAATGGCCATTCAGAGCCTGCCCCACATGTGGCATATATATATATATGGCATGCATATATATGTGGCATGTGTATATATATATATATATATATATATATATATATATATATATATATAGCCACCAAAACTAGATAAGATTGATGAAGCTAAAACATGCATGTGGAAAGGGACTGGATATAGATCTCTCCTGAGAGACACATCCAGAGCATGTCCAATACAGAGGTCAATGCTAGCAGCAAACCACTGAACTGAGAACAGGACCCCCTTGGGGGGAATTAGAAGAAGTATTGAAAGAGTTGAAGGAGGGGTTGGGGATTTAGCTCAGTGGTAGAGCGCTTGCCTAGGAAGCGCAAGGCCCTGGGTTCAGTCCCCAGCTCCGAAAAAAAGAACCAAAAAAAAAAAAAAAAAAAAAAAAAAAAAAAAAAAGAAAGAGTTGAAGGAGCTTGCTGCCCCGTAAGAACAACCAACCAGAGCCAGCCAACCAGAGCTTCCAGCAACTAAACCACTACGGAAAGACTATACATGGATTGACCCAGGGTTCCAACTGCATAGGTAGCAGAGAATAGCCTTGTTGGGGCACCAGTGGAAGGGGAAGCCATTGGTCTTGCCAAAGTTGGACCCCCAGTGCAGGGGAATATGGGGGGGGGCAGTAGGGGGATGTATGGGAGGAATACCCGTATGGGGGAGGGGGAGGGAAGGAGATGGGGGCTAATGGACAGGAAACTGGGAAGGGGAATAACATTTGAAATTTATGTAAAGAAATATATCTAATAAAAAACAAAACAAAACAAAAACATTGTTATTGTGGTGGTTTGAATAGGAATGGCCACTACAGACTCATGTGTTTGAATGCTTGGCCCCTAGGGACATTATAGAAGGTGTGGCCTTATTGTAGGAGGTGTGGCCCTATTGGAGGAAGTGGGTCATTGAAGGCTTTGAAGTCTCAAAAGCCCCAGTCTGGCCAGTGTGTCTCAGTCTTCACTTTTGCTGACTGTGGATCACGTTGTAGAACTCTCAGCTCCTTCTCCATCACCATGTCTGCCTGTGTGCCACCATGCTTTCCGCCATGCTGATAATAGGCTAAACCTCTGAAACTAATTACTTATTTAATTAATTTTCTTGATAAGAGTTGCTGTGGTCACAGTGTCTCTTTGCAGCAATAAAACCCTAACTAAGACAACTATGCTAAATTTAAAGCACCTACACCTGGAACCTGATGCTCACACAGTAATGACATGGATCCTTGTCAGAAATACTCTAGAAGGATTTTGAAGAGGTTTTGTTTTGTTTTGTTTTGTTTTGTTTTAAATAGGCTTCCAAAAAGGCAAATCTGAGTGTTGACTAGCTGGAGTACAGCCTGTGAGCCATTCTAATAAATCACACACATACACACACATACACACACACACACACACACACACACACACACACACACACACGCACGCACACAGAGAGAGAGAGACAGAGAGAGACAGAGACAGAGAGAGACAGAGACAGAGAGAGACAGAGAGAGACAAAGAAAGAGAGACAGAGAGAGACAGAGAGATTGACAGAGAAAGAGAGAAAGAGAAAGAGAAAGAGAAAGAGAAAGAGAGAGAGAGAGAGAGAGAGAGAGAGAGAGAGAGAGAGAGAGAGAGAGAGATTCATTCTGGCAGTTCTGCTTCTCAACAGCAGAGGTTCCCAACCTTCCTAAACTTTCAGCCCTTTAGTACAGTTCCTCATGTTGTAACCATAAAATTATTTCTGCTGTTACTTTGTAACTGTAATTTTGCTACTATTATGAATTGTAACATAAATATTTTTTTGGGGGGGAGACAGAGGTTTGCCAAGGGGGTCTTGACCCAGATTGAGAACCCAGATTAATACAATAACAGAGTCAGTTGATAGGGAAATTTCAGAGGGAGAAAGCAACCGTCGCTTAAGGACCAGGCAGATGTCTTCACCTGACATTGTTTTTCAGGTGAAGTCACTGACAACAAGAACATCCCTAACACAGCAGTTCACCTGATAATGTCACCACTTAAAGAAGAGATGGCAGGCAGTTTGTGAAGAGCAGTGGAGAAGCATAATTGATTATGCTTGCTTGAAATAGGAAGTCATGGCCAAATGTAGAGGAAATGGGTCAGTCAACAGTCATCTGTCCAAAATAGAGCCAAACAGGAAAGGGGGTTTAAAATAACCTCTTCTTCTACGTGGATTGATCCTCAAACCCTCAGTGTAGACTACTTACAACTTGATCCAATAATTGTAAGGAAGCAAGTAACCTCCTCTCAACAGGAGTTGTTTCTCACTTATTGATAACACGATATTGTGCGCATCTTCGTAATTGATTTCAATCTCCCTGAAGGTCCCACAGAAACGCATACACTTGATAAAGCCCAAACAAGCAAAAATGAAGTGATGTATTGGGAATAATTTATACCATGCTGGAGTCGGTGTCTCCTCGCAACCCCCAGCGTGCCTGTGAGGTACAGACCAAGCAGAGAGCAGGGCACAGCAGCCAGCCTCCTGGATTAGATTCCTGGTTCTGTTGATTCCAATTCTGCACTAATTTCCTACCCAGCAGCTTTCTCATGCATTTGATGGACCCTCTTTTATTGCATATGTTTGTGGCGCACGCATGGGCATGGAGGTGTGGGTTGGGGATTGCATTTGCCGTGTGGACTTATGTGAAGCCAGTAGGCTCCACCATTGCTAGTTTTTCCCTTAGTTTGCTCCATTTTATGAATTACACAAGCTGAGTTCATTTTCACTGAACTCTTATAACATCCTACACAGCCACCTAAGGACTAATGTGTAGCACCATCTCTCTATGGAAGGTAGGCCAATAGTTAATACTTTCCTGCTTATTTCTGCTTATTTCTAAAATAGCATGTTTGATAGTAAATGAGATTCTATACAGGATGTTTGAGGAAGAAGTGATTTTCAATCACCACACTTTCTGATATATTATAAACTGTCAATGAAACAGAATTGTAATATTTTGGAACAGGCCCATCAAATGTTTTAGCATGAAGAAAACTTCTGAGATTAAAGCAAAGCTATTCGGGGATGAGGTGAATGAGGCCACCGCTTTGGTTGTACCATTCAGAGAGAAAGGCTTAACATTAGCATCAATTAAAAAGATTTACCTCATCGAAGCACCCACGTGGCCAAGAGGAGGGCACAAACATTCTACAGGGTCTTGTGGCATGTCCTAATGTGTCTGCTCAAAGATAAATTATTTTTAAGTTTCAGCATATCTTAAGTAGTTGTATCAGCTTGTCATCCTATGAAATAGATCTTCATTTAAATATAAAAACAGTACACTATCATGATAATAGGTGCTTCAGAAAGCTGTTTGTTTTGTGTCATTTTTCCTTTCTGCTATATCCCTAGTTATTTGCAAGTCTTGGTCCTAAGGAATGGGTTAGAGAAACAGACATCACTGCACACCCCTTTGTGTGCCTTTGGTACCGACTCCCTAGTTTAGCATTCATAGCTCCTCAGGTCAGGGCACTAGCACTGGTCTCCACACCTTTGTTCTATTAGTTACTTATATATACATTTTAGTTAATTCTCAGGAATTTTTGGGCAAGCACTCTTTTTTTTTAAACCAACTCTTATTGTATTCTATAAAAACAAACTTTTACTATAAGACCTACATACTATATCAAGAAAGACAGGCTAGGATCAGATGAAATGAGAAACAGCTACACTATCTGAGTAGATTAATATTTCAAGGTTATTCCTGCACTGTCTACCATATCATGCCAGACTGTGCCACTTCATAGTGCTGGAATCATCAGGCAAAGGACCCTCGGGAGAAGTAGCCCATAGTTCGATGCTTCTACTCTGAAAGGACTTCTATTGGCCGAACAAGTCAACTGGACACATAAGAATGTAGATGAAGTCCAGTTTCCCCGTGCACCTAGAAATAGATACCCATGAGCAGTAACAGTACAAACATGAGTACATGTTTGTTGACTGACTAAAACCTAACATGTTTTTATTTAGATCTTTATTCTGTACATAACTGTCAATCTGTATAGTAATGCTATTATTGACTCATTTCCAGCTGCAACTCTACCATCATCCTTGGGCCCCAGCTTCCCAAGCAGACAGAACACTATTGTAAGCATTTGTCAAGATAAATTAGGTTGAATGCTTTTAGCCTAGCCATGGAGCTGCCATTATCATGGCTACATCTTAATTGCATCCTTACCGTATCACATTAATTAAACAGGTCACTAAACTTTATTTCCTCTCTACTCACCCAATACAATGTTTAATGTTAATGATACCGATACAATGTTTAAGTTTTACTAGTGATACCTTGACAGTGTTACCTGAGTCGATGCCATTCAGATATACTGCAACAAATGCATTTAAAATGTCACCACAAAAGATATTATCTAACAGAAAAAAAATCTAAATACAAAATTATGTGTATTAAACAATTGGAGATTTTGGTTACTGAATTCAGATGAGTTGGTTTATTTAATATGCATTTCCTGGGATAGAATTTAAGGGAACAATGACATCGGAGGGAGCATGGTTTGTAGGAGATTAGGTGCTGTGTTCTCAGAAAAGAATGGTTAAGTCTTTGGAAAACTCATTCAGTAGCTGCTTAGTGATCTCATAGCCTTCTGACAGCAAATTCTGTATTCAGTCTGCTTCTCTTGAGCCTCGTCTTCATGGACTGCCCACAGGTGATCTGGGAATCACTCTTGTTCTCTCACTATCAACCTATGCATGACATTGACTTCTTGCAAAATCTGAGTCAATTCTTTAACTAAAGTTTCCACCTTCTAGATTTGGTGCTGACAAAATGTAGACTGATTTTTTTACAGCCTCGAAGTGAAGAATAGTTTCTATATCTTAGGAAGGGCATTAAAAAATGAAGAAGGAAGCAGATGTGAAGGAGAATTAGCTAATGCGGTCCATATGTGGTCTGCAATACCTAACACATTTAGTCTCTCTGGCTGTTCTAGACCTTCCTGTCTCTTCTAGCTATATTTTAGTTATTATCTCTGCTCCTTAGATTTGGAGCAAATGCATTACCCAACACAGTCCTCACTAGCCACTTAAAATGTGACTGGTTCAAATTGAGGTGTGTCATGATAGTATTATCACAGTGATTTCAAAGTTTAAGAATGAAGAAAAGCTCTAAAATATTCTGTTGCCATTTTTTATGTCAATGTCTTACTTTTCTACGGTCATGACAAATACTGCAATTGAGGCAGGCGACTTACAAAAGAAGCAATGAACTGGGGATTTTTGTGGTTCCAGAGGGGTAGAATACATAGCCATCATGGTGGGGAAGATGGCAGCAGGCAGGAAGGCATGGTATGGGAGCAGTAACTGAGAGCTCACACTTGATTCTGAAGTACAAGGCAGAGACACTTAAGTAGGAATGGGGTGGGCTCCTGAAGCCTCAAAGCCCAACTCCAGTGACATATCTCCTCCAACAAGGCCACACCTCCTAATTCTTACCAAACACTTCCATCAACTGGGGACCTAGCCTCCAAAGGGATGATCCTATGGGGACCATTTGCCAAGTCCAGCTTGGCCATATAAAGCTGTCAAAACATGGTTCGTGCCCTGGAATTAGAGCAGGATGTGGGCCTCTATGAGTATTAATGGTTACTGTAGATATAAGGCTTGTTTGTCTAATTATGTACATATTTTCATGCTCCTTCTTCAAGGAATATCTTCTCTGCCAAGTTAACGTCTCTATGATAATCAGAGCCAGCATGAGTCTAGGAGGCAAGGGTGTGTCTAAGGTCTCAGGAAAATGGTAAACCTTCAGGACAGTCCTTAAGGCTGTGGGAATGAACTCTGAAAACATGAGTTCAAAAATATGTAATTCCCAACTATGCAAAATATAAGGATGCAATATGAATTTTATAAGGGGCTTCACAGATTTAAAGAAACAGAGGCAGCTGCCCTATAAGCCAGCTTGTCAGAAAGGTACTAAGGAAGTAAATAAAGAGACTTAGAAAGTGGCAAGATTCTACCCAGCTAAATTTTTTTTTGTTTATGCTTACAAAGGCAGACAGGTTTCTGAGTTCAAGGTCAGCCTGGGACAGAGATAGTTTAGGTCCAGGCCCAGACATGGGAGGAATGGTAATTTCAAGGCAGGGTCCCATCAAGCTAGCTTATTGTCTGTGCTTGTGCTTGCTGTCTCTTTCTAAGAATCAAAGGGCTAGGGTCACAGGGTGCTGATTCATGGGATAGTCAAAGGAACTTGGGGGAAATGACTGAATTAATATGTAAATAAAAGACTGGGGCTTTTGATCTGCAAGAGCTGAGCAATCCAGAGAGTTTTTAGAATTAAAAAAAAAAAAAAAGCTGTTTCGAGCAGAGAGCTGTCTGGAGATCTTGAGAGAAATCTGATTTCAGAGAGAGCAGTCAGGAAAGTCATCTTGAGCAGAACAAGAGCCACCAGCTTGTAACTGATGATTTGAATTTGAGTCATTTGTTTTGCCACTCTGAGTCACCCCTTCTCTCAGGAACCCCTTTCCAAGCCTAGACAGGTCCTTGGCAGCCATTCTATTCCAGTTGATTACTATTTTGAAATAATACTTCAAATGTGTGAGGCTAGACATATAGCACCTATTTTCTTGTGTGGTCAACAGAATGTTTTAAGCTATGCACGTGGTTTGTGTTATTCATTATTAATTTTCAAACCATACTAAAACAACCGTACTAAAATAATCTGGGTATTGAGATTTCCCAGAGAGTTTACATTCATCATAATTGATCGCGGCACGAGACACAGCATCATGTGTGTCTGACTTCTTACTCCTTCAGTAGGGACATTTCTGAAGAGTGTACCAGCCAGACAAGGAGGAAGGCTATGAATGTGAACTTTTCGGCTTGACTGTTGTGTGACAAGACTTTTCCTAGAGAGATGCTGCGCACATCTTATCACTCCAGATACAGAGCCCATGAGAGACCAAAGTACAGATACTGCCGAAGTCCAACCTGATGAACCAATGAGATTTATTTTTATTTTTAGGTTATGTACAGGAGTATGTGTGAGGGGTGATTTACAGGAGCAGAAATGACTCAAAGACACCTGTATCACTAAAACCCATCCCAGCATTGGTGACAGCTCACAAAATCTGGGAACTTGGTCCACACTGCACAGTCTTTTAAGGCAGCTCTAAAGGTTGGTGAGTACCCCTTCCAAGTTACTCAGTTAGTCTAAGTATCTCCTTGGCAGCTTGGCTGGTTTCTGCTTCTTTCCCAGGCAGTTGGCCTGATTTCAGAGTCTTCTTTGCTGCCTGGTTTGTGTAAAAGTGACTCTAGGCTATTTGGTTTATTTACTCTTGTGAAGAAAGGGTCTAGTGAATGTGTTCAGTTTCAGGGACTTCCTGTAGCATTTTTGAGTTGTTTACCATCTGTCTTAGGGAGCTTCCCAGTAATAGTCATGGAGGAAGCTGTTACAAAATATTGATAAGACTGTGGAACTTGTCATGATCTCACAGCATGTATGGCTACCTGCACAAGATGTATCTAGGCCAACCTAGGCCAGATGAGGAGGTGCTCCCCAAAGTCCATCTTTTGCTGAGGAGGTCACAGAATAGGAGTCATAAGCATGTAGGTGATAGATATTTGAGGGATGATTTTCAGAGAGCAAATACGGGGACACCAATAAGGAGGCCAGCAGAGAAGCTTAAGATGGATGGGAATATAAATGGTCAGACAGGCAGAAAGAAAACTTGAGAAGGGAAGAGGCAGAGGTCAGGCCTCCAAATGCTGTAAGGTATAATAGTTCTCAGTGCCAAATATTGCTAAGAGTTCAGGTAAAACAAAGGTTAAAAGGGTATCCTTTGCTTCCTCTGCTGACGCCTGCACTGTGGTAACAATAATCATGTGTGAAGGAAGGTGAATGGATAAAAAGGAGGAGGGCATGGCTACTCCTAAAGTAAGGAGAAGATTGGTAGACATAAGGGGGAAAGCCAGCAGAGCAGAGTCTAGGTTGAATGTGCTCGGAGCAGACTAAACCCAACTTTAAGAGGCAGGTGGGGGGGAGAAGGAAGAGCAAGAGAGGATCTGCCCACTAAGGGGGCCCAGGCCAATTGGCCAATGGAGAGTAAAGGGTAAACAAATGGCTGGATTATATAGGGAAGGGCAGCACAGCCCCTGGGTCTGGAGAAGTTCAGGGTAGAAGCGGGGTATGCTAGCCATACCCTGTAACAGGCAGGGACTAAGGGAGGCTGGGAGAACAGGGCAGCTAGGTAGCACTGATATGTTAAATGGGCAATCAAGTAAGCCAATTGTCTCCAGTCTGATACCTAACTGGTAACAATTCAAACTGTGTAGTAGAGCCTTAGAAACGTGCTTCTGTCCTCTGCAACAAAGTTTTCTTCCCAGGAACATTTACCAATATACCTCTAGTGAAGATTAGTTCCGTTTTTCTCAAAGGCTATGTATATCACAGTCCCTCTGCATCTGTGGGGGTCTGGTTTCTGATCTCCTCAAATACTATGGAAAATGCTATAGGAGTAATTTTCAGCATTGTCCAGAGAATGGCAAGGAAAATGAATGAGGGATAAAGAGAGGGCTCAACAGTTAAGAATTCTAACTGCTCTGACAGAGACCCAGGTTCTCTTCCCAGCAGCCACTAAGTACTTACTGTCTGTATCCCCAATTCCACGGGAAGTTTTGCACTGGGCATGTAACAGTGCACAGACACACAGGCAAGCAAAAGGCTCACACGCATTAAGACAACAGTAAATGAAAACCTAAAAGAAAGATGCCTGTACGTATTCACGACAAATGGAACTTCGCTTAAAAGTGTATTTGATCTGCAGATAGATGGTTGATCCTACGCATGTGACATTTGGATATGACAGGTGCCTTTATTAGAAACCAGCATCACAGTTTTGGGGGTTAGTAAAACATTACAGTTTTTAGGATTAACACTAGGGTAGTTACATAATAAACAATAGCCATAAAGTGAAACAGTATTTTATAGTGCCCCTTAAAGGGCACCATCACCTTTAAATACTATTCCCCTCCCCCCCCCCCCATCTAGAGAAGGACAATGGCTGCACGATTAGGCTTTTACAACATTTTCGTTTGTTGTTGTTTGTTCTTTATTTCCTATCTCAATTCCGAATATTTTCTGGGCTACAAGTCCCCACCTCTTGCTTTACTGAAAGCAGGAAACTAGGTCAGCTTTAAGAAGTTGAGGAGAGCAGTATAAGAACGGGAAAGGATGAAAGGGCTTCGAAAGCTGTCAAAGCCAGTGGTTTCCAAAGCGGGCAAAGCATTAAAAGTGGACAAGTGCATCACAACTTTAGCTCCCAATGCAGAGGGTATACAAAGGGACCTAGATATACCTGGATAAAAGCCCTAGATGATGTAAATTCAACTTCTCCGCGGCGCTTTTACGCCGGAGTCATCGCCACCAAGCGTTCCAGATTGAAGAATCACTCTTGTGTTTTGGGTGGCGCCCCAAAGTCTTTAGAGGCCTCTTCTGTGTTCTTTTTTAGGAGGGTGAGCAGTGGATGCCCTGCTCTCCCCGGGTTCTCTGTGTCCAAGACACGTGACCTTTCACTGCGTTTCCCTCTCCGCAGGAAACGCTCAGCACTTCAGAGAAGAGCAGTTCTGAAACTGTCAGCAGCTCAACCGTGGCACCTCCAGGAGGGAACACACCCAGCCCGCCGCTCCCGCCGCTGTCACTAGCCCTCCCCTTGGGGCGGAGCATCGCTCAGACCACGCCCAGGCCGCCTGCCTCCAGTATGTTCCCGGAAGCAGACCCGCTTATCCTGGCAGAGTTGATTGGCTGCAGTTTTGGACAGTGCGAGGGGTTTTTGTTAGTGTAGTTTGGGCAGAGAAGATAATGGCTGGGCAGGGTGTTCTGCGCGAACTGCTGGGCCCTTTGAACCCATACAAGAGCGACGACGAGGAGGAGGACTGTGCTCAGGAGGAAGGGGAGCAGGACTCAGAGTTTGTGGATGCGGAGGAGCTCTGCAGCGGGGGCATCAAGGCGGGTAGCCTTCCTGGGCGAATGCGAGGTGAGCGAGCGTCAGCGGGGCCGGGTTGGCAGGGTTCAAAGAAGTATTTTCGATTCTTACTGCCTGGCGCCCGGCGTCCATTGCAGTTGACAGACAGACAGACCTGTGGTGTGGCTGCCTGCTTCACCGTACTTAAAGATGTAGTAGTAAAAGTGGTAATGGCAGTGACCCAGTGCACATACCGTGTTAACCTTGGTTTTTACATATGTCATCTCATTTAAAGTTAACAGTTTGAGGTAGTTTTACAGTCGAGGACATAGATCTATGCCCTTATTCCCACCCAGAAGCAGAATCTTTTAATTAATTACACTCCCCTGGCTGAGTCAAAAGCGGAGTTGTTCTTAAGAGACTTTGAGTAAAGGAGCGTGGGTGTGTGGACGCACACGGCTACACAAACACACACACACAAAATTCCACACATACATACACATAGCACATATACACATACATAAACACTCATACACATTCACACACATCACTCTTACACATACATATACACATATGATTGTACACACTCTTACACACATTCACACATGAATGTGCATAGAAACATACATTCATACACATACATACATGCAGTATGTGTCCAGTACAGTAATAGCTGCTGATCATGTGTGTCAACTGACTGTTGGCAACTTAAACACAGGTATGGCTGTGTTTGAATTTAAATACAAAGGATTATGTGTTGATGGAAGTGTACCTGACCATCCGGGCCAAGTATTTGGTACTGGGACAGGCCAGGGAGAGAAAATGATGAAGTTGCCATCTCAGTAGAAATGCCACTTGTGAATTAAGCAGCCATTTTGTTTTTAAAGATTCATTTTATGTACGAGTGCTGTATCTGCATGTACACCTGCATACCAGAAGAGGGCATCAGAGTGCATTAGAGATGGTTGTGATCCACCATGTGGTTGCTAGGAATTGAACTCAGGACCTCTGGAAGAACAGCCAGTGCTCTTAATGGCTGAGTCATCTCTATAGTAGCCAGGCAGCCATTCTTTAATCAGAGAAGTAACCACGACTTGTACTTAGAAGGAATACCAGACAACACTTGGAGAAGTGCATCCATGAGATTTTGATGTGGCTTGACTAAAGAAGTCAGCTGATGGGGCTGGGGATTTAGCTCAGTGGTGGAGCGCTTACCTAGGAAGCGCAAGGCCCTGGGTTCCGTCCCCAGCTCCGAAAAAAGAACCAAAAAAAAAAAAAAAAAAAAAAAAAGAAGTCAGCTGAGCCGAGCTCTACAGTAACTGTAGGAAGCGGCCAGGAGAGGCAGGTATCTCTAAACAGCTTCACGAAAAGGGAGGCACCATAGTAAATTCTTTAAGGCCTACATAAAGGTTGACATTGGCTAAGGCAGCGGTGTGGTAGGTGGAAGAACAGATCCATAGCTTGCATTGTGCTTACTTCCAGAATACACAGACGGAGCAAGCGCCCTGTGGTAGACAGGGAGTCAGTCAGAGATACAGGCAACCAGAGGGAAGTGTTACAGGTAGTGGATAGAGGTCTGCATGGGTGAGTGCTGCCTGCGCGTATGTGTGAGGGGATCAGAGAGAGTAAATGTTGAGGGAAACCTTTGCAAATTTCCTGTTATTCCCCCTCCCCCCCTTTAGTGTCTATTCCTGATGAAAATACTAAAGAAAAATGTACCGTGTATGGGCGTTTCCCACTCAAAGATCCGTGGTGGCGCGTGAGGGTCCGGGTTGTGAAACACGCGCAGTCCTCCAAGAGCTACCAAGTTCAAGGCTTTCCGTCCTACTTTCTACAGTCTGATATGTCGCCACCAGATCAAAAGTCTATCTGTTCGCTTTTTCTTAAAGAATGCAACTTTACTCCTGAGCGCATACAGGAGTTTTTAAAGTGGGTAGATAAAGTGTCAAGCTTTGAAAATCTAAACTTTGAAAATCTTCGGGAAACATTTAGAAATTTCTGCAGAGAAACCACAAAGAAAGATAAAATGCAGTCTACACAAAGTGACCAGGGCGATGAGCAGAAACTGGAAAAATCATGTAAGTAGGATTTTTACTGGTGAGTTTTTGTGTCGTCTGGACATTCAGGGACTGGGGTGCTTCAGCTGTTCGTTTTGCTGTGTCTTCCACAGGATCAATTGAGCATCTGATCAGAAGCTCTGCAGTGCTCCATTATATAAAACTTGATGAGCACGGGCATGGTGCTCCGGGGGACATTTTCTGACCCATAGGCACGAACTCTTTGTCTCGTCCACAAAATTATTAAAATCTTTTACAGTGTCATTTTCAGCCTCTGTGTTTAAGGTGCATGTGAAAAATAAATGAGCTGTCAATTTGGGCTTGGGTTTCATCCCCATACCTTCTTATATTATCATTATCTTAGGTCATGAAAAAAAAAAAGAGACCCAACTATTTCTCACAAGCATTTCAGATCGAGGACGAAAAATCTCTCATAGCCTGGAGGCAACATGTGGACAGGGATAGCTAGGAACATGGTTCAAGGGAAAATAACCTTATTTAAGATAGGATATTTAGCCGGGCAGTGGTGGCATACACCTTTAATCCTAGCACTTGGGGGACAGAGGCAGGCAGATCTCTGAGTTCTAAGCCGGCCTGGTTTATAGAGTGAGTCCCAAGGACAGCCAGGGCTACACAGAGAAACCCTGCCTTGAAAAAACAAAAGGAAACAAAAAAAGACGTGAGGTATATTTATTTCTTTGTGACTCACTTGTTTGGTTTTAAGACATGAACTTCTTATGTTACAACGTGTTTCGGTTTCAAAAGTTTGGGCATGCCAGGGTCGCCTTGGAAGCAGTTTGATAAAAACCTTGTGTTGTAATGGGTGTTCCTCTAAGATTCAGGGTTTCCACCCTGAAATTGTGATTCTGTTTCTTGCCTTTTGAGTTTGTGAGAGAGTTCCCTGAGCCACTAAAACTGAGCTCAGTTCCTGTTTTGTTTTTTGTTTTTGTTTTTAAAGAGACTAAAGAGAAAGGAATGCTTTGGCATTTTAGAAATAGTTCAATTCCAAATGACTTTCAAATAGCTTCAAAATGTGGTTTTCTATCCATATACAGAAAGATTTCCCTTTCCTCGTGAAAGCAGATGGATTTTTTCGTCACACCAAATGACTTCGAGGTCACAAGAGTCATAGTCACAATTGGGAAAGTGGCTGCAAAGGTTCATATGTACGTGACCTTTTTTTGAGCTTGGTTTTAAGTTTACCCTCACAGGATGCATTCCGGGTTTATTTTTATGGTTATATTGCAAACAAAACAAAAGACGAAAGTATTAAGTGCACGGTCATGGAAAGTTTGCTGTTCAGAACAAAGGAAGAAGCGATCTTGGTAGAAATTGCTTTACTAACTTTTTCAGTGCTTCAGGTGAGTTGAATAATCCTCCTGATTTAGATGTCTTCAGCAGATTGTGCTAAGAGAGAAAATCCTCCCCAAGTCTATCTGTCTGGGCTCACCTGTGTTTCCATCTGCCCTCCCCTGATCTCCTGCAGTCCCGTTTGTAATTGCAATGACGGCTTTGCAGTTCCCCAAAGTCATGGAATTCCTTCCAACGCTTTTTCCTCGACACTTCAAAAGTCTTATCAGTTCCTGTTCTGAAACAGTGCTGGGGCACATAGAAGAGGCTCTGGGGACACAGCCATGGAAGCTCGGCTTCCGGAGGGTAAGTGAGACTCTCTTCAGCATTTCGTAGTCTTGTCCAAGGCAGAGTTCTTCAAATTTGGCCCGTGTTGGAATTTCTCTCCGTGGAAAATGTATGTGGACTTAGTGTTGGATTTCTTCTCCTGCGTGTCACAGACAGACGGAAATGTCTTCGGGCTGTAGTTCTGCCACAAGTGTAAATAATGAAGTCAACCGATGAGTAACAAGAAGCAAAGTAGTGAGGCTGTTCAGATTCTAGCTGTTGATTGGCTCCTTTAATGTCACGTGGTATGACATGCTTCTCCGCCACTCGGCTGCCATTCGCCAGCCTCACTGAGGGCAACAGTTCTTAGGACTCTGTTGAGCCCACTCCGCTCTACAGCACGCTCTCCCCTTTCCCAGTCCAAGCCACTGGAGACAGTAGTCTCAGGATACATCATGCTGTTATTTGCTCCTTAATTGGTACAATAACCCCATTGACATGTAAGTCCAAGTTTGTTCTTATTATCAGAGATCAAGAGTTGAAAGTGGCCCTTGAGGGCCTGGATGGTGCTAGGAGTCAATGCCTTCCTTAAATCTTGGTAGCTATCAAGTGGTTTTCCAGATGAAAATGCAATTGATTTAAGTTTGAAGAGCTTAGGTATGAGAATTAAGGGGTTACTGCCTCCCATCCTAGCAAGAAATAGAGGTACCCCTTTGTTAATGTCTAGTGCATTGAGGGCCCTGGGTACAGTCGGACACCACCAGGACACAGGGGATGCAGAGCACAGGCAGAAGCAACTGAACGCAGTTGCAAGCTTTATTAATTCTTATATAGATATGAATATCTACTACCTGAATTTCCATTTTGGCAAGATACCATAAGATCATTATTCCCACGATACCAGGAACAACTGAGGCAAGACTAAACAAAGAAATAAGACCAAACAAGGCTCCTCAAAATATTCACATAACAAATCACCCCTCTTCTTTTTATCAAAATATGCTCGCCACAACCAAAAGAGCATGAGAGCCGCTTCCACAGAAACAGGACACAGCAGAACATAGTTTAAGGCCAAGTGAGAAACACATTTTCTTCTCAAGGGTGGCATTGCAGCCCCTGCTTGCACCTGTCACCAGTCCTTGCTTGATCCTGCCTGGGAGCTGCTTCTCTATGTCTTCCACACCCCTTGATGACCTTCTCCAAAGGGGCTCTAGACTTACGGACGGCAGAGAAAGCTAAGGCAGGAACGACCCATGGAAATGTGATGGGTCATTCATTAGAAGACAGATGGGTCTCTCCTTATCTCCATGTTAGTGCCCTGTCTCTTTACTGCAGGAGGAAGTCTACATGGGGAATTTTAGCATAGCTTACTTGTTTGCATCAGGGTGCCAATTTCTCCTTCATCAAAGGACATGAGTCAGGAGTTTCAGGCCCATTCTGATAGCATCATTAGTGTTGTGGTCTTATTGAACGTGGATCACCTATTTGAAAGGTACTGTCTCCCAATGGAGTTGCATTCTGAGGCAGTAGGGACTTTAGTGTTTGACTTTTGAGAGAAAACTCAGCAATCTATAAAAGGAACAGAGGGCCTAAGAAGAATGTCTCTGTGAAGATGATGGAGATGAAGGATAGTATGGTGAGTGCCCCCTTTGTAGTGGGTGGGAAGAACTGTCAGTAGACACATGGAGAACCAAGCAAGCCAAGAGAGTAAGGCAGCCATTCACCTCCCAATATGTGCTAAGGCCCCTGCAAATGCACTGTCAGTGTGGGGTGCCTCTCTGCTGGGAATCTTACATATTACATGTTAAACTCTGATTTCATTGGGGTGATTATTAAGTGTGTGCTACAGCTCTTTCCCCAGGCCAGAACAGAGGCTTGTGTCTAGATGAGGGCACAGGATCTTATCCATAGTAGAGATTAAGTCATTGTTATCTTATGGGGTTCTTTTAAAGGGACGAGGAAAGGGATGAGTGTTCCAATGTGGGAGTCCCTTGTGGAAGAAGACATCATTAGTGGTGTTGCCTGTAGAAGACCTGGCAAAGAACAAACCAGGGGAAGCCAGCGTGTATATACATGCATGTGTTAGGCTGTGTAGTGTCGTTTGACATTGAAAATTGATTTGAAATTTCTAGACCTGCCTAACTACAAGGCAGTTAAGACAAAAACAAAACAAACAAACAAACAAAAAAACCCCAAATCATCAACGATGTGTTAGCTATATAACCTTTTTCTTTAACCAAATTTTGTGGAAATATATATCTCTTAGAGCTTGAAAATGTTTAAGATAGCATCGTTTCAACTATAGCTGTGAGACCCATCACCATGTGTCCTTTGTATCAGTGTGCATCCTGAACTCTCTTTCCTGCAGATAACCTACAGAGAGATGAAGCTGCTATCCTGTGAGGCCAGCTGGACCTCATTCAGTCAGTGCCCCTCGCTGCTCCAGCTCATGACTGCCCTGCAGAAGAACGCTTTGGTCCTGTATTCTAAGCTGAGGCAGACATGCAGAGAAGATGGACACACGTACATCAAAGTAAAAGACTTGACCTGGGGCTTGTCAGAGCATATGTCCTTCGAGGAAGCATGTCAGTCTCTGGACTTTCTGAGGACCATTGACGTGATAACCTATGAGAAGGACTTCATTTTTCTTTCTGAACTGTACCAGGCTGAGCACGACATCGCCTCCTTCATATGTGAGCTGATGAACAGACCCCCATGGCATTTAAAAGTAGACGTGAGGAATGTCCTGGCGTCAATTGGTGGT
Source organism: Rattus norvegicus (assembly GCF_021556685.1). Lineage (NCBI taxonomy): Eukaryota > Metazoa > Chordata > Mammalia > Rodentia > Muridae > Rattus > Rattus norvegicus. The sequence continues at coordinate 65,317,150 of NC_141540.1, read as the reverse complement.
GCAAAGAGCACTGATTCAGGCAGTACAGAGGCAGTGGAAGGGAGCAAGCCAGACGAGGTGGAGGTGGAGGTGGCGGCAGAGCAGGGTGACAGTGTTTTAGGTGCACAAGACAGCGGTGACCATGTTAGAAGCAATGGCGAACACGTCACGAGTGCAGAAATAAACAGAGTCCCACTGGATCGAGATCAGGTGGTCGCCCTGGAAACGATCTGCACCAATGCGGTGACCGTCCTCAGCGGGAAAGGCGGCTGTGGGAAGACCACTATTGTTAGCCGTCTTTTCAAGCATGTGGAGCAGCTGGAAGAAAGGGAAGTGCAGCAAGCCTGTGAAGACTTTGAACAAGACCAGGGGGCCTCAGAAGAATGGCTTGACTTTCCTAAGCAGAGTCCAGCCGGGGTGGACAAGGCTATAGAAGTTTTGCTCACCGCACCTACGGGGAAGGCAGCTGGCTTATTGAGGCAGAAGACCCATCTTCCGGCTTATACGCTGTGTCAGGTAAAACCTCTGACAGTTTGGCTGCAGATAGAAACATTTTCCTTAAGACGTCTTTGCTCCTTACTCAGAAGAAATCAACTTGTCTGGTTTTTCTTTCTTTTTGTTTTCACACGGGAGGTAAAACTCTGCGTCTTTTTTATACCAGGCAAGTACTTTACTGCTGACTTATACTCCCAGACGGGAGAGGTTGTAAGTCCTTCCACAGAGGTCTTTATGCTACAGCGTCCATCTCAACCTCATTCTCTAACCTATCACCCTCCCCACATGTCAGACCTCCCTCTGAGCCCTGCCTTTGCCACTTGGCTCCTCTGGGCTTCTACAGCGGAGGGAAGGATCCCTCTCCACCACTCTGCCTGCCATTCCCAGTCCCAACGCTGAGGTTCATAGCTCCTAATTTCAGCTGTGATGTAGTCCAGCTTCTTACCTCAGCTCCTGATGGATGAGCACAGGGCCCAGACACTTAAACACTATGTGAAATATGTCCAGCAGGGTGGGTTCCTCCTTCTGGAACACTGCCTCAGGCTGCTGTCTCCCAGGCATGGACTGACTTAGTTCTTCTGTTGCTGGCATTCCAGATCGATCTTCATTTGGATCTGCTCAGCTAAGACAGAGTGGATATCCTGCTGGGAAGCAGGTACCTGTGTAGCCCGTAGTCTAAAAACCAATCCACAGCAGACCGTCTAAGCACCAGCAACAGCGGTCTCACCTGCCCCCCCATGGTTCAGAGGCCCAGTGCTGCTAAGCCACCCCATCTGCCCAGGTCATCTACCCCCTGTGGCTAGCCTGCAGAAAGTCAGATTCCCTTAGCCCCATAAAAAGTTAACACCAGAGACTTGTAATATACCAGCCAGATTCCTAATGGTAAATCTCTAACCCCAAAATGCCCAGGCAAGGAACACAAAACTCAATGGGAAATAGAGTAATGTAGGGTACATTTGCCCGATCTAGGTGTGCGGCTTGAGTTTATTATCAGTAGTGGTGTAGTTTAGCTCCCTGCACAATCCGTATCTTGTGAGGACTGGTTACATACAAAGAAGGTCCCTGTTGCCTGGAGCACTGGAGGCGGAAGAAGGCATTTCTCTATGGTAGAACGCACAGCTCCATGGAACTGGGCTTCTACTCTGTTGATCTTCCTCTCTTGTATCTGCCCAATAGTCACGTTTCAAACATTTGATATGATTTCACTATGGCCGCAAGAGTGAGTACTTCACCGGTGATAGCAGTGTAAGGACTTGAGGGGCAGAGTCTTGAGCCATGGCGTTCTCCTGTTAGGAAGAATTCTAACGCTCTGGGAGGCTCGGCATTTTAGTTAGGGGTAAAGCTTTTCAGAGGCACTAGGGGAGAGTTTGTTTGTGGAGGGTTGAGGGTTCGGGTTGATTGGAAAGAAGTCTGTGTATTGTAGAACACTGGAAATAAAGCTAAGGCAGGGGGTTTGAGCTTTAACGGTGGCATTTTGACATCTCGTTGAGTCATCTACTTAAAAAAAAATAATCATATTAAACACCATTGTTAGCTGGGTTGTTTTTCTTAGTGGTTGTGGTGGTGGTCAGAAAGTTTGGAATACTTGAAAGAAAACTTAGTAAAGAGAGAAAGGATTGGAAGAGCTCAGAAAGCCAAGAGGTTAACTGGAAGGGAAAAGAAATAGATTTTGTCTTGGTTTACAACCATGGGAGAAGTCTTCAGGTTTTTTTGCAAGGCAAACTCTGATTGAAGTTTGTTATTAAGTTAAACTCAAGGCTCACTGGGAAATGTTTTTAACTGTTTGAGCCCTTTACAGTTTGGAATTTTTAAAATTCGTGTGTGTGTGTGTGTGTTCACGCTCGTTCATTCCTGTAAATGGAAAGTTCTGCATTGTGTTTGCTTTTTCCTTCCATTTTTTATGCCCACCCACCCGTAAGGTAATCTTTGTTTTTAGAACCACCTGCTAGTTATTTCTAACCTGATTTGTTTTTTATATGCACATTTTGCAGGTCAACTACAGTTTCTATATGTGGAAGAAAAATGAGGCAGACAAGCCGTGGAAATTCTCTACAGTTCGAGTTCTGGTTGTGGACGAAGGGAGTTTGGTGTCTGTAGCAATCTTCAAATCGGTTTTAAAGTTACTGCGTGAACACTCCAAACTGTCTAAGCTAGTAATCCTTGGTGAGTTAAACAGCCGAGAGTCTGCGCACTCGGTTAAGGCTCTGCGGGTGCCGTTGTGGGTGTCTCCAGGCTTTGGTTTGCTGGAGGCCGTAACAAAGCTTCCGAGTTAAGCCTGCTGCCCTTACCAGCTTCTGAGTTAAGCCTGCTGCCCTTACCATTATGGGTGGCCATCTGGCCAGTCCGTCGGCAAGCAAGGGTGAAGAAGATGGCCCTGTGCTAAGTTACTGCCTATTGCTTGAATAATGGCTATTCAAATAGTAAAAATGTCGGAGTCAGAATAAATCAGGATGTAGATCATTTGGAAATAATAAAAAGTCTGAATTATAGACCACTTTACTGTAACTTTATGATTCTAAGCCAATAATTCAACTTAGGGTTCGCCAGCCACTTAATCTGGTGAGATTGAGTTAAACTCTGTAGAGGTTTAATGAGCGGTCGATTCTGTGATTTAATTGTAATGAGATTGTATATAAATTCCATTTATTTTAGGCATTTGGGGATGTTGGATAAGCAACTGATTCTGTCAACATCTTAAGCACTCACCCAGTTGTCACCCAGCAGTCATTTTTCTTTTCTCTGGAGTTTGTTTTTTTGTGTGTGTCACACGCTGCCATCGGACGTCTGGAGCTTGTCTGTTTTTACACCGATACAGTGTATTCATTTTCTGTTTGGTAGGCTTGCTTTGCGCAGGTGAGGTCACAGCTCCCCCACATTCTGTAACACACGGAGACAGTGACTAGCGTACGGAGTGACCACATACAAGAGAGCTGAGGTCCGATTTTTAAACACGCTTTGAAGTACATGTTCCAAGTGGCTTTCCTGGGTCACAGTTATGAAAGGAGACCGGTTAAAAATTTGTCACCGTATTATGTTTTCACACACGTATTTACGTCATATGCAGCTTGATTTGATTTAGGAAACATTTAGTATTCGTTGAATGTAATATTTGTTTTGAGAATTCATTTTTATTGAAAATTTCATACATCATTATTTGGTCATGCTCACCCTTCTCCCCATTTCTTCTCCTAAATTCTTCTAGGACAGTTAACATTCTTAAATAATTTTGAATATAGATTTCACGGGTTTTTTCTAAGTTACAAAAGGTCTATAATTATGCTGTGTTATCAGTCAGCAGAATTAAAAGAATGTGCGAGTTTTAGAATCTGAGTTAAGTAAAATCTTTTTTTTTTTTAATGGCCCACCCCTTTAGGCGATGTTAGACAGTTACCCAGTATTGAACCTGGTAACATGCTGCAGGATGTTTTTGAGACTCTTAAGTCAAGACAGTGTGCCATCGAACTAAAGACAAACCACAGGACAGAGTCTCAGCTGATCGTGGACAATGCCGCAAGGTATCACCTCTTGCTGGTCTGCATTTTTATCTCTGTTGAATCGGGAATAACGTGCTTTTGTCTTAACTCCTTTAATCTGGATGATTTAGTACAATACATTTATTTTATCTTTTAATAACACCCCTGTCCCTGTTACTAACTTCTGTCGTAGTTAGGGTTTACTGCTGTGAACAGACACCATGATCAAGGCAACTCTTATAAGGACCACATTTAATTGGGGCTGGCTTACAGGTTCAGAGGTTCAGTCCATTATCATCAAGATGGGAACATGGCAGCATCCAGGCAGGAATGGCGTAGGCAGAGCTGAGAGTTCTAAATCTTCTTCCGAAGGCTGCTAGCAGAAACTCCTTTCTAGACAGCTGGGGCTGGGGTCTTAAAGCTCACACCCACAGTGACACACCTACTCCAACAAGGGCATACGTCCTAATAGTGCCATTCCTTAGCCCGAGCCTATACAAACCATCACAAACCCTTTTCTATCCTTTTTAGTGTACGCCTATTGCCACAGTTAGAAAACCAAGGTTAGTATCTTTCCTTACTGACCCAGCATAAACTGTCATTAAAATGTAAGAATGAATATATTTCTCGTCTTTAAGAATATGTACATCTTGGTTGCCTGTATCTGTGGGTTCCCTAAATATGCATACTACCAACCAGAAATTAAAATACTGCATGTGCATTGAACAGATGCACAGATTCTGTCCCTGGTTTCCTCCTAATTGACACCCGTACTGACGCTTTACACGGCTTTTACATTGCATTAGATATCAATAATCTAGAGATGATTTAAAATAAATGAGAGGTTTACGTAGGTTAATGAAACTACTGTGCCATTTTATATAAGGGCCGGGGCATCCACTTCTGGGGAGATTCTGAAACCACCCTGCAGGTAATGCACTGGGATATTGGTACGGGAATTAAAAAGTGTGTTAAGCTTAGTCCGGACTCTGCCCCAGGCAACGGGGACTTAGAAATGAGTCTTATTCTCAAAGGAGAATTGGAAATTAACTTTCTGGTAATTTCTGTGGGAGGAAAGCCCGAAAGGGGGGCGGGAAGCAAATGTAGGATTTGACTCAGATGAGTCCTGGCGGCCCCCAGGCATCTGCTCCTCAGTGGAAAAGAGCTAACTCTCTTCCCGAGTGTTTGCATAAGCCTTGGGGCTTCCTCCATACTCGGTGTGCTGCAGTGTCAGGCCCATTACTGTCCTGTGACTTAGGAGCCATTAAGGTCTGCAGGTGTGATGGGTCGTGGATGCTAAGAGATGGTTGCTTCCACTGAGTCACATTTTCATCTTTTTTTGTCTCTTTTGTGAGCTCTGATTTTGCTATTTGTACCTATGTTCAGTTGACTGTCACTAGAACCTTGAACACATCAAACTATACTTTAGTATGTCCCTGTCGACCATGGATAGGACGGTGGGGATGGTAGGGATAGGGGTGGACTTTTGTCAAAACCTCAAGAACATTGGAGTTGCGCGTATAGTATTGTTTCCCTGAAGTTTTTCTGTTGTTACCTTAGTTTTGATAGGTCCTTTTCAAGTCTGTCAAACCCGGGAGAAATGAAAATGTCTTCAACCAGTATGGGGCTTTATCTAAAACTCAGGCTTTTTCCTCAGCCACCTGTTCGGTACCCTTTTATTTAAGCAGTGTCTCTGGTCGTTCCTTTGATAATTCATCACTGTCCTCCAATATTACCAACTGAAGGATCTTTGTGACACACCAGAGGAAGTGTGTTATGTGTCCTGGGTGACACACGAAACAGGAAATCCATGTTGATTGCTTCCAAATTAAACCTGAGACATTGCCAGCAAGAACAGCCACTTACCTCCATGTTGGGAGGTAGGAATGGCCACAGGAGGCCCCTCCCACCTGACACCTCTGTTAACTCTGTTCTTAGACTCAATCACTAGGGGCTCTGTTATCAGGAGGCGCTTGAAGCATGCTGTGTTTCCTCATACGATTGGCTGGAAAAGACTTGACAGAAAGCGAGATGGAGAGGTAGAACAAGCAGATGTAGGTGCCTGGCTCAGCTGGGAAAACGGGAGTGCACACGTACAGAACACAGAACAGAGGAGAAGCAGGTGCTGTAACATACGTAAAGGATCCATTCAGTGCAGGGTAACTTACATAGAAAGAGAGTTGGAGCTACTGGGTTCAGATCTGCATCCCAGGTCCCAGTGTTCTGTATTCGTGGCCTTGAGAACCCAGTGAACTTGGTCACATCTCCTATTGCTCACCTGTAGTGAGGAGAAGACCAGCTTCCTTGCTATGTAGTGGACTGGTTCTCAGCATGGTGCACAGCATGTTGTATGATCATTTCTTTGCTGGTTCTTTCAATTGGCTTGTGGGAGGAAGGGGTTGCTAAATATGATGTTGAAGTCTCGTAGTTTTTCTAGTCTGTTATAAAATGAATCAGCTGGCCTGTATACCTGTAAAGTCCTTTCCTCCTACCATCCACTAATAGGTGTGAATTATTCTAACAGCGTTAGGCTACACGGATGGTGATTATATATATAACTATATCATCTATATCTAGACACAGATATAGATATAGACATAATATAGATATAGATAGATATAGATAGTAGGGCCAGCTAGCCTAGCCTATTTAGCAAGTTCCAGGTGAGTAAGAAACCCTGCTCAAAATAGAAGGTAGATGGCCTTTGTGAAACAACCGAAGTTGACTTCTAGTCTCCACAACCACCTGCGTGTATGCACATGTGCACATACACCCCAACTATTTACACGTGCCTTGCACATATGTTTTTTTTCCTTAAGAATCTCCAGACGTCAGTTTCCAGAATTTGATGCAGAAATAAACATCTCTGATAATTCCACATTACCCAACTCCATTCAAGATAAGACATTCATTTTCGTGAGACTCCCTGAAGAGGACAGCAGTTCTCAGTCGTCTAAAGGCAAACACCAAGCTGGTAGGTGTTTATGTTGGCTTGCATGGAAGTATTTCGGTTTTGTAATATTGCTATCAAACGACTAGCTGTGTATTGTTCGAGGCTAAAGGTAGGTCTTGCCCGTGAAAGATGGAGTACTAGAAATAAAACAACTGGAGAATCCTCAAAAGCAGGTTACTCTAGAGCAGTCGTTTTCAACCTCCCTAACACTGCGACCCGTTAGTTCAGTTCCTCATGTTGTGGTGACCCCAACCATAAAATCATTTCCGTTGCTACTTCATAACTGTAATTGTAATCTTACTACTGTTGCGAATTGTAATGTAAATGACTGTTTTCTGTGGCCTCCCAAGACCCCTATGAAAGGGTTGTTTGACCTCCTCGAAGGGATTGTGACCCACAGGTTGAGAACCACTGTCCTAGTAGTTCGTGAGGAAGTTCTTGAGACAGTGTAAGGACTCTCATTAAATACTCGAAGAGTCGGTAAGTGGCCAGAGAGGATTTTGTTTACAGAGCAATCCAAGTCTCTTCAGGAGAAAGTTGAGTTTTATTTAATGAAAATCCCTGTTCTTTTCTTCGAGGACATTGGTGACACTGTGGTTACTGTTAACACCACATGTAATTTGGGGTATCACAATGTTAGCCCGCCAGGGTTGAGAAGGGGCATGGGACAGGTCTCTTAAGCGCTTCACCACGTGTGAAATAAGAGTCAGGATTTTGGTGCCTGTGGAGCTAGGGGAGGGGCATCCATGTTAAGAACCACTGTGTAAGTACTAATAAATATCATTAAATTGGTTATTAAAAATAGTTATATTTGAGTATAATTGTCTTGGTTGACACAGCCTAGAGTCTCTGAGAAGGGACTTTTCAATTGAGGCATCACCCAGATCAGTTGGCAGGTGGGCGTGTCTGTCAGGGGTTTGTCTTGACGACTCACTGATGTGGGAGGGCCCAGCCCACTGTAGCCACTGCGGGCGGCACAATCCCAATGTAGCTATTCTTGGGCTGTATAAGAAAGCTAGCTAAGCAAGAACCAACTGAGCCAGCAGGCAGGATTGCTTCATGGTGCCTGCTTCAAGATCCTTCTTGGATTCTGACTCTGACTTCCTTCAGTGATGGAATATGTCCTATAAGCCAGATACATCCGCCTACATTGCTTCTGGTGTTTTATTACAGCAATAGAGAAGGAAACAGAACAGTAGAGGGGTTCTTTTGGTCTTGATTTAGATTTTAAAACTGACTTAGCAAGCTTGAAGCATAGTTTAAGGGTTTGGTAATGATTAGTAATGATTTAAATGATTCTTCTGAGGATTTATTATTATTATTATTATTATCATCATTATTACTATCATTATTTAGTTGCCAATCTTCTGAGGATCTATTGTAGTTGTCCCATAGTTCCTTACCATGCATGGCACGAAGCTTCCAAACCACCCAAGTCTGTCTTCGACTGTGCGCATGCCTGACCTCATCGTTCCTTTTAGCTTTCTATAAATTGGATAAGAAGATGCATATCTCGTGAGCTGGTTTGAACTACATATGACAGCTGATGTTTATGAGAAAAGCAGATACAGACTCTTCGTAGCTCGCTCTCTTTGCGACTCTCTACAGTATACCTCAAGCATTGTTTATCTTGGGACCCGTTCTGTATATTAAAGAGATTGTGCCTTTTGTTTGAGTGAGCCAGGGTCTTCTCAAGCTGACTTTGAACTCCTAATTCTTCTGTCTCCCCCTCCCTAGTCCATGGGGTAGCTGGTGCTGTCACGACCAGCTCATTAAAATGTACTTTCAAAAGAAAAACAAGTTGTCTGTTTCAGAGTGTGAGTGGCGCTTAGCTGATTCTCTGTTTTAATTAAAAAATTTGTGGGAAAATCAGCTTCTTCCTTAGGAAAATCGGGTAACTAGTCCTGACAGAGGCAAATAGCACTTTTTTATTAATAAATGGTGTAGTAAATTTTATCCATTGTTACAAAGTGCAGGGACCCAAGATAGGACCCATAATGGCCAGAGTTTCAGAGATGCTAAAACGTTACTGTAGAATAAAATGCCCAGTGCCTTGGACCTGTGAGACAGAGAGGAAGAGGAGGTGGAGAGTGGGAGACCTCTGGAAACTTCTGCTCTGGTTGACTGGGTTCAGAGACCTGAGGTCAGCTATTTTCTGGAGAGTGTCTTCATTGAAGAAATGAAGTGACTGTGATCAGCTGACTCTGTCTTTCTAGAACAGAGCACCACAGTACTCCATAGTTCACCGGCTCCTAGATGATACACAAAACCCTGCAGTGTTCCTATCTCCCTCCGCCTTTTGTCTTGAGACAGGACCTCATGTTGCCTGGGCTGCCATTGAATTTGCTGTATAGCTGAGGCTGACCTTGAACTCCTATCCCCTAGCCTCTCTCATATAGACCAGGCTAGACCCTATCTATAAAACAACAACTATGAAAACCAACCAAACCTGGGGTAGTGAGCTGGACATAATGGTATATGCCTGTCATGATGGTATTTTGTTAGTGGCTGAATTGTGGGAGGTTGGGTCAGGGGAGGAAAGAGAAAGCTGAGGTGAGTGAGGCACTGTGCTGTTAGGCCACTGGGCACTTTTGAGCCAGTGCGGCAGTATCTCAGTATTGCAATCTGGTGTGCACCAGCTCCCCATATGATAATACTTCATGAGTATGTGCTGATGGATTTCCAACTCTGACGGACTACAACCAGTACCTCAGGGGCTGAAACCTGGTCTCCATGGTCTTGCCACTGTTATGGCGCATGTCAGGGATGACGTAGGCGTTCCCGTGGTGACCTTGTATTGCACGTGGTGAGGTGTTTTACCTACTGCTTAGTAGGAATTGCTAGCCAATTTCCCCATAGAAATAGCATTATAATTTGGCAATTTTTCTGTTAACCTTTTTCTCTTTGCCAGATTTATATTCTGCAGTTAAAACTTTGCTTCAAGGGAAGGACTTCTGCAGTCCTGAAAGTGCAAAAACATCGCAATTTATTGCATTTAGAAGGTAAAATGTTTATAATGTGTTAATGTACTTTGTCCAACTCTTAAACTTCGTAAGTTATTAATGTACATTGTATTTAGGGGGAGATGCATGTAATTTCTCATTATTTCTTCTCATTCCTCAAAGTATCTTTTTATTAGACACATCAGAAGGTATTCTGAACGGGGCTGCTTTCTGTCAAGTATGCTTATATTTTCATTGGAAGTGCCAGTGAAACGAAATTTTATTTGAAGGTTAAAAATTATAAAATAGTTTTTCTCCAGCTGGGCGAGGTGGTCCCCACCTTCAACCCTTGTACTTGGGAGGCAGAGGGAGGCGGATCTCTGAGTTCCAGGCCAGCCTGGTCTGCAGAGCGAGTTCCAGGATGACCAGGACTACACAGAGAGACTCTGCTTTGATAAAACAAAAACAAAAAAAAAAAAAAAAAAAAAAGAAAGAAATAGTAACAACAAAAAATACTTTTTCCTAGAGAAAGTTCTAGAAACTCCTTATGGGATCTGCTCTGTCAGCAGGGGTGTGAGTGCTAGCATGCTTGTCTAGGAAGCACAGAGCCCTCAGTTCAATTCTCAGTATCACAACAACAAGTTAAACAATCCACTGCCCAGTATATGATTGTCTGTAAACATAAGCCGGTGTACAGTGTGTGGTGTTGACGTGACTCTGATTTTCGTGTGTTTCAGGCAAGACTGTGACCTCATCAATGACTGCTGCTCCAAGCACTACACAGACCACCTCATCAAGTGAGCATTTTCCAGACTGATCCTGTAGGGGACGGTCGTGCCTTTATTTGCTGTTCTCTTGTTTATATGTGTATTTGTCACATAGGGCCGCACATTCAAAAGTCATACACGTTCCCCCAGTTTCTGAAGCGTAATAGACTCTCTTCAATTAAATGGATTATATATCGTTAGGAACTGACATGGACCGTAAGTAGAGCAAAGTGAAAAATAAGGAATGATTATTTCTCCGTGGCGTCCAGGTTGACAACCTCCAACCTCATCAAGGTCAACACGGAGAATAAGGAGAATTTCTAGTACTATGTGAGTGGTGTTTCCAGGAGCCTGAGCAGCAGGCTGTGTGCAGAGAACAGCTTTGTACGACTTGTATTTGACAGCATATGCTCTTCACTGGGGTTGTGTAAGACATACGAGCTCCTGCCTCAAACCACTGTGTTGGGCAGCCTGACAGAAGACTCAAAAGGTGCTTGGATGGGCCCATGTTATAGTGGTCCTAGTAAGTCTGCTTGTGTCAGGGAATCTTTCTGTTTGTGTAAATGAAGCTGCAGACATGGGAATCTCCCAAAGCCTTGGGTAAGAGCAGGATGAAAAATAACCCCACAGTCTTTTTGCAGTGACTGGCACAAGTCACCATTCTTTGGTACTGTTTTCACAGAACAATGTCATAATTATTATAATCAAAATATGACAGTACTCTAAGATCTGAAACCGGAGAATGTGGAGAGAGGGTGAATTTGCATAAAAAATGAGACTTTTAGTTAAGAAAATGGATGGATCAGGGCACATCAACATCTCTAACTTGGGCGAGTTCAAGTGGGCCAGGCCAAAAGGGCTTGAGATGACAGGGTGAATGTTGAGGTGGTAAATATCATTTTGTGGCTTTGCTACACCCCCTTGTAGCGGCACCAGACCGACCCCCTACAGAATGTAAAATGAACAGGTGACAGTTATGACACCCTGATTCTTGACCTTTGGAGAATAAAATGATACAAGGGTATATAAACATCGTTGCACTTCAACTCCAGAGAGGAGCTGCTATTAAATAAAATGAAGTGGGGGAGCTTCCAGGTTTGATGGTGTGTGCACTTTCTAATGCAGAGACCATAAGAAGAAACTCATCTTTGCTGTTGGTGATAAGATCTGTTGTACCCGGAATGCGTACCTCTCAGATTTACTCCCTGACAGAGACCAGGAAGCCAACGGGAAAGGCTTTGGAGATGCCCCAGACGATAATGCTAAAGGCAAACAGGATTTTGAAAGTAGCATACGACTGTGCAATGGGGAGATATTTTTCATAACACGGGTAAGTCTTAGGAAATAACAGATTTGCCATTTAGAGGTTTTATTTCTTTTCCTCCAAAGCCCTAGATTACATTTGGGATTTAATCAGGGATGCTCTTCTTGCTCAATGTTTCTTTATCAAGAATTTTTTTATACACCCTCATTCAGGATGGACATTGGTTTGTCATTTTTAGCAATGTCTGGTTCTAACATTTTTTTTCTCTGAAAGGAAACTTCTTTGTAGTAAGTTGGAAGCTTGAATAACGAAGGACAAGGCAAAGCCATCCTTAGTCATAGCTTCAACGTAGAAACTTAGTAATTCTCCTCCCTGGGGTTGTTCTCCCTATGTAGACACCTTCTCAAACTTAAATGATTCTGAAGGGGCTGTGAGGGAAAGAGTATGTGAGGTTTCAAGGACCAAAAGTTTCTATTTCTGTTCATTGAAATACTGAAATGTGGAGGTATTCAGCTAAGCATGGATTCTCAAGCCTTTCCAGGTTCACATACTCTATAGCTACTGTCTCAGCTTCAAGCACCTGCAGATCCTTAATTTGATGGATAATGTTTGTGCTTAGTATTGCACCGGAAACAGAATGGCCTTACCATGTGCATGTTGGAATAGATACAAAGTTCTCTTTGTCTTGGTCCCAGGATGTAACTGACGTAACTTCCAAAAGAAAAAGACTTTTGACCATTAGTAATGACGCTGGATTGGAAGTGACTGTGGACTTTAACAAACTAATGACAAACTGTCAGATAAAGCACGCGTGGGCAAGGACCATTCATACTTTTCAGGTACGTGCGGCTGTTGACGGTTGGTTGTTAGTACTGATTGTGTTGGTACATTTTGTCCTCTGTGTAACAAAATGCCTGGTGAAAGCGATTGAAGAAAGAAGCCCTTTGGGCTTACAGTTTGAGGGTGCAGGTAGGGAAGACATAGAGGCAGGGGTATGAGGCAGTTGGTCACACTGCATTCCTAGTCAGGAAGCAGAGAGAGATGAATGCTGGGTACTCAGCTCTTTTTCTTTATTCCCAGCCATTACATGGACACCAGTGGGTCTTTACAGTGGGTCTTCCCCCATCAGTGAAACTTCCTTACAGCATCGTCCAGAGATGTCTCCTAGGTGACCCATGGTCCCATCAGGTTGACAGTTAGCTACAACACTTAACCACAGCACGGAGTAGATCTCATTTTTTAAAAATTTCTCTTGCTATTATTAATTCTAATTCTTCAGTTCTGGCCTAGTTTCTCCCTCATCATTTTTCTTTGTTTCCTGAGAGCTGCTTTCTAATGTGCAGCCCAGTGCTTGGCAGTGAGCCTCTGGGCCTCATTCCTATAGTCTGTGCTTCTATGCACAAAGGCACAGGAGGTGAGACTGCAGGTCTAGCTGGGCGCTCTCTTAAGTGTCCCTTCACTTCCAGGAACTAAGGCATTAGCACAGCAGCCTTACACTTCCTTCCCTCCCAGCCTCACTCTCCAGAGGGCTTGACATGACCTGCACTGCTGTCCTTAAACGTCGACGTTTTATCTGTGGTATTTTTTGGAGCATTTTTGATTTTTAAGAATATTCCAATGGAATATTATTTGATTGCTGAAGTTTTGAACATGCCTACCCAACTTAAACTTTGCTCAGAAGGGACTTTTTTCCTGTGTTTGATATATTCCTATTCATATAGATTTTATACATATAGTCTCTCTCTATATTTTCTTGCTTTCAAGATTTAAGCAAAGGGTATCATCTTACACATTGTTTATTTTTGACTTTATTGACTTTGTTGGTGTACCTTGCTATTCTTTAACAAATATTTTGACAAATGTATGCCCTTATAATTTTTTTTAAAACTTATTTGAGAACAACAGGTTTAAAGAGGAGATAGGGATAGCTCAGGGTGTCCCAATGTGTCCGGCCAATCTTTGTGTGCCTTTGTAAAGGGTCTGGCTATTCACTGACATCTCCCAGCCATAGTTGCTCCCCCAATGAGCTTCTCTACCAAGTCTTTTTTTTTTTTTTTTTGCCTCTCAGGGGTCCGAGGAGAAAACAGTCGCCTATGTAGTGGGGAAGGCAGGCCGCCAGCACTGGCAACATGTCTACACTGCGGTGACTCGGGGCCGCTCCAGGGTGTACATCATTGCGGAAGAGTCTGAACTCAGGAGTGCCATCCGGAAGCGCAGTTTCCCCAGGCAGACGCGTCTGAAACACTTCTTGCAGAAGAAGCTCTCCAGCAGCTGTGCCTCCTCAGAGGGTCTCCCATCTCAGCCTTCGAGCCCTAGAGTAGGAGGAAGACCTGACACACAGCCTCTGGCGTCACCCCTGTGTACAACCCCAGGCAGCAAAGCTACCGCAAACAGCGCCAGGGGTGAAGCGTCTCCAGCCACAAAGGAGAGGTTTGCCTTAGACGGAAGATGGCTGTCAACTTGTTTTAGCGACATGGATACAGATGAGGAGTCAGAACAGCTTCGAGGGTCCAAAAGAACAGGCGATGGCTTCCCATTTGAAGAAGAAAGCCCCAGTAAATTCCGTATGGTAGGAGCTATGTTCCCTCGTATTCATATTTTCTTTAACTCTTGCCAGCTGCAGTGTGCCTGGACCGAACCATATATTTCGGTCATTGTATCAGTGTGCTGTTAGGACCTCGGGACTGCTGATGTCTCGAATCTCACACAGTGCTCCCCACCCCCCGTGCCCACTTGGAGTTAGTTCTTTCCCATCCCTCCTGAGGCTGCCTCTCTAGGCAGCTTCCACTGACCGATGGATAGCAGTTGTGTTCCGTGAGAAAGCTCTCCACTCTGTGCCGGCCAGCCTTCCCCGTCTTCATCCTTGTCAGTTACCCCTGGCTTTGCAGACCACAATCCCTCCGTATCTCCACAGCTCCCTTGCACTGATTGATTCTGGTCTTGTCTCAAGCTTCTGGAGCCTTCCTTAGGTCTCACTCTTGGCCCCTAGCTTAACTGTTGCTACTTGTTCAGTCCTCTTTCTCCCGGTTCATGTGACCTTGTCTAATCTGATGGAGAAGCGCCTTCAAGTTCTCCTCCATTTCAACCTCCTCCTCTCCCACACATCCCTGAGGCCTTGAGAGCATACTGTATTCTCACCATTTCTCCCATCGCCTTGGCCTGAGTGTTCCAGTGACTGCCCTGATGTAGTGCTGGGAGCTCTGGGTGAGTGACTCTTCCTCATTCTTGTGCAGACTCCTTGCAAGTACGGAAGTGATTTGATGACTTACTGAAGAGCATTCAGGAGCCAGTTCCTTCATGTATCTTCTATCTTCGTTCTTAGAGATAGCCATTGTGGAAGCACAGCCTAATACCTTTCTCTCGGTTCCCTGTGTCAATCCCCTTTCTCCCACTTTGACAGCTTGAAGTCTCATACTCATATTATTCTGAGCTAGCCTCTACTCTCTACTTCTAGGGATGTATTATTGAGAAATGATTTTTTTCCCCACTCGGCCTGTCCTGGCTTTAGGTCCTTATCTTACTGGAGGATCAACTGTCTGCCCCCAAATGCATTCCTCTCATGCTCCTCATATACTCCAATTCCTTGGGTGTTTAACTCAGTCCCTCCGTCTAAAGGCTCCCATGCCTTAAGAGCACACCAAGGGCTTCTTAGTCTACATCTGGCTCTCCCAGAACCATGTGATGATGTCTCACTGTTAACTTTCGACGTCAGTCGATCTACTGTTTTGTTTGCTAATTCACAATGTCTCGTTGCCATCTCATCCCTTTGGCTTCTATAGTTTGGAGATGTAACTGTCCACTGGGTGAGCAGAGGGGAGAAGGCAAAAGGGAACAGTCCCTAATGACTCCCCGCTTTCTGACTGAAACAATTAGGAAACAGCAGGGCCATTTACTGAGATGAAAAAGACACAGGAAGACCTTGTTTGAGGGAATACAGAGTCTTCCTCCAGCAGGCAGTCACGGGTGCTGTACTGAGAGATGAGGGTTACAGATTATTTCCAAATGCCACCGCATTCAAGGGAAGAGTACTGATTGACTAATGCACCTGCCACAGATTCACTAGGTGGGGTTCAGTGGGAGACCAGTTCAGAAGAGCATGGGCAACGATTCTGCCCAGCTATCAAAGGACACTCGAGTCCATTGCCCAAGGAAGGTATGGGACACGGTAACCATTTCTCTAAGAGTCTGCATGACCAAGACTTCAATGTACAGTGACAGCAGTTGAAGCCACTGGGAGAGCCTGGGGTGCCAATGAGAGGCAGGGCTGCGGATATGGGGGTGTGGTAGTCAGGACTGATGGACAGAGAGTCTTCCGGAGACACTGTCCTTTTCTTTGGATAGGAGTGGAGAGCCACCATAGGAGCATTCCAAGTGCTTGTGAATTGAAATTCAAGGAAGTGACCTCGACCTTAGTGTGATGGACGGCAGCGAGGGAGAAAGGAACTAATAAGTTCCTAACGTAAAGAAACCCAGGATACAGTGATTAGGCTGAAAGCAGGCTGCTTCCAGCAGGGAAGGCAAAGAGATGCTGAGAGGCCGAGGGCAGAGCTGATGGGTCCTACAGATGAGTTAGGTCAGCTGGGGTTGGGTTGCGGGAGATGCACATGTGTTTGACCTGGGCATAGGGTGGATCCTGGTGGATCAGAATCAGCAAGAAAGTAAGTGACAAGTTTGTGGGGGAACTGCCTTTATCTCTTCCATGGCAATGGAATAATCGCTGGGGATAGTAAGCTTTATCCCCCACCCCAGTAGAGGAGAGTGACATTTAACATGACATTTCCATCTTTTTCCCCCCACAAAAATGTAAGCTTGCAAAGCCCCTGGGGCTGGGCTTTTGGCTGGAGCTGTAAAGGGACAATTGTAAAGAAAGAGCCTTCAGAACAAGTTTCTTGAGTTCTATTTCTTCTCACCAACATTAGGTAGGGGAGGGCTGTGAGCAGTGGTACAAAGAGAAAATGGCAGTGTTACTCAGTCCCAGGCCCGGCTCTGCTGGAGCCTCCTGCTTGGACCAGGGCCAGCATTGTAGATCTGTGAGCGTGAGGTTGGGGACTGTTGTGAGCTGGCTCCCATCCTTGCACGATGACATCAGTCCAGAGTTTGTTCATGGAAGAGGGTGATGCTTTTCCTCAGAGACTTTGCCAAAAGTATACAGCATCTCCAGGAATCCCTGCAAATGAGGAAACAGAAATCAGAACTCCAGGACTGGTAAAATAGAGACTTATTCTCATAACTCTTGGTAATATTCTTGAAAGAGGAACCCAGTGACGAGGGCTGTCTGTATGTCCTTTCCTCAAATCACATTGCTGCCTATACCCCGTGCCAGCATTTAAATCACCTACACGCGAAGGCATACACAGCTGAGCTGGGAGGATAAGGGTTGAGAAATGCCCCCTTGGGCAGCTGCCCCATAGTTGTGCAAAAGTCACCATTGTGTGTTCACACCAATCTATGGTGGCTTCTTGGTACAATTGACCCAATGCCACTGGGTCTGTGAGACTGCGGCATAGGCTTTTTTTACGGTGAACACAACGTTTGTAAGTGGATCACACTCTAAATCGGTGGTTCTCAACCTTCCTAGTGCTGCGACCCTTTAGAACACTTCCCCCTGCCATTGTGACCCCCAACCATAACATTATTTTTGTAGCTGCTCCATGACTGTCGTTTTGCTACTGTTCCTAACTATAACATAAATATAGGTTATCTGGTGGTCTTGGGTGAACCGTGCGAATGGGTTGCTTGACCCTCAAAGGGGTCCCAACCCATAGGTTGGGAACCATTGCTTTAAATTTATGATAAAAATATTAATGAATGCACCAACTGGAAGCATAGTTTCTGACCTGTGTTACAAACTTTCCACACTAGCAGTGTTCATCACCCAACTTCCCCAGACCCGTGGGTCCTGCACTGCTCTAGG
The DNA here is from genome assembly GCF_021556685.1 of Rattus norvegicus. Lineage (NCBI taxonomy): Eukaryota > Metazoa > Chordata > Mammalia > Rodentia > Muridae > Rattus > Rattus norvegicus. Next base: position 65,299,363 of record NC_141540.1, on the reverse strand, counting down.
CAATAGGAAAATTTTAGCTCCATTTTGACCTTAGGGTACTAGCATTCTATTCTGTATCGCTCATCACTGGTCTGAGTGCCATTGTGGTCTGAGTAATGACCGACTGAGCGCTCCCGCTATCACTGCTTCAGCCTAGTAGCTCTGGGTTTTGAAAAACCAATCTTAGAGGGAAACGTTGACCTCTGACCTACTGCCCGCTCTGAAAACAGAGAGGGAAAGGTAGCATTGCACTCTCTGATGCAAATAACCGAGTGAACACTGATAAAGTTTACCAGATAAAACAATTATTCCAACCCCCGAATATTTTTTTTACAAAATTCACATTGTAATACAAAAAGCAAGCTAGCTAAGACAGTCAACATTGGCTGAGAAAGGCTAGCCCCTGAGTTATTTGGAAGTTCTCCAGGAGACAGAGCCATCTGCTTGGTTTGTCTGTCCATCTGCATGTCTGTCAGAGAAGGCTTCACTGGAAGGAATCTTCTCAATCCGTTGGGGAGAGCTGGAGGAGGGAAGTTTGTAGAATCAGACATAGATACCGGTGCAAGGTGAGTCTGAAAGCAGGCAGCCTGTAGGCCTTTCTCAGGAAGGAGGGGCTTATTCATGTTAAAGCCTTCAAATGACTGGATGAGATCCACCCACCTCACAGAGGATTATCCTCACATAAGAGTTCAGCGACTTCAGTACTTCACTGAGGTCATGCCTTCATGGGAACACTTAGCCTGACGTGTGACTAAGTCCAGGTTCCAGAAGTCCAGGCATATTGGTGTGAGTGATTGCTTAACCAGAGTCCGACTTCTAAAATACACAGATAGAGCACTGTGGAAAACTTGCTGTGTTTCTTTTCCTTTTTCCTGTGAAAACTGAGGACCACGCCAGCCCAATGTCTGCCGATTGGGTGTCACCAGAAGCATGAAGAATGTGGTGCTGCCATCCTCATGCTTCATGTGCCCCAAAAGAACGGTCTTTGTGGATGTGCAGCCTGGCTCTGTGCTTAGGGGCTGGGATCCATCTTGGAATTCTTAATGCTTGCACCGTGAAGCTTCCTTGAATCCCGTGCCTTGCTCCTGGTTATATAGTAAGCCCTATTGCTACTTTCAGAGACTAAATGCCTGTATTTAGGAAATGTCAGGCCCTTAGCTCTAGGTACCGGGAATGCCACAGTGGGCAGAAGCAGGTATGATCCGCCAAGGAGCAGACAGCCCATCGAAGGGTTCCTCAAACTTCAAGGATTGCGAGGGATGCATTACTTCCTCAGAGGCGGTCGTGGGGAGCAGACGTGGGAACGGTAGGCAAGGTATGTTTTTATTAACTTTACTTTTATTTTCAAACAGGTTGAAGAATCATCTCCACAAGTGTCTTCTATATTTCAGAGTCTGAGGTTGAATAACTTAACTCGCAGACAACTTTTCAAACCCTCTGACAATCAAGAAACAGCTAAGTCAGGTGTGGTGGATCACACCAATAATGCCAGCAATCAGGAGACTGAGCCCTGAGGATTGTGAGTTCAAGACCAGCCTGGGCAGTATCACAAGACCCTGTTCAGACCATACCACCACCCACAAAAGCCTCAAAACAGAAAAAAAATATTTACTTCGTGTTGCTCAAGAAATTTTTTTTTTACCTCTTTCAAGACAAGATGAACATTTTAGCTTCAAAGTTTCAAGCTATGAGAGGGCAGCCAACACTGGGCATTTTAGTTTGGGGCATTTGTATTTTGGGCACATGACCCAAAATAAGATTTTTATGTTATTTTTAAACCTGAGTTTGAAAGCAGATATTTTAAATCCACCCAATCCAAGCAAACTGTGAGGATTTCAGCCTCCGTCCTCATGAGAGCAGTGAATAGGGGACGTAGCTGGGGGAAAGTTCTGCTTGAAACACTCCCATGTTAGGGGCTGCTGGACCTTTTGTGATAATGCCACGTGATCACTGTGGATCCCCTCTGCCAGCGCCCTGAACCAGCAAAGGTGGACTGATCGTACCTGCTGATGGTAACACATTTAAGTTTGTCACAGCATCCCTGCCGTGATGCTGTGGCCGTCACTCCATCCCGGCGCCTGGGACTCGGTGCACTTGGGACTTGGATATGCCTTTCTGAGTTGGGAGTGAGTTTTGCATATATCCCATTGTAGGGGGGCTTTCTCTTAAAGCAGATGATTTTTAAGTATTTATTGCCAAGTGGTACTGTGAAGGTGTCTCCCCAGCCCTGTGTGGGTTTTACCGTGGCAGTGGATGCCTGGTCAAAGTGGCTTTTTGCTGTCTTGAGTCCTCTTGGCCGTTGTTGCTGTGGGAGGGCCTCACTAGATGTGTATACCTTGTCTTTCCAGCCCTCTGATTACAGTTCTTAGTAGGTTGCTTATAAGTTATCCCTCTCCAACAGCTCAGGTCATGGAAACTTCTAGCCAGTGTGTGCACATCATGTGCTTTTTTATATACTCTGCTGTTTACCTCTTGGACTGTCAGAATAGTACAAAGAGAATTTTTCTATCTTTCCTCCTTCTTTTTGTGCTGGGACTGAAGCCAAGGACTCGTGCCTGCTAAGAAAGCACTTTACTGCTGACTTTCATTCCTGGTCCTAAACATGACTTTTATATGTACCAGGAAGTAAACAGAACCAATCATGTTATCCATCTGATTGTAACTTTGTTTTTATTGTTGTACTCTGGACTGATCTGCAGCATTTCAGATAGATGTCTTTGTGAGAAATAAATTCTCTATTCTTTTACTAAATTGCCCAGTCTGTGATTTTCTTTTATAATAATGCAAGGAATTAAGGCCAATGGTAAAATAAAAAGTACTCATTGACTTGACATTAATAGTGTCAAGATAGAATTCTATACAATTTACCCACTGAAAGAGCACAATTTGGTAGCTTTTAGTATAATCAGTGAATTGTGAAGTGGTCATCACAGTCAACATTAGGGCATTTTCCTAACCCCCAAGCATGCACCCCATTAAGTATAACCTGCACCCCATTAGGCATACTCATCCACTTCAGCTAATGGATTTGTCTTCATAGATTTGCCTGTAATGCGTAGTTCCTATATGTGAAGCCATACAGAATGAGGTCCTTTTGGATGTACTCACCTAACAATATTATTTAGATTTCACTGACACCATATCAGTGGTATATTGGTAGCTCAGATCTCTCATTGCTAAATAATACTCCTTTGCATGAAGATGTAGAGTTTTCCCTCCATTAGTGGACTGACATCAGGACAGTTTCTCCTCTGTCCATTGTAACTAATCCTGCTCTGAACACTCCAGCAAACATTTTTGTGGGTAGATATATATTTTCATTTCTTGGGGTTATGTCACTCAGTGGAATGTCTGGGTCATGGTGTAGACCTTAGATTCTTTTTTTTTTTTTCTTTTTTTTTGGAGCTGGGGACCGAACCCAGGGCCTTGTGCTTGCTAGGCAAGCGCTCTACCACTGAGCAAAATCCCCAACCCCTGCCTTAGATTCTTAAGCAGTTAGCAGTTTGCATTCTCACTGGTAGTTATGAGAATTCAAATGTCTCCAAATAGTGTGTGTTTGCATGTGTATGTACATGTGTGTGAATATGGTGTATGTGTGTGGTATATTTATACTTATGTGTATGTGCATGCATGTTTGTATGGTGCCTGTGTGAATATGGTGTATGTATATGGCATACATGAACATGTGTGTTTATATGTATCTGATGTATTCATATAGTATATGTTTACATGTGCGTACATGTGCATATGGTGTCTTTGAGTGAATAGAGAACATATGAATGGTATATATGTACCCATGTGTGTTATGTGTGTGTGTGCAAGTTGTGGTATCTAAGTGTGAATATGGTGTATGTGTGTGGTATATATTATGTATGTGTATATCTGGTATATGTGTATACTGTATGTGTGTGTATGTGCATGTGTATATAGTATCTGTGTGTGAAGATGATATATGTATATGGTACATGTGTACCTGTGTGTGCGTGCATTGTGGAGGTATATGCATCTGTTTGAGCATGAAGGAGAACTTTTGAGTGTTCTGCTCAATCCCTCAGCTTTAATCTTGAGTCAGGGTCTCTCAGCGACCCAGGAACTGGGCGGATAGCCAGTGATCTCCAGTGAGCCTTCTGTTGTCTTCTCACACTGGGGTTACAGATATGCATGACTATATCTGCCTTTTTACACAGGCTCTGGGGATTTGATCTCATCTTGTCTGGCTTGTGCAGCAAAGGATCTTACTCTGAGCTTTCTCTTCAGTTCGTGTTCTCTCTCTCTCTCTCCCTCCCTCCCTCCCCCCCTTTTATAGGTCTTTGGAGAAATATCTATTCCTATCTTTGGACTTTTATATTAGGGTTAATATCAAAATCTGAGAGTTCCTTATATATTCTACACAGAGCCCTTTAAAATAATATGGCCTGCATTTTTCTCTCATTCTGTAAGGTTTTACGTTGAAGGGCATATTTTAATTCCAGTGATGTCTCTTGTCAGATATTGTTGCTTGCGATTTTCATGTTATGGCCAACAAATTATGGCCTGTCCAGAGATTTTTCTAAGCACTTAATAGTTTTTTTTTAAATTCATGTCTAGATTTTAGATAAACTTTCAGTTAGCCCTTGCGTAAACTGAGGAGTCCCGTGTCATCTTTCGCACATGGCTCTCCAACTGTTTGAGTCTGTCTTTTGAGGATTGTCCTTTCCCCCATTGAATTGTCTCCAAACCCATGTCACAACTCACTGGCGTGTGTGAGTGTGTGTTTGTGTCTTCTCGGTTGTATCCCACAAGTTGGCAGTGTGGCTTCATGCCGACTCCATTACTGTGGACTGTGGTACTAGACAACCTGAAGTCAACCCCAAGCCCCTCTACCTTTGCTGATTGTTATCAAGATTGTTTTAGTTGTCCTGGGTCCCGCAGGTTTTGATGTAGTTTCTTTTTGAGACACAGCCTCACTATTGAGCCCTGGTTGGCCTGGAACTTGCTACAGAGACAAGGCTGGCCTCCATGTCAAGATAGATCGTTTTTCCTCTGCCTCAGGGGTACTAGTATTAAAATCAAAACCTGGGTTCCCTGCATTTCTGTATGAATTTTAGCTTCCAGGGCTGTTGTTGTTGTTGCTGTTGTTGTTGTTGTTTCAAGAAGCCGGTTGGGCATTTGATGGCGCTTGTACCTTACGGACAATTTTATGTTTGTGGATCTCCCTCATTTCAATTCTGACTCTTAGGACCTCCAAGGATGCTCTGCCATTTATATCAGCACCCTTTTGGTAGTTTCAGAGCACTATGTCTTTTATTTTTTTAAAAGATTTATTCATTTATTATATATATATAAGTACACTGTAGCTGTCCTCAGACACACCAGAAGAGGGCATTGGATCTCTTTACAGATGGTTGTGAGCCACCACGTGGTTGCTGGGAATTGAACTCATGACCTCTGGAAGAACAGTCGGGTGCTCTTAACAGCTGAGCCATCTCTCCAACCCCAGAGCACTATGTCTTATAGCTGTCGATTTATGTAGTTCTTTTAAACTAGGTTTGTTTTTTAACATTATATTCTTCTTGATATTATTAAGTGGAGATTGTCTTTGTGTTTGCTTTGTCTCTGACCAGATGAGCATGCACATGGACATGAGGACGAGGCCTGAGGTCAACCTTGGCTGCCAGCCTCTCCAGCAGTGCGATCACAAGCATAGGATTCTATGCTGGCTTTAAAACAAACACCCAGTTGTTTTCATGCTTGTGTGACAAGTATTTATGTTGCCTCCTCAGCCCTTGTCTTAATTTTTGGCTGGCCCCTTCTTACGCTAAAGAAGCAAGTGGCTTTCGTATGTTGATCCTGCCGAACTGGTTGATATTGGTAGGTTTTTGGTGGCTTGCTCAGGATTTTCTGTATAAGACTGACTCATCGGCAAGCAGACATGACTTTAATTCTTTCTTTCCAGTCCAATGCATGCTATGTTGTTCTCTTGCCTCACTGACCTGGCTGAACCTCTGAGTACACTGTCGTAGAGAAGGGACGAAAATGTGCTTCTTTGCTGGGTTCTGGATGTCAAGGCGTATTAGTTGGTTTTCTAATGTACCATGAAGCAGTGACCTTATGAAGAGAGAGTTCATTTTGATTCCTGGTTCTGAAGTCTCTAACTCTGGTGAGGGTAGTTCATCATGGTGGACGTGTATAGACGTGCAGACTGCTCCCTGCATGAACACCTGGCTCATGGCCCCAGGGTCCTCTCTAAGAGCATGAGCATGCAGCTAGTCACTGGAAGACATCCCGAAAGGCCTTGCATCCTAAAGGTCCACAGCACTGGAGGACTACCCTGGAGATCAAGCCTTTAATACACGGGCCTTGTGCAAGGGAGAGAGTATTCACATCTAAATAGCGTTGGAGGAAGAACTAAGTCTTTTTCCAACGTGTTGGTGGTGGTGGGCTTTTGGTGTCATGCTTTTTACCCAAGACCTAGTTTGTTGCCAGTTTGTACGTTTTCACCATGAAGAGAATTTTGTCATTTTTCCCCCCGTTTCTATTGTAGTGTCAATGTAGTTTTAGCCTTCGTTATACTGAAGCGGGAGATGACGCTGGTTTTAGTTTTATACTGATTTTAGTTTTTTGGGATGTTAAACCAACTTCACATCCCTGAAATAGTCTTCCAGGCCATAGCTATCTGCTGCTGGTTTAGTCGGTGCTGCTTCCCTTTGCAGGGTCTTGCTGAGGATGTGGTATCTACGGTCACAGGGATGGGAGTCTGTGTGTAGTCTCCTTTGGTTTTGACATCAGGGTCTACTGGTCACACAGAACAAGTTGACTGGTTTCCACTCTCTTCTCCTTTGTAAAGAATTGATGCTTATTCTTCCTGAAATGTTTGCCGCACTGCACATCCTGGCCTCTCTGGAGGGCCACAATCACTGTCTGACGTGGAAGCCGGCCACTGTATTTGAAAACTGAGATGTTCAGATTCTCCTTTCATTGTGTTTTCAACGGCCATTTTGTACCGATTGCTTCTGCCTGATCTTAGTCTTTTCTATCGATTGCTTCTGCCTGGTCTTAGTCTTTCATATGACATCACTTCTCATTTGTCTGAACTTACGTGATTGGCTTTCACTACACTTCCTTTCCTTGATCTCTGTCTCACAGAACTTAGTGCAATCAAAATAGGAACAACTGTTTGGGTTTTGCCAAAAACAAAACAAAACAAAACAAAAACAAAACAAACAAACAAACAAACAAAAAAAACAAAAAAAAAAACAAAGAAGGAGCTTCAGTTGGGGCCGTGTACCTGCCAGGTGTTTATAATATGACACTGTGCACACTGGATATAACCATGTAAAAATGAATGTGAGCTCACAAAGCCTTACTGAGACTACTGATGCCGATTTTGAAAGGTAACCTTTAGAGTTGACCTTTAATCATTAACCTAAGTGTGCCTCAAGGAACGCGTGTCATATCTCCCTAAGGGCAGATGGTGCACCCTTGAGTTGGGAACCACCTTTGTCCCCTAAGGTGAATGTGGCATTGGATTTGACTGGGTTGCTGTGTGTGAGTTCTCCGGCCTCTCTTGCATATTTAAAGGCGTGTTCTGTAGTCTCTTTGCTGTACTGACCTTCAAGTGGGGAAGCTGGCTTCCGGGAGGTGAGTCCCACGCCACCCTATGAGTACTGGAGCTCCTGTGCCACCCCACACCTGACCTGAAGCGCATTCTCATGCCTCCAGAGCGGTTTTCAAGTTGATGGGACACTTTCTTCCTTTGGGAAGCTGTGGAGATAGACTCTGAGTAGCACTCAGGCCAGACACTGAATCACACTCAATGCACCAAACATGCAGGTCACTTTTTTTTTTTTATTTTGGCTTTTTAAAATCACCATTTATTCCATTTGGTAGAGGGTTTTTTTTTTTCAATACAAATATTTGCAACAATTTCGAATTCCCCAAAACCATACATAGACGATAAATACCATGCTATTAAAGTATTAAATTTGTACAAAAATACTTTACAGTTTAATACTTGTTTGTTACAAACAAAAATACATATTTAAGTGACTCATGATTTTTTTTTCTTAACATGATTCTGTTCTATACTTTCTTTGCCCTGGCGGTTCTGAAATGTGTCTGAAATTATATATTTCTTTGCACAAAAAAGAAAGATGAATCATTTCCCTTAAACAAAGGACACAGTGTTTCGATGTTTTGCCTGTGCAGTTAGTTGTATTAGTGACCAAAATGAACATGTTTGGGAAAGAATTGTTTTGACATTCTACCATCAATATACAGATCTAGTTATTTTTCTTTAAATATCTACCAAATAACAGTTATTAGTGTAGCTATTCAAAATATCTGAACAAATGAAAACAGTTGCCCACGGACATTTAAAGCAACTGTCACAGTTTATTGCTTTGGGGGACAGTGATTGGCAATGAGCTTTGTGAAAATGTATTTACAAGTTAAGCAAGTGGCGTGACTCAGAACAAAATCGTCGTCGTCCTTAAGTCATTGTGCTGTGCACCCCTCGGTGTAGCAGTCTGCAGACTTCTGAGCTGCATGAGTTCTGTTTGCCTACCCAGAAAGTGAATCTCATTTCATTAGACTCTTCACTCCTTAAATTCTTAGTCTTGGATTTTAAAAATAGGATCATATCACTAATGCTCAGTGTTACTACACACTCTAATTCATTACCAGAGATTTTTTTCAGCTATTAAAAAAAAAAAAAAGAATGTGTCCTTAAGGGAAAAAAAAAACAGGTCACAAGACATATCCTGTTTGATCATCTGTTGCATAGGGAATAGCATACATCTTAGTTAAAATCATTCCTATATTTGGGCGAAACATTTACCACCACCTATTATGGTCTCCAACGTGCACTGTTGCTGAAATATTTTAAGAAAACCTAATGTTATACCTGTGCCCCTCCCACCGCGGCAGGCCTAGCCATTCACCCATCCTAGCTCCCCTAGCAGGGCCAGCTATGTGTAAATCCATATTGATCGTGTTCTTACACTAATGACGTTATAGTAAGAAACTTATTCCATTCAGGAAATTACCATAGAGAATATTTTCAAAGGGATGTTTCTCTCTGTAAAAAGTGACAGTAAGGTGAATTGTAAAAAGTTTCCTCTGATCTTGATTGGGGTGGGGGAAGGGGTGGGCTGCCTTCCTCTTTATTGTCTACCGATGGGGCCTCCCCACCCCCGGCAGAGAAGGACCCGCCAGTTAACAGAGTGGTCATCCTAAAAGAAACCTCTTCTAGTTGGGAAGGGATGAGAACATGAGCTATGAGGGAGATTTAAAAGACCCCTGTGCTTGCATTAATGCCACGTGATTCTCTGTGCTTCAGCTGTCACAGAAATCTTAAAGGGTTGTTCTGTTCTGTTCTGTTCTGTTCTGTTCTGTTCTGTTCTGTTCTGTTCTGTTTTGTTTTAGCACCATGTAGATATCGTCTTTCGTCCTGCTTTATAAAAGTAATGCTATAATGTGTTAGTGGGTTCTCGTGTCTCTAGGTTACCACCGTGGCTGGGCTGCTGGAAGAAAGCGCTGTTCTGTTCGCTCCAGTCACTGGGCAGAGCCGGCTGTTCTATCGACTTCTGGGAGGCCAGCGGGTTTCTGCTAATAACCAGGTCCAGCTTGTTACCGGATTCGGCTATGAGGGGCACCACCAGGCAGCAGTCGAAGTCTCTCGTTCGGACGTGGTTAACCTGCCAGGCCAAGAAGATCCGTTTTCAATGACCGTTGCAGCCACCGCTCCCAAACCCAGAGGCAAGTGGCTTAGTTCTGAAGGTGGGCCGTGTCGAGGGGTCCCCTCCCCCTCAGTTGGGTCACCCAGGGACAAGGCTATTGGTTCACTACCCTCTGCAACTGCCCATGGGGAGCCGAAGAGCAAGACACCATCCATCCTCCTGTCCCCACAGGAAGGCCATCTCTCCCAAAGTCTCCTACTGCCGGATGTTACGCTGGTTTACACTGGTAGAAAGGAAAGCGTAGGGTGGTGAATTGCTTTGCTTTTGACCAGCAGTGGGTAGGCGTTTCCCGAGGATGTGGTTCCAGGTAGTTTGGCTACCGTGATGCCGAGCTCCCTCAGTTAAAGATGAACCCATCTCAATTTATGCATAGTTTCGGCACTCCTCTTTAATCCTCTTTTAACCCTGGATATTGGAGCTAGTGTGGGGGGTGGAGGTCGCACATGCTAGACTAACACTCTATGGAGCTGTCTATATTCCTAGCCCAAGAGCAAAACTTGTTAAAATCCCTTGCATTCAACTCTCAGTCCTGACTTCCCATCCTACCCACTACCTCCCAAGTCCCTGTTCGGAGGACAAGTGTTGGTCACTTAGACCCAGTTTCAACTCCAGGAGCTGTAGAGTCCTCAGCCTTCTTGGCTGTCAGCAGTCTACTGCTCTGGACTCCTGCCTGCCTGCCCCTTGGGCCTCCATTGATGTAATGAATGGTGGCACGGTGTCAGTGGCCCTGGCCTGAGAACACCTGGCCTGTGTCTTGAACTGGTGGCTACAGAAACACACTTAGAGGAGTGCTTGCCTTTTCTCTGGCTGCTTCCTGTTTACCCTGCTCCTTTGATGGACCACTCAGACATTTGCCCTCAGACATTAAATCTCCTGGTAAGAATTGCCAGCTGCCACCTAATCTCTCTTCCTTACTCTTCATTCCTGTCTGTGTGACTAGGGCACTGCCCTGCTGGCTCATGATGCTTTCCTTGTCCAAGATCGTAAGTGTGCAACATCAAACTGTTACAGAAGTGTGTGTTACACTTGCACTTTCTGTCTGAAGACTCAAGGACCTCCCCCCTGCCCCCATCCCCCACCCCAGGCCTGGCTTCCTTCCCAAGGTTGTGGGGAGAACTGAGGCATGGACCATAGGCAGCATAAACTGGACAAGAGCCACCGGCACCTCTTCCATAAATGCGTGTCCCACCGTAGGGCCCCCATTATCGAGACAACTGGGAGAACTCATCTTTAAACTGTTCTCTAGGTCAAAGGCCTGACCCCCTATTGCTGCCCATTAACCCACATTTGTTGGCTACTCAGGTATGAGAAGCCCAATTAATTAATTCTAGTTCTAGAAGCTGGGGCCCCAGATCTTGTTTCTCATGACATACTCTGCTTGCTTTGATCCTCACTGCAGTGGTTCTCAACCCGTGAGTCATAACCCTTTTGGGGGTCAGTGGATTCTTTCTTAAGGATTTCCTAAGAGCACCATAAAGCTCAGATGTTGACTTACTATTCATTAAGTAGCAAAGTTACAGTTATGAAGAAGCAGTGGAAATGATTTTATAGTTGGGGTCACCACAGCCTGAGGAGCTGAATTAAAGGGTTGTAGTATTAGAAAGGTTAAGAGCCACTGGTCTGCAGTTTCCCATTGTCCTTCCATGCTTCCTAATGCTCAAAATTCCCTTTGTGGTTCTCTTCCACTTCTGACTAGAAGCTCATCATGGGTAATTTTATCTAACTGCCATCTTCCAGAAATCTTTAGCCCTGGATGGAATATCATGTCTAAGCAAAGGTCTAACTTATAAATTATGTCCCATTGCGATGTGCTGAAGTTATGGAGGATTGGATGGGTCCAAAACAGGCAGCTTTAACCACCACCACCCTCTGCTCTCTCCTGTGAACACCTGCTTCCTCATGGTGTCCCTGTTCATCCAAAATAATACTGCTTTTCTTTGTGGTGTGTGTGTGTGTGTGTGTGTGTGTGTGTGTGTGTGTGTGTGTGTGAGAGAGAGAGAGAGAGAGAGAGAGAGAGAGAGAGAAAGAATGTGTGAGTATGTGTGTGAGTATGTGTATGTGTGTGTAAGTGTGTGTGTATGTGTGTGAGAGAAAAATGCGTGAATGCTTGAGTGTGTGTGTGTGAGAGAGAGAATGTGTGAGTGTGTGTGTGAGAGAATGTATGAGTGTGTGTGTGTGAGAGGGAGAGATCATGTGTGTGTGTGTGAGAGAGAGAGAGGAGATAGTGTGTGAGAGAAAATGTGTGAGAATGTATGTGTGTGAGAAAAGGAGAGAGAGAATGTGTGAGAGTAGTGTGTGTGAGAGAGAAAGAATGTGTGAGAGTGTATGTGAGTGTGTGTGTATGTGTGTGAGAGAGAATGTGGGTGTTGTGAGAGAGAATGTGTGTATGTGTATGTGAGAAAGAATATATGTGTGAGTGTGTGTGAGAGAGAAAGAATGTGAGAGTGTGAGTGTGTGCTTATGTGTGAGAGAGAATGTGAGTGTATGTAAGAGAGAATGTGTGAGTGTGTGAGTGTATGTGTGTGTGAGTGAATATGTGAGTGTGTGTGAAAGAGAGAATGTGTAAGAGTGTGTATGAGTGTGTGAGTATGTGTGTGAGAGAGAATGTGTGAGTGTGTGAGTATGTGTGTGAGAGAGAATGTGTGTGTGTGTGTGAGAAAGAATGTATGTGTGTATATGTATGAGTGTGTGTTGTGAGCACATGTTCATGTGTTTGTTTATAGGCAGGCACACATGCACATGTGTGAGCGTGGCCATGCAGCTCAGAAGTGGATGTCTGTATCTTCCTGGATTTTCTTAATGTCTTTGCGACGGGGTCTGTTTGTCAACTCTGAAGCCCAGCAGTCTGGCCCGGGCTGGTCAGTAGGTTCCATGACCACACAGGCTGGTCAGTAGACTCCAGGGCTGTGTGTAGGCTGATGTTTGAGGAAGGAACATTCAAATGGAAAACACAGTGTTGAGCCCAGTGTCAGGACATCGAGGGAGCTGAAATACAATTCTTTTTTTTTTTGGTTCTTTTTTTCGGAGCTGGGGACCGAACCCAGGGCCTTGTGCTTCCTAGGTAAGCGCTCTACCACTGAGCTAAATCCCCAGCCCCTGAAATACAATTCTTTATCCAGCTGTTCACCGCTGCCCCATAGTTTGAGGACAGGAGAGTAAGGGGTAAAACAAAGGGTCTAACTGTGCAGGAGAACTTGGAGGAAGTTGCTGCTTGTAGGTCAGGGGCAAGGATTCAGAACTCCTCTGAGGCCTTACCTGTAAGAGCCTGTCATAAGGCTTCAAGCCTCCAAGATCACCTGGCCCAGCTGGGCGGATATTTTTGACATACACCCCTTTCTCCAGCAGGCCATCTGCCACACTGAACCCAAAGTCCTCCATGCCAGAGTCTTTGTATAAGGTCACCTGGAAAGTGTGACAATGTGAAAATTAGCTGAGTGGGAACCTCTTGCTGCTGAAGTTTCTCGGAAGAAGGAGCTTCACAAACTAATTTCATAGTCACATGGCGGATTTGCAATGTCAGCATTAGTCAATTTCTGCCAACCAACCCTGTTGCTTTGCCCATACCCCAAGAACATGCTTGGAATCTGTAAAGTCTGATCCTGAGCTGACAAAGGAAGAGAAGAGTTATGTCTTCATTTTTTTGGGGGGGGGGTTATTGTACCTCTTCCTTTAAAAAAAAAGTATGTGCAAAGTGTAGTGCGTATGCGCGTACATGTTTGGTGTGCACAGGTGTGTAGGCCAGAGGACAATGTCAGATACTTTGATACCCTGTTCTAATATCACTTTCAGCCTTATTCTCCTGAGACAGGGTCTCTCATGAGCCCTGGAGCTTGCTATGTTTCAGCAAGGCTGACTGGCTGGCCAGCAAGCTCTATTGATTCCCTTGTCTCAAGTCAACCCTTATGCCTTCCTGTTCCCTAACCAATACTGGGGTTCCAAGCCTGTAACCCCACACCTGGGTGCTGGAGATCTGAACTCAGGTTCTCATGATTGTACAGCAAGTATCTTTAACCCCTCCCTCCTTCCCTCCCTCCCTCACCTCCCCAGACTCATGACCTCCTTCTTTCAAATTATGGTCATCAGGTATAGGACATAGAAGGCAGGTTGTCTAATATCTCCCTGGAGTAGCCTCCAGGTTTAAGAGAAGCCAGGAGTTGCTAATATATTGAATAATAATCCTTTTCTGCCTCCCACCAACCTGGTGCTCTGCTAAATACCTTATTGCCCATCCCTTCTCTTCCTCTGAACCAGAGCCTTGAATTGGAGTATGGCTGAGACACCCCATAGAGCCTCAACTAAACACCTTCGAAAACACCTCTAAGTATTCCTATTACAAACATTACTTGAGGACTCGGCCTCGCTGTTTCTGCATCACTTGCCCAACGGTTTTAGCAGCTCAAGGTGTCTACCATCCCATGGTACAGTTGACACCCAGCACCTGAGAGCAGCTTTCCCAATAGCTTCCCACAGCCTCACTTCTCCATCTGGTCACCTGCAAGAGGCAGTCTGAAGTACAAAGAGCAAACTATGTAAACATAGCATGTGTGCACTGACCAAACGTTTCCTGGACCCCTTAGCGTGTTCTACATATTGGTCTGAGCCCTGGAATAGGACTGGACTACAGAACTGAGAGTCAGACGGCCACGGAATACACACTGAATTCTCTCATTCAGCACTTCACAGTCACGTGTGCTATGAGGTGGATGCTGTTTTTATTAAGGTTTATTGGATGCCCTCCAAAAAAACTGTCCACACTTCAACAAGGATTTGGGCTTACTTCACAAACTAATCACACACACACACACACACACACACACACACACACACACACTCACACAGACACACACACACGTTCCTGTCAAATAGTAGAAATAAACAAGCCCCTCAGAGCTATACACGGCAAGCAAGACAGCCTGACCTTTTATAACAGGTTTAGATTTTTATATCCAGTTATTTGAGTGAAGAGAGGTATAGACTACTGAAGGAAATACAAGAGTGGTCAGTTTGGGAATTTTCTTTCACTGGATAGAAATGTAAAAAAAAAACCAAGCTTCCTGGGTCAATACTATGTATCAGTCAGCTCTGCCGGTCTGGCAATTTTAGAGGAAAGGAAACTTAGTATTATGCAGGGTAAGCAGTCTGCCCAATGACACAAAGATCAGAAGTGGTGGGACCAGGTCTATCAGAATTCAGACACCCAGTGTGTAACTAGCATACTCTATCAGCAGCCAAAATGCTTATTCTGATGCTACAGTGAAGGCATTTATATTTGTTTGAATTTTTACTTTTACTTTTTTTATTTTCAAGATTTATTTATTTTAATGAATACAAGTAAGCTGTCTTCATGCACACCAGGAGAGGGCATCAGATCCCATTACAGATGGTTGTGAGTCACCATGTGGTTGCTGGGATTTGAACTCAAGACCTCTGGAAGAACAGTCAGTGCTGAGCCATCCTTTTTGCAGTTGTCTTCTTGTTCACTGATAGCTCACAATTCTAACCAAGCTCCTGTTGCATGGTAGCATCTTGTGCTGAACAGAAAGGGCTCCTTCTGATATAACTCAAGAATAGCTAACTCCTCATGCTGTGGCTGAGGATGTATGTGAGAAATGCAAGGGATTGACTGGGTTCAAAGGACCGCCCTCCAGGGCTCTGCAGGAAGCCTGCCCACTGCCAGTGTGGCTGGACAGGAAAGGTGCTCACTGGTGACACTATGTGGCCCTGACTACAGAACACACCTTTGCTACTGAAGCCAGCTGCAACCTCCTGGTAACTGATGACCTTGGGTTTTGGACTGTGGAGGCGCTAACCGAAGGGACACAGTCAACAGAAGCTGGACGTCATCCTTATAACGTCTGAGAGACTTGAAGTTTCAACAGGGAACAAGATGCTATGGTCCCTACTAAGTGTGTGGTGTGTGTGTGTGTGTGTGTGTGTGTGTGTGTGTGTGTGTGTGTGTGTAGCAGGACATTTAGACTTTAGACAGAAGCTCAAAGAGGGGCAGAGACTTACCCAAGGTCAAAGAGAAACCAAACGGAGAACTCCTTCAAAGCAAGAGCACTGACTGCAAGGCTCTGACTTCTTGACTATATACCGCTTTATTTAATGTAAATTTCTTTAAAATGCTTGTGAGGCTGGGTGGGTGTAGCTGAGTACTTAGGCTGCCCAAGGTCCTAAGGTCCATCCCAACACTGCCAAATCCAAAAACCCTCCCCTGCAAATCTAAACAAACAAACTAAAAAATATTTAGGACTTTTTGTAATTGTGTTTTTGCCCCAGGCCATAACATGGGTGATATTTGCACTCATTTATTAGAGAAAACTAGCTTTTTTCTAAAGTTTCATTTTGTTTTATGTGCATGAGTACTTTGCATGTTTGAATGAATGGGCATCATGTGAGTCCCTGGTGTCTGCGGAAGCATAAAAAGAGTGTAAGACACCTAGGAACTGCAGTTATAGATGGTTGTGAGCTGCTGTGTGGGTGCGGGGAATTGAACTTGGATCCTATGGAAGAGCCTTGAGTGCTCTTACCCAGTAAGCCACCTCCTCAAGCCCTGGGAGAACAGCTTTTAAAATAGTAAAGTATCAGTTCACATTTGGGCAGTCATGCTGGTGACACTTTGTGGGCATGACAAAATGGATTTGCAAAAGCCCACAGGCCTCAACTCTACACAGGCAACTGAGGAGAGCTGGGGTGGCGAGAGGTGGCCTTCCCCAGGGAAGAGTACAGCAATTGGCTGCCCATGAAAGCACACACCAGTAACATTATATAGAGAGTAGGTTATATTTAAGAATATATACACTGGGTGGTGATGGTACATGCCTTTAGTCAAGGTACTTGGGAAACTGAGGCTAGCATAATATCTGTGAGTTTGAGGCCACCCTGATGTACAGAGTGAACTCCAGGACAGCTAGGGCTACACATAGAAACCTTGTGTCAAAACCAACCAACCAACCAACCAACCAACCAATCAACCAACCAAAAACCAACCAACCAACCACCAACTAACCAACCAACCCACCAACCAACCAAAAACCAACCAACCAACAACTAACCAACCAACCACCAACTAACCAACTCACCAACCAACCAACTCGCCAACCAACCAACCAACCACCTACTAACCAACCAACCAACCAATTCACCAACCAACCAACCACCAACTAACCAACCAACCAACCACCAACCAACCAACCAACCAACCAACCACCAACTAACCAACCAACCAACCAACCACCAACCAACCAACCAACCAACCACCAACAACCAACCAACCAATTAACCAACCAACTAACCAACCAATTAACCAACCAACCAACCAAAAACCAAATAAAATAAAAACCAACAGGGATATCTATAGCTATATATATCCATCTTCTCTCTCTATCTGCATGAAATAACAATGAATGAGGCCATGAATTTGAAGGAGAATGGAGAGGGTTTGGAGGGAGGACAGAGAAGGGAGAAATGTTATTCTATCGCAATAATAAAAACACCATGACGTGTCTTGTAAGGTAAAGATGCCAGAGAATGGCCGCTACTGTCACAAGCTACATTGACTTCAGTCGCTTTCTTTTCTAATTCTTTGGGATAGTATTTTTAGACAAACACCAGACTTTGGTATCTGTCTCTAAAGAGCCGATTGTTTTCTTCTGAACTGACAGTTCTCAAGTAAAGACGCGGCTAACGAGCGTTGGGAAGAATGTGCGCCATCACCAGTCTCTGGCGATGCAAGCTAAAAGCAGGATGAGACATAGCACCCTGTTAGAAAGGTCATCATCACTGAAGATGGAAAGAAAATGATGTCAGGGATGTGCAGAAAAGGGGCTCCCACTGCACATTGCTGGGGGTAAGGAAATCACTTCAGCCACTGTAGCTATCACTAGGAAAGCTCCTCAGAAGGTAGAAGTAGAGCTCTGTGTTGGGGGATGGTTTTGTGCGCTGTGTATTCAGATGCTGATTGCTATGGTTGTGGTCGGAACATTGGCGTTGTCATGGTATCTGGAGCATCTCCTATCTCAATGATGTAAAATTTCTTTCCGTCACCTGGTTGGTTAATAAAGAGCTGATTCAGCCTATAGCTGGGCAAAAGAGAAGAGGGCAGGACTTCTGATTCCAATCAGGGAATCCCAAGCGAAAAGAGAGGCAGAGAAGAGATGAAGAGGATAAGGACCAGGAGGATTCACCACAGTCAGGTCATCAGGGGAGTCATGAGGAGACATAGGGGAAGAAATCAGATCACAGGTAAAGGACCACATGGGTGGGAGGTAGTAGCCATAGAGCGTTAGAATAGATGAGGATCTGCCCAGCACAGTGCCTGTAGCTTGTTAATACATTTACTAGGTCTCCATGTCATATATTTGAGAATTAAAGTGGGCTAGAGACATAGAAATGCCCTATTGTACTTGGGAGCAAAAAAGGGTAAAGAAGCCACCCCTGGTCTTGCGTCTATGACTCAGTTACTCTACAGTCCTAATGCTAATGAAATTATCGTATAAAATACGCACAGCGTCATGTTTATTCTAGTACAACAGCTGAGGTGTAAAATCAGCAATCAGTCACCAATGCATAAATGAACAAACAACAGACAGTGCCAATGACTTCCCGAGTTCCGTGGAGAGGCTACAGCAATGCATTGCACATTTCAAAAGAATTGGAAGAGTCCGAAGGTTCCCCTCACACAGAAATAATGTTGAGGAGAGAGCAATGCTTAATTATCTTGATTTGATCATCACACGTTGAATATGTTTTTCAAATTGTTGTAACAGTACCGCCAGAAGCATGCAAGTAGCATGTGTCAATTACTACAAATAAAAACTATACCTGCTATAGGAAACTAGATGGAGCACACATAGGACAGAAACATCTGGTTTTATAGCGACCCTGTTATTAATTCACTGATACAATTGGCCTTTATTACTTGTTTTCCAGTGCTGTACCTAGTTTATAATTTCCCTCATTGTCTCAAAAAGCTTTTTTAATACGTGTGTGTGTGTGTGTGTGTGTGTGTGTGTGTGTGTGTGTGTATGCACATGCTTCTCTGTGTGACTGTGAATGTGATATAACTCAGGGCATAAGCACAGGTCAGAGGACTACATTGGTTGCTAGCTCTTATCTACCTGGTCCAACCTTGTTTCTGACCTGGATTGATGCTGTGTTTATCAGGATACCTGATCCATGAGCTTCCAGGGAGCCTCCTTTCTGCTACCCACCTACCGGTAGGAACAGGAGGATTAACATACTTGGCTTTAGATTTGAACTCAGGTCCTCACATTTGCATGGCCACTGAGCTATCTTTCTCAGTCCAGTAAAGCTTATTAGATCATCAGGATCTCATGAAGGGCTGTTCACTACCTCTGGGTTGGGCTCTTTATTTCCTCTTGTCTGGGGCACATGCCCACCCCTGTTCCCTAGTGCTACAGTAGCCCCCTAATTCAGGAAGGGACTTCATTCCAAGATCCTGTGGATGCCTGAAACCACACAGGGAGAGCATCAAATGCTATCCACAAGCACACAGATACCCTCACGATTGATCTGATATGATGGTTGATTTGTATTATAAATTATAGACAATTGTCTTAGGGTTTACTGCTGTGAGCAGACACCATGACCCAGGCAACTCTTATAAGGACAGCATTTAATTGAGGTTGGCTTACAGATTCAGAGGTTCAGTCCATTATTGTTGAGGCAGGAGCATGGCAGCATCCAGGCAGGCATGGTACAGGCAGAGCTGAGAGTTCTACATCTTCATCTGAGGCTGCTAGTGGAAGACTGGCTCCCAGGCAGCTAGGATGAGGGTCTTAAAGCCCACAGTGACACACCTAGTCCAACAAGGCCACACCTCCAAATAGTGCCACTCCCTGGGTCAAGCATATGCAAACCATCGCAACCGTGATTGAGGGAATCCAAGACAGGAACTGAAGGCAGGGGCCTGGAGCCTGGCACCAAAGCAGAGAGCAAGGCAAAACTCTGCTACTATCTTGCTCCCAGGCTCCTGTCCAGCTCCCTTTTTTATGTAGCGCAGGCCCCTCCCACATCAATGATCAATGGAGAAAATGTACCACAGGCACATCCACAGGTCAATCCGATGGGGGCAATTTCTCAGTGCTCTCTTTTGTGTGCTAAGTTACTGATCAAGATCAGCCACCAGAGATGACTACTTAGTCACTAACGGGCAAGACGAGTTTGGGGTCTGAATACGCTGGGAAATGGGAGAACCCACATCTCAAGTGGGAGGGTGTGAGATGTCCTCATGCTGCTGAGTAGGGCGCAAACTTAACAATCTGAAGAATGCTCTCTCTTTTGGGGGGGGGGTTCCATTTAAGACCTTCGAACTACAGTAGGCCAAAGGCAACCGAAACTACAACTATGCAGTTCAGGGATGGGGAGGCCATGAACTGCGTCGCTGAGGTGGCACCCTCTAGCCTGTAGAACAGTCTTCTATTTCAACATCTCATTAAATGGCAGTTAGTTCTGGTGTCTGGTGAAGTCAGGGTAGGTGGGGAGCTTCCTATGACATCACACAGCCCCATCATGTCCAGTCTCATAGTTCACCGACAGACAGCTGCCTCTGAATCATTAATTCCATCGAGGTTGCAAAGAATAACCTTCTCCTGGTCCTGCCACTCTTCTTATTAGCTCGAATTACTTTGTAAGAACCGAATTTGTTCTTCAATTAGCATTGTCTGATTAACGCAGTTGGTACACGAAAGGAAGAATGAATGCTAATTCAATTTCGGAACAGAAAATTACTTGGTCCTGTGGAGCGTTCCATATTCGTTGAGCTCAAGTGTGGTTCGGTATTCTTTTGGATGCTCAAACACACGCATTTGCATTTTGAAAAGGCTGGGTGTTCTTCATGTTAACCCATGGTCCTTTCCCCAGGACCCATTTGTACAGATAGGATCTGTGTTTTCTAGTACGAGTTATTGCAGATGCCCCTTAAATGTTTCTTGTCCCTCGTCTGGAATCAGCTATCAATCCCCAATTTTTGACTAGAAGGGAAGTTTCTACATTTCATTCTCAAAAGGAGAAAAGGGAGGAGGTAGGAGAGGGGAGAAGGCAAACTGTCAGTAGAATGTTGACAGACTGGCCATCCGTGGGCCTGTTTAATGGTAGGCGAAATCTCTACTCCTGAGCTGCTTGCTTATGTGGGTCTTTTATCTCTTACTCAATTTCTTCTTTGAGCCACATCCTCTGTGTGGCGGGTAGCATTCCTGTGGAGGCACCATAGCCCCAGGTCCTAACCAGCAGTGTGTGCTTTTTAGCTGGTCTATGTTACTTGTTACACTGTGCCTCACTTCGGGCTCCCTGATTGGCTTAGGAAGGAAGGAAATCAGCATCTGTTCTGGGTTACTCTGAATGAGACAAGCTTAAGCTCGCCATGGAGATTAGGAAGTCCGCTTTAGTTACGGCTGAGGCTTGTTACAGAACCCTTGCATTTGGAGAATGTACCTGGAGCTATGAGATTTTTCTCTGCTCAATTGACTTGTGACTCTAAGGTATCCGCTCTCTAGAGCAGAACCTGGGAGGGGCTTGTGATCGGCTGAATGAGAAAGGCCCCCAAAGACCCATACATTGAATACTTGGTCACCAGGGAGTGGCACTATTTGAAAGGATTAGAAGGTGTGGCCTTGTTGCAGGAAGTGTGTCATTGAGGGTGGGCTTTGAGGTTTCAAAAATCCCATCCCAAGCCCAGAGTCTCTCTTCCTGCTGCCCGTGGATCCAGATGTAGAGCTCTCAACTGTGTCTCCAGCACCATGTCTGTCAGTGTGTCTATGTCTGTCCCAACACAATGACAATGGACGTCTGAACTTGCAAACAATCAAGTCCCAGGCTAATGCTTTCCCTTGTCAACTTGCGGTGGTTATGGTGTCTCTTCACAGCGATAGAACACTGACTAAGCGCTAAACACCTATGGACACCCCAAAACTTCCAGTGCCAACCAGTTAACTAGAACACTGAAGATGAATTAGCTCACAAGCCTCTGAGTCCTGGTTCCTGGCCAAGCCCTTTTACTTTCCCTGGATGCATCTCGATGGTCAAGTGTCCAGGATGAGGGGCTACTGACTCCCCTGAAATAGAAATAGAGGTTCCTGTGGAAGGATGTCCAGAGGTTAGAAGATACTGAATTTTAATCCCCAGCTGTATCCTTTCCTTGGAAATTGCTTAGTAGTAGATTAACACAGATGAAGTTAATTACTTTAGATTTACATTAAAAAGCCCCAGAAATTTATAAAATACTAGTGGGAAACACAGTCTGGCTGCTTTCAGAGTAGCCACAGTAACTCACACCTTGCAGTTCTGGTTGCCTGGAGATAGCTAGTGCTAACTTTTGATTTATTTCCGGGCCCCCACCTTTTCTAAGGATTTTGAGGTTTTAGTCACATATCCTCCACACACAGACAGAGCCGTATCCAGGCACTTTCTTCCATATGATTACCTCTGATCGTCCCACAACGCCGTACAAGAAAATCATCTTTTCTTCTAATAAGGTCACAAAGCCTTGAAGACGTTGATGGAATGACTTGTTTTGATCTAATGCAATCACGCCAGGATCCAATACTGGAATATCTGACCTCATTTGCTGGGTGTCTTCTACCAAATCATGATTTCTGTTTGGATATAAAATCTTCTCGCTGCCTAGGCAGCCTTTATTCCTTTTCCACAGCCTAACAAACAGAAGATGAGTCTTGAATAGCGTTTGCTGTGCGGCTTCTCCTTTGCGCCCTCTTGTGGTCTCCCGGAACATCACACAAAATCCTCCTGCTCTTCAAAGATGGCCCTCTTGAAGCTGGTTTTTGCATTCTCTTCCGGCCCACATGAGTACGGTCTATCTTGTAGAATCTCTATTCAGGAAAGGCCTCAGGGGAAACTGAGGCATCAACACTTTTGCAAGGTGTTTCTGTTCTAAAAGAGCCAAGGTACCTCTTGAAACAAAAGCCGTGAACAGTGATAGATACAGTTCAATGGAGATCGGCCCGATTCTTTGACGTCACACGGTCGCTTCAAAGTCTAAAGCCTGACCGGGAGCTATAGCAGCAGGTAGCAAGGCCACCGAGATTCAAGTTCAGATCTGTTTTACATTTTTAAGCTGGACTACCTGCTTGTCCGAACTGTATCCGCAGGTGGAGATCAGAAAGCTAACTGATGCTTTAACCAGAGCTGATTGACTCCTCCCCTTTCAAGAGCAACTGAGTGCAGCACCTTGGGAAAGTCTCAGTAAATGACAGCCACCCTGGAAGCAGTTTCTAAGCCCTGACAGCCTCCTTAGAGCTCAGTCGTTTGTTTTAATCGAAGCAGCACCTTGTTCCCAACAATGATGCTGATGTCCTTGGAAGCCAGCAAGCACTTGGGATTACTTCTGGCAGACACTACTGGGGGCAGCTGTGTTCTTTTAAGCAAGGCATTTCCAGCAATGCCAGGTTTGAGGATGGGGCTACCTTACCTGGAGATCTTGGAGAAAGTAAAATAAAGTAAAATAAAACACAAGACTCCATCTTCCCAGCCAGTTCTTTAGCTCAAGAGGAAGCATGTCCCTAGAAACCCCCAGGTTTCCAAACAAATTGGGTCGGAAAGGCAGCTGCTGCTTCTGTCAGGGGAGAACTCTTGGCAGAGGAGGAAAAAGGCCAGCTGCTCCTCAGAGTGCCTCCTGCTGCTACTTGGCAGCCTGTGGCACTGAGGGCTGAAGATCAAGAGGGCTGGGCTGTGAGATCAGGACCCAGGATGCTGGCTCTAGGCTCCTGGGAGGGAGGGTGGCCCTTCTGAAGAACTGAGGTGTATTAACAACCATTTTCCTAGATGACTTCAGAGCACCTGAATAATGCATTTATTTCACAGAAAATGGAGAGTTCAATGCCAGCCACGGGAGCTGATGCTCACCTAGTAATGGGCTGCCATGTCTCGGGCCTTTCTTCTTCCCTCTGTTGCTTCTGAATAGCTGGCCTAAAACAGGCTGTGTGCATGGGCGCCTATTCCTGGTGTCCTTTCTCAGAAATGCCTGATGTTACCTCAGGGCATTGGCACTCCGCACTCAGCCTCTGCTTCCTAGTTCTCCTGGCTTCTCTAGCTCTGAACCTTTTCCAATTCCTGTCCTGGTTAACGATGTCTAATTCCTTGTAGACCCACATGGGCCTCTTTGTTTCAGGGATGGATTGTCAGCTCTTGTCAGAGGCACATGTGAGAATTAGAGTCTAAGGTTACTGTCATTCATGGCGGGGGAGTTGGGGGGGGCTGGTGACAAGTTGGAACTGACCAGGGTCCTACTGAGCAAAGCACCAATTGTCTTGATTTTATTTCCTCATTTTGATGGGGTCCTGGAAACTGACATTGCATAGTGCCTCAGACAAGGAAGGTTCATCAAGTCCTATCTTAAAAGACAGAAAAACCTAAGCCTTGGGATATAGTGATATGCTCTAGTGATATGCTAGAGTGATATGCTCTAGTGATATGCTAGAGTGATATGCTAAAGTGATATGCTAGAGTGATATGCTCTAGTGATATGCTCTAGTGATATGCTAGAGTGATATGCTCTAGTGATATGCTCGAGTGATATGCTCGAGTGAAATGCTAGAGTGATATGCTAGAGTGATATGCTCTAGTGATATGCTCTAGTGATATGCTAGAGTGATATGCTCTAGTGATATGCTCTAGTGATATGCTCTAGTGATATGCTCGAGTGATATGCTAAAGTGATATGCTAGAGTGATATGCTCTAGTGATATGCTAGAGTGATATGCTCTAGTGTAATATGCTCTAGTGATATGCTCTAGTGATATGCTAGAGTGATATGCTCTAGTGATATGCTAGAGTGATATGCTAGAGTGATATGCTAGAGTGATATGCTCTAGTGATATGCTAGAGTGATATGCTAGAGTGATATGCTAGAGTGATATGCTCTAGTGATATGCTCGAGTGATATGCTCGAGTGATATGCTAGAGTGATATGCTCGAGTGATATGCTCTAGTGATATGCTCTAGTGATATGCTCTAGTGATATGCTAGAGTGATATGCTAGAGTGATATGCTCTAGTGATATGCTCTAGTGATATGCTAGAGTGATATGCTAGAGTGATATGCTCGAGTGATATGCTAGAGTGATATGCTAGAGTGATATGCTCGAGTGATATGCTCGAGTGATATGCTCGAGTGATATGCTCGAGTGATATGCTCGAGTGATATGCTCTAGTGATATGCTAGAGTGATATGCTCGAGTGATATGCTCGAGTGATATGCTCGAGTGATATGCTCGAGTGATATGCTAGAGTGATATGCTCTAGTGATATGCTCTAGTGATATGCTCGAGTGATATGCTCTAGTGATATGCTCTAGTGATAAGCTCGAGTGATATGCTAGAGTGATATGCTCTAGTGATATGCTCTAGTGATATGCTAGAGTGATATGCTCTAGTGATATGCTCTAGTGATATGCTAGAGTGATATGCTAGAGTGATATGCTCTAGTGATATGCTAGAGTGATATGCTCTAGTGATATGCTAGAGTGATATGCTCTAGTGATATGCTAGAGTGATATGCTCTAGTGATATGCTAGAGTGATATGCTCTAGTGATATGCTCTAGTGATATGCTAGAGTGATATGCTAGAGTGATATGCTAGAGTGATATGCTAGAGTGATATACTAGAGTGATATGCTAGAGTGATATGCTAGAGTGATATGCTCCAGTGATATGCTAAAGTGATATGCTAGAGTGATATGCTAGAGTGATATGCTCCAGTGATATGCTAAAGTGATATGCTCCAGTGATATGCTCTAGTGATATGCTCCAGTGATATGCTAGAGTGATATGCTCCAGTGATATGCTAAAGTGATATGCTAGAGTGATATGCTAGAGTGATATGCTAGAGTGATATGCTAGAGTCATATGCTAGAGTGATATGCTCTAGTGATATGGTCTAGTAATATGCTCCAGTGATATGCTCTAGTGATATGCTAGAGTGATATGCTCTAGTGATATGCTCCAGTGATATGCTCGAGTGATATGCTAGAGTGATATGCTAGAGTGATATGCTAGAGTGATATGCTAGAGTGATATGCTCTAGTGATATGCTAGAGTGATATGCTCTAGTGATATGCTAGAGTGATATGCTAGAGTGATATGCTCTAGTGATATGCTAGAGTGATATGCTAGAGTGATATGCTCGAGTGATATGCTAGAGTGATATGCTCGAGTGATATGCTCTAGTGATATGCTAGAGTGATATGCTAGAGTGATATGCTCTAGTGATATGCTAGAGTGATATGCTCTAGTGATATGCTAGAGTGATATGCTAGAGTGATATGCTAGAGTGATATGCTAGAGTGATATGCTAGAGTGATATGCTAGAGTGATATGCTAGAGTGATATGCTAGAGTGATATGCTAGAGTGATATGCTAGAGTGATATGCTCTAGTGATATGCTAGAGTGATATGCTCTAGTGATATGCTAGAGTGATATGCTAGAGTGATATGCTTGAGTGATATGCTCTAGTGATATGCTAGAGTGATATGCTAGAGTGATATGCTCTAGTGATATGCTAGAGTGATATGCTAGAGTGATATGCTAGAGTGATATGCTAGAGTGATATGCTCTAGTGATATGCTAGAGTGATATGCTAGAGTGATATGCTAGAGTGATATGCTAGAGTGATATGCTAGAGTGATATGCTCTAGTGATATGCTAGAGTGATATGCTCTAGTGATATGCTCTAGTGATATGCTAGAGTGATATGCTAGAGTGATATGCTTGAGTGATATGCTCTAGTGATATGCTCTAGTGATATGCTCCAGTGATATGCTCGAGTGATATGCTCTAGTGATATGCTAGAGTGATATGCTAGAGTGATATGCTCTAGTGATATGCTAGAGTGATATGCTCTAGTGATATGCTAGAGTGATATGCTAGAGTGATATGCTCTAGTGATATGCTAGAGTGATATGCTAGAGTGATATGCTAGAGTGATATGCTAGAGTGATATGCTCGAGTGATATGCTCTAGTGATATGCTAGAGTGATATGCTAGAGTGATATGCTAGAGTGATATGCTCTAGTGATATGCTAGCGTGGTATGCTCTATTGATATGCTCTAGTGATATGCTAGAGTGATATGCTCTAGTGATATGCTCTAGTTGATATGCTCTAGTGATATGCTCTAGTGATATGCTAGAGTGATATGCTCTAGTGATATGCTAGAGTGATATGCTAGAGTGATATGCTCTAGTGATATGCTCTAGTGATATGCTAGAGTGATATGCTAGAGTGATATGCTCTAGTGATATGCTAGAGTGATATGCTAGAGTGATATGCTAGAGTGATATGCTCTAGTGATATGCTAGAGTGATATGCTAGAGTGATATGCTCTAGTTGATCTGCTAGAGTGATATGCTCTAGTGATATATGCTAGAGTGATATATGCTAGAGTGATATGCTAGAGTGATATGCTCTAGTTGATATGCTCTAGTGATATGCTCTAGTGATATGCTAGAGTGATATGCTAGAGTGATATGCTCTAGTGATATGCTCTAGTGATATGCTAGAGTGATATGCTAGAGTATATGCTAGAGTGATATGCTAGAGTGATATGCTCGAGTGATATGCTCTAGTGATATGCTAGAGTGATATGCTAGAGTGATATGCTCTAGTGATATGCTCTAGTGATATGCTCTAGTGATATGCTCTAGTGATATGCTCTAGTGATATGCTCTAGTGATATGCTAGAGTGATATGCTAGAGTGATATGCTAGAGGGATATGCTAGAGTGATATGCTAGAGTGATATGCTCCAGTGATATGCTCTAGTGATATGCTCGAGTGATATGCTCGAGTGATATGCTAAAGTGATATGCTCTAGTGATATGCTCTAGTGATATGCTCGAGTGATATGCTAGAGTGATATGCTTGAGTGATATGCTAGAGTGATATGCTAGAGTGATATGCTAGAGTGATATGCTAGAGTGATATGCTCTAGTGATATGCTAGAGTGATATGCTAGAGTGATATGCTCTAGTGATATGCTAGAGTGATATGCTAGAGTGATATGCTCTAGTGATATGCTAGAGTGATATGCTAGAGTGATATGCTAGAGTGATATGCTCTAGTGATATGCTCTAGTGATATGCTCTAGTGATATGCTAGAGTGATATGCTAGAGTGATTTGCTCGAGTGATATGCTCGAGTGATATGCTAAAGTGATATGCTCGAGTGATATGCTCTAGTGATATGCTAGAGTGATATGCTCTAGTGATATGCTCTAGTGATATGCTAGATATGCTCTAGTGATATGCTAGAGTGATATGCTCGAGTGATATGCTCTAGTGATATGCTCGCGTGATATGCTCGAGTGATATGCTCTAGTGATATGCTAGAGTGATATGCTCTAGTGATATGCTCGAGTGATATGCTCTAGTGATATACTAGAGTGATATGCTAGAGTGATATGCTAGAGTGATATGCTAGAGTGATATGCTCTAGTGATATGCTCTAGTGATATGCTAGAGTGATATGCTCTAGTGATATGCTCTAGTGATATGCTAGAGTGATATGCTCTAGTGATATGGTCTAGTGATATGTTAGAGTGATATGCTCTAGTGATATGCTCGAGTGATATGCTCTAGTGATATGCTAGAGTGATATGCTCTAGTTGATCTGCTAGAGTGATATGCTCTAGTGATATATGCTAGAGTGATATATGCTAGAGTGATATGCTAGAGTGATATGCTCTAGTTGATATGCTCTAGTGATATGCTCGAGTGATATGCTCAAGTGATATGCTCGAGTGATATGCTCTAGTGATATGCTCTAGTTGATATGCTCTAGTGATATGCTCTAGTGATATGCTAGAGTGATATGCTCTAGTGATATGCTAGAGTGATATGCTCGAGTGATATGCTCTAGTGATATGCTCGAGTGCTATGCTCGAGTGATATGCTCGAGTGATATGCTCTAGTGATATGCTCTAGTGATATGCTAGAGTGATATGCTCTAGTGATATGCTAGAGTGATATGCTCTAGTGATATGCTCTAGTTGATATGCTAGAGTGATATGCTCTAGTGATATGCTCGAGTGATATGCTCTAGTGATATGCTCTAGTGATATGCTCGCGTGATATGCTCGAGTGATATGCTCTAGTGATATGCTAGAGTGATATGCTCTAGTGATATGCTCTAGTGATATGCTAGAGTGATATGCTAGAGTGATATGCTCTAGTGACATGCTCTAGTGATATGCTCTAGTGACATGCTTGAGTGATATGCTCTAGTGACATGCTCTAGTGATATGCTCTAGTGACATGCTTGAGTGATATGCTCTAGTGATATGCTTGAGTGATATGCTTTAGTGACATGCTCTAGTGATATGCTCTAGTGACATGCTTGAGTGATATGCTAGAGTGATATGCTTGAGTGATATGCTCTATGATATGCTATAGTGATATGCCTTTAAGGACCATAATATTGAAGGATAAGAGATACGGCAAAGCCGTATGAGGGAGGGTACAGAGCGCTCTTCTCCTAGCATGTGGACACTGGCGAAGCAGGACTGACCTTTAGGGAACCCAGAATTTTAAACCAACACTCTATCGATGATATAAAACTCTACAACACACTAATCAATCATAACAGAGACATACGGGGACATTAGGGAGTCGGATTCATGACAGAAGGCATAGAGAACATCAAAAATAGCAACAAGGCACACCGTCTCGAAAGCTTGTCTCACAGGACCACTGAAGGTCATATGAGATGAGGGATATCAGCTCGAAAGCTTGTCTCACAGGACCACTGAAGGTCATATGAGATGAGGGATATCAGCCTTTCTTGGATTGTAGAGGTGGACAGTTCACAAAACATGACAAGACACCAAGTGGGCTCTGTCTCCCTAAAGTGCAGGGGACTTCTGAGTCGCCTTTTGGAACAGACAGCATGGCAAAGACAGCATGGCAAAGACAGTCCCTGGGCATAGTGATGCCGTCTGAGACTCCTTATGCCACTGACTGGTAAAGACACCTCTTGATTGCTCTTTGAACGAGCTTTGTCATTCCTGTCATTCTTTGTCACTGAAGTAAATAAAAAAGGAGTTTTAAAACGTGAGCCTTTTTTTTTTCTCACAAAATTTGTTGTTGCTGTTTGTAATGTTTCAAAGGATAGAAGAACCACGACCATGGGAAAGCAATAGAGAGCATGCATTTTGAGGATGGCGGGGGACATTGTTTAATTGGAATGTGCACCCCAAACTCTGTTCTTTGTCCTCCTAATCAATGTTCCCCCAACAGTGTCCACACTGTTGTCTGCCCTTGGCGTCACAGGGGATAATCTGACTGCCAGGCTGACACAGTGACAGGCGGGGAGCCTTCATTTCTCTGGGTGAACACAGTCTCCCAGTCTGGCTTTGCTTACTGGCGGCAGGTCTCGTGGCACTTGCTCGAGTTTGGACAGCTAAGGAGACCTGAGGGAAGACTGTACGCTGTGTGTGTGCTCTGTGTGTGGGCGAGTGTGTGCTATGAGGGCTCCCTCCTCTGCTACCAGGTGGTCTTGCTCCCTCTCTTTGAAGTGAGGAAACCCAGACCCATATTCCCTCTACTTCGGAAGAAAAAGAAGCCCAGCAAAGCAGAGCTACAGATCACATTCTGAGTTCACACACCTATGGAGCCTCTTTTAGCTTCCCGTGATCTCCGCTGCAGGCAGTCCCACGCTGGCACGGTTTGGAGGTCTGTGCCTGGCATGCAGACTCCTGTAGTCTACCACGGTGACTTCAAAGATTTAGTGAACAAAGAGGCATGTGCAAGAGTGAGATATTTGCCTTTCAGTTTTCTTCCGAGGGCCGTGCCCATTCCTAACTAGGGGGCAGGGTTACAAAAGAATCTGGTGTCAACCTCAGCCCTCTGTCCAAGGAGTAAAGCAGCTTCATGGAACTGGCTTTCAGCTGACAGAACTCCCAGGCTGCCAATGCATGGTGACCTTGGCTGGGGGAAGAGCTGAGGCTCTGGAGTTTCCTAGGAGTGACTCATGTTCTGGTGCTGAGCCCTCGAAGCCTTAAATGATAATGATAATAATAATAATAATAATAATAATAATAATAATAATAATAATAATAATAATAATAATAATAAAACAACCCCTGGAAAATTATTATAAGAATCCTTCTGTCAAAAGACATATATAAATAATGGCATACAATTAAGTCCTATACTTAATTCTGTTGGAAATCCGGCACAGCAGGGCACCAGGGACTGTCAATAGGAAATCATTTTTAAAGTTCAACTGGGCTGAATGCGGGGAACTTGTCATCTTGCCAAAGAGCTTTTATTTTTGGTGCCTGAAGATGTGCATGGAACTGAAGCTGTGATTCATCCCAGAAATAGATCAAGTGGCCACCAAAGGAAGCTTAAGATTCTAAAGGGGAAGGAGGACGGTTATCAATGAAACATAGCTAAGATTGTACGTCCCTTATCTACAAAGAGTTTGTGATAAGCTGCAGCAGAAAACAGAACTCATTTTAAAGATAAAATACAGAAGCTCCAGGGCCCGAAGTGTAGCCTCCCTTCCTCTCCCCATCCACCATTCTGTGTCTGTGATTACATTAAAACAGAATCATATCTAGAACTAGCAAGACTCCTGTCCATGACTCTCAATCTTCAGACCTCAAGAGAATTCACTGATGTTGCTAAAATGTAGGTGTTCCTGACCCAGGGTCCCTGAAAGCACAGAGACCCTGTATTTTCACAAGCACTCCGTGGGTCATCTCTCATCTATAACCCAAACAACTAAAGTTTCGCTCTTCCAACTGTGGTTTGAACTCTTGGAATTAGTTCAGTGCAATTGGTACTTAAGGAACAAAAACAGCAAAATGTCAGTGTGTACTGTGCTGGAAACTTTGGATTCATTCATTCATAAATAGGAAGGCAGCATGCACTGAATTTAGGAACTCAATACGCTCTGGCATTGAGAAAGATGGAGGAACAGGAGTCCACAGTAGATCCACTGTTTGCCACACCATCACACTGAGTTCCAAAGCACTCCAGCTCTGGTGTCCTCCACCTGTACAGAGCCAGGAAAGTAAGTCTGCATGTCTTTTTTCCCTACATATTGGGAATGGTGGCTCATGGGTCTGCCTTCATCAATGAATATGGACAATGTGTAGTTAAGCCAGAGAAGACCCTAACAGCAATGAGGCCGTAGTGGGTGAATACCAGACTTTTCCAAAGGACTGAAGGATGGGGGAGGGGAAATGTTGGTAGACAGTAGGGAGTAAATAACGGAAGGAGAGCAAATTGAGACATGACTTCATGCCACTGTGGCCAACTTAAGGCAGGATGGATTTCAATTTACTATGTCAGTTTCTACCTATGGAGTCTTTGGGGACATGTTG
The DNA here is from genome assembly GCF_021556685.1 of Rattus norvegicus. Classification (NCBI taxonomy): domain Eukaryota; kingdom Metazoa; phylum Chordata; class Mammalia; order Rodentia; family Muridae; genus Rattus; species Rattus norvegicus. Next base: position 65,267,305 of record NC_141540.1, on the reverse strand, counting down.
ATTCTGAGTCTGCAATGAGGCTGACCATCATGGTTGCCAGAGACCAGATACAGAGCATACAGAGTTGACACAAGGCAGGAGATGAACTCAGTTTGGTAGTGTGCTTGCCTACCATGCATGGAGGCCACAGTCTGGTCCCTAGCACCACAGAAAACCAGGAATGCTGACACACCCTTGTAATCTGAGCATCCATAGAGTAGAAGCAGAAAGGTCAGATGTTTAAGGCTACATGATGAGTCTGAGGCCATCATGGGCTATGTACCTATCTATCTCAAAAGTAAAAGAAATGTCAGGATAAGATGTGCCCTTCCAAGACACATCTCTTTCATTTAACTAGGCTTCCCCTTCCATGGTCCTACCACCTACCAATAACTTATTCAACTTTTGAACCTATGAATGGCTTATAACATCATCTAAGCCAGAGCTGTCATATGTAATGGAAATGTCTTTGAAACACCCACAGGTATATTTATTAAGATGATAGGCATCTCTCAATTCCATCAGGATTGGCCACTGCAGCAGTCAAGAAACTAACTGACAAGCTAACACTTTCTTCTGTATGAGGTTATGTTAGTGGCCTGCCCCCAGGAGACAGAGGGCTTGAGCTTTTGACTTTCCTTGTGTTTCTTACAATGACATGGAGTTCTCATTAATTTTTATCCATTCATCCTCTCTTGATTTAACCTTTAGTGAGAAGGATAACATGAACATGAATGGGTCCAAACTTTAGCCCAGTGGCAAACCACCACCAGAAAGACTGAAACAGAAAGACAACAGCAAGCAAGCTTAGAGACATTCATGTCACCTACTATGGTCACTCTGATCTCTGATCTACTGCATAGTAGAAATTCCTCTGCGTAACCTTTCGGGAAATGAAAATCCACCTTTGTTCAGACTCTGCTTGGTATTCTAGCTTCAATACCTTCAAACCTAAGAAGGGAAGGACTTTTCTACGTCTGTAGCCCCATTTCATGGCCCTACAAGTTTATGACAAAGGCTTAATGACAAGCAGGTGCAATCAGAGGAGAGATTAACTCTATTCTATCGATGTTAGAATATGCAATGTTCCTCACAACATGACTAGCTGAATGATTGTCAGGGGGAAACCCTGTTGCTTAACTTGACAGACCTTAGCAGCAAATTGGCCCTTAGTACAAAAATGGTAGACTCACTTTGTCAGGAAGGCTTCCTCTTCTCTAGGGGAGGGAGGTGTCTGAGACCTCACCTGAGGAATGCGGTCTTGTACCTGAGATCCCTGAAATGCTTTCCCATGCTAATGAAGCATCTTGGTGCTTTAGCCTTCCAATGACCTTTGCTCACCATGGATATTCTCATCTTCTTCCTCAAACTATATAACCTTTGGTTCACCCTGAATAAAGTATATGCATGCAAATCCACCCCAACAAACAAACATACACAAGCTAATATCATCTTAGAGAGTTGTTTCATTGAAGATTGTCAGAGAAAGCCTTTGCCTAAAAGAGCTGTAACATTAAGCTCCTCAGAAAAGCACCACCTGCAACCCTCTTGCTCCCAGCATTTACTCTCAGCCAGACCTGGGATCTTGCAGAACTCTACCCATTCCAGTCTCCAATTCAGACTTCAAGCCCAGTGTGCAGAAGTGTCTGCACACCCTAAGCAGAGAATGTGGAATTACAGCTGGAGCCCAGAACGTAGACCACAAATGATTGGCCCCAAATGTCGGTAGAATGTTGGGAGGCTGTGGAAACTTTAGAAGGTGGTGCCTAACTAGAGAAAGCTGGTTGGTGGGAATGGGTTTTAAAGAGCGTATTATCACTGGCTGATTCCAGTTCCAGAATGGTTCTCTGCTTTCTGGTCCAAGATATAAAGAGAGCTTCTCAGACGTGCCACACTTACTGAAATGGGCTGCATTCTCCGAATCCATGAACAAAACTCAATCTTTCTTTCCACAACCCATGTCCATCAGACGTTCCATCACAGCAATGAAAATGAACTAAATTAACATGTCAGCGCGATTTCCCACCATGTCAGATGCCCAAAGATGCAAACACCTGAGACATAGACAGGGTCAAGGGTGAGGTCAGTCTCTTTGGTTGATGACTGACCATTTCCTTCTCAAGCCTTGAAGTACGCTAAGCAGCAAACACATTGATGGCTTATCAGGGTAACCAAATTTAGCTGAAGGTATCTGAGACCTTGTCAGATGCTTCCTAGAGAACCCTGAAGCATGTGCCCACAGGCCCCCTCTTAACTAAGTGCTTTAAGAGGCTTTCATCTTAGAGCACCACTTAGTTTCTGAGCGCCTCATTTTGTTGGGGGTCAGTTTGGAAGACAGAAAATCTACGAGAGAAATGTACTTAGAACCATATTTAGGGGAAATGACTGAAATGGTGTGGGGGAAAGCCACATGACATTTATCAGGCTGTGGTGGCCCATTTGTGCTCATGATTCCATGAACCACCAGTTCACACACTGATGCACAAATGTGCCAACTGGTCTACCCGCTGCTATCAGTTAGATTTAAGTGTGAGATAGAGTTCTCCTTTTAAATAAGATCTGTATTTCAGCAGAGCCCCGCTAATATTTTTTTCAGCTAATATTTTTTTCAGCTTTAACAATATCCACATCTAGCTTAGTGTTATTATTTTTGCTGACTACTTTCAGTTCAGGAAGCATAGGGAGACAGGGTGTTTATATTCCTGGGTCATAAGCAACTGTCTTTAAGGAAATAGCTTCATTCCAGAAAGAAGAATGATAACAAGAAGACAATTTCTGAAACTTATCTTATGAATGATAATAAGTGACTACTAAAAAATGTCTACTGTGAGGGCTAAAATATGCAGCAGACAGAATTCAGTTGGGATCCAGTGCACGACGGTATCATTTTTTCTGAGGCTAAAGGAGGGGCGGTAAACAAGCATGATTTTCTCAACCTGGGTAGAAACTGAGAGAAGGGGGAAGGCAGCATTCGCCCACTCCCAAAGGAAACTAGGAGGATGGGTTTCTTCTTGGCACAGCAGACTTAACATTGACCATGTAGCCTTTGCAATTTGATGGCTATGGGATTTCCTATGGCATGATGGTATAAGTCAACCTGTGAGGTAGGATATGTGTTACCAAGCAGATGTATCCAGGACAAACAAACAAACAAGATAAATTGTGTAATGGGGGCTCAATGCCTGAAGCATCTTTGCTTTTCTGAAACTCTCTTAATGCAAAGAACCCTAGTCATATTCGGATACTTTTACTTCTGAAACACACCATGGTGTTTCCTTTGCACATGGTTCCTTCTGTGCCTGGGTGCCTCTCCACCTTCCACCTCCTCACACAGTCAATGCCAATGTCTAGGAAGGCTTTCCCATTTCCTTTACAGTGGACGAAGTGCCACCTTCTGCATTCCGGGGCTGCCCAGGCTAGCTGCCATTGTTGTACTGATCCCAGTGTTCCCCTACTGTTTCCTAGATGTCTTACCACTGGTTTCTCATCTCCCCACAAATGGATAGTACATCCTTTAAGGGAATGACTGTACAGTATACACATGTGTCCAGGGAAGGATGTAAAATAAAGGACCAGGATTAGAGCGAAACTCACGATGGTATCTTTCCCCACTCCATCATACACTGTCAACCACAAAACAACTATGTTTCACAGGCTGGTTAGGGAAATTGAAATCATTAGAGGAAAAGGGAGCCGTGACCTGTTAGTTCCTTTCAACCTGACACTTATGTGCTCCTTTGAGTGAAATTCTGTTAGTAGATTATTAATGACAGGGAGGGTCTTGGTTCTCATGAAAAGCAAGGTTGGAGTTGCTACTTATTTTATAATCCTCATATATATAAAAAAAGAATAAAGTACTGTTGTAGCTGACTAAACCTTCCTATGACTGCTTATGTTGGCCTGGGACTTGCCATAGTTGCCATGTATACATATGCCTCACTTCAACTCTGTGTGTGGCTCTGAAGTGTGACAAAGTGTGAGAGCAAGTTTTCTCTGTGAAGCACACAATACTGTAGTCCAACATGGAGCCCACATAACCAGGGTTGTTCACACTGCACTGGGAAATCTAATGCTTTGAAGAAAGTTTCATGTCTAGTGTTAGTATATAATTGAATAGTAAGCCTGTTTCTCAACAAGTTGTAAGCCTCTTGCCAGTGAAGTGATGAACAAAAAGACGCCTAGGAAGTCCTTCCACTCTCCAACGAGAACAGACTCATTCATCAAATCTCCACCTAACATTGGAATCTCACAGTTTTTTGTGAGATTTTGGCCGCTTTTTGATAAACACATCGCCTGAAAAAAAATCAATCTTCCCCGCTTTCCAGGATAATCCTCCCAGGGGACATGTCTCACGACATAAGTCTCTGAAGCTTTGCCTTTCAACTGTGGGTTTTCTCTTTCACCAAGCCCACAGGAGAAGTCACTGCTGAGCCTGAATCAATGCATCACTGCCACGCATAGTGGCTGCTACGTTAGACAACAGGGGAGGACGAAGGGGTCTACTGACCTTGTGAAGCTCCACGGGAGTTGGGGACATAATCTCCTTGATTTCTTGCTTCATTTTCCGCAGGGTTACAGACTTTCTGCCCACATCCGAGGGCAGAGTGTTGCTGCGAGTCGTTTGGCTATAGTGTGGCCTCGAATTGCTCCGTTCCTGGAAGCTGGCCTGTCGCCCCAGCTGACTGCGAGCCGTTGGAGCCTCATGATTCAAACTCATAGTGCTCCCCGACATGATTGTTGCCTGTGGCATCGACAATTTTCAGAGACAATTAAACCATGGGTAAGGAAAAGATTTGCTCGCTCAACATTAAGCACAACTCTCCTTCTGCCCAGTCAAAATATGGTGTCTTCAGGGCATAGCTAAAGGCTGGAGAATGGACGCACTGTCTGAACTGTGAAGGTCTGGAACATGGTTTGCAGTTACATTTATAATGCGCATCTCGAATCCAATGGAAGTGTTTAAGCCCCTGAGTTTATTTAATCAAATACCACCCCTAGCAATGTTTGAGGCTTGTTGAAAAGCTCCAACATTAGTTTATTGTGAACTGTATTTGAAGCAGCAACTTCCCATAAGAGCTGGTATTCATGTGCTTCTGATAGACATGGCCGGAGAGCTTCACAGCGGAGGCTAGGCTGCTGCTGTCTGTAATCCTTCCTCTGGCTCCAACAGAAGCAAACCGTAGGGCGGAATGAGATTACTGATATAGAGGCAAAGGGCTCTCCTAACACGGCCTGCCTGGCACTGTCAAGAGCATCTTCTGGCCCAGTGACCTGCCCAAGATGCACATAGACACATCTTTTAATATTCATCAGGATTTTGGCTTCTACAGTTCACGGCACAGACGGTGTTTCTTAGAAACACCGTTGTGTTCTATTCTCAGGAAGGCTTTTTAAAAATTACCCTTTCACATCGGATTCAACCATGTGCTCAAAAACTATGAAACTTGAATTTGATTTCACTGGGTCAAAGGGCAGTTTATTCAGTTTCAAATATATCCCTTGAATAAAAAGCCAGGGATATTCCAGATGACTGAATCTCAGAGCTGGAGGGACAAAGGACTTGTAAGTGGCATATTGTGATGCCAATGGACAGTACTCAAGTTAGAGGACGCCAAGATTCTAAAAACAAGATGGTGGCCAGCTCTATAATCCTTAGATGATGCTTATATACATAAATGTTTCACCGGTAAACATGCCTGAAAACATAGTTGCAAAAGCCATAAGCAACTATAGCTTTTGATTGGTTGGGCTCTTTGAATAGGTTCACTAATTTAAGCTCATGAGTCTATAAGGTAGGCACTTTGTCTGTCCCACTTTATAGAAAGAGACTGGAGCACAAAGAATTTTACTTTCCCAAGGTCATACATAGAGTAATTGAACCAAGGGCACTGCGGGCAGCTATTCATTGGAGGGAACGCTGCAAAGTGAGCTGCATTATTATCTGTTGCCTCTGTAAGAGTTAACAACTCTCCGTTGACGTTCGGTTTATGTGCACCTCTAAGAATGTAGTTGCCAAATATTGACATACATATACATGACTCTACCACCTCTCTCAAAGAGAAACAGAATCAAAGAACAGGTTCTGACTGGACCACATAGGTCACAGATGCTTTTGAGGATGGGATTTCTAGCTGCTGATAAGTCCTTCCTGACCGCTGAATGCTGCATATATGGTATTGCTTATTACTCTGTAAATAGGTGGTATAGGTCTCACTCCTTCCCAATAGACGGGGGAGAAGAGGCCCACGGGTAGGTTCTGACATTTGGTAAGGATCTAGTATGGGTACACCATAAATCTGGTTGTAGTCTTATTCCTTGGCTAACAGGCTCTGTGGCTTCTCTCGTCACCTGAAACTTCCCCCTTTAAATAAAAGAGCCTTTAATACTTAAGCAGCTGTAGGCATGTGTAGAACGGTATATTTCTGATAGATACCTTTTTGAGTTGATTGATACCTCCCTGATGGTCAGCTGTGTTGGTGTCATGGACACCTTTCACTTGATGGTGCTTACGGATATCACCTCTGTGTAATCTTTGATAACTGACAGCACCCAGTGATTTTTTTCCTGCAATGGTGACCATCCACCCGTTATTCTTACCTCTGTAGAATACTTTTCTGTTTTTTTTAAATCTATCTTTTCTTCTCAATTTTTTGTGAGATCCACCGGAAGCATGTGGGAAGTAAAAGACTCACTGAGCCTGAGGGCTGGGATTCTGGCTAAGCTGCCAGAGAAGACACTGAAAACGGGTTTACCAGGGTCCGGTGGGGGGCGGGGGGAGACACAAGAACGGCTCCTCATCCAAGTTTTCAAATTGTGGCTGCATTGCTCATTTAAACTGAAATTCAATCAAATGAATAGCATCTAAAAAGGATTATAAAAGTTTAAGTACAAATATCATCCAGACACTTGGTTAAACTTTCATCTGTTAAAGAAAGTTCAAGTACCATTAATTAAGAAACATTAAACTCAGTACTTGATTTTTATTGCATTTATTAAACACCAGGTTCTCTATTGTATTTGCATTTGTATTCTGCCTCCATGTATGTCTGTGTGAGAGTGTTGGATCCTGGAACTGGAGTTATAGACAGTCGTGAAATGCCATGTGGGTGCTGGGATTTGAACCTGGGTCCTTTGGAAGAACAGCCAGTGCTCTTAACCAGTAAGCCATCTCTCCAGCCCCTTCAGGTTCTCTATTAATTATTAGTTATGTATTAGATCACTATAATTCCTTTTTTAAAGAATCATTTTAATTTCTTTCTTTCTTTCCTTTTTTTTTTTTTTTTTTTTTTTTTTTTTTTTTTTTTTTTTTGAGACAGGGTTTCTCTTATGTAGCCCTGACTACCCTGGAACTTACTCTGCAGACCAGGCTGGCCTCAAACACAGAGCTCTGTCTGCTGGGATTGAAGGCGCTCACCGCCATCCTCCAGCAATTCCTATGGTTTTTGTAAGCAACCACTGGTAAGAGAGGCCAAAAACTGTTTGAGGTCTTAGTGTGGGTTTTTAACCTCAGGGAAAGCTACACATTTTTTTTTTTTTACAGTGGTGAAGTTGGACCTAAATTATTGCTTGCAATAATGAAAATGATTAAAGTAAATTCTCCTTTCAATCACCGTAATTTTAGCTAATCCATATTTATGAACTCCACAGTTTGCTTTAATGTTTGGTGGTGAAGGTAAATTTCATCGGCAGAATTGTAGCCTCAACAGAAAACCCACAGTTTCCGTAATCACGAGAGCAGAACTCATTTCAACGAGTGAAGTTTCTGTGATACTAGTGCAAATATGACTCCAATCTGTGAACCTGTTGAGCATTCCTCCTAGCTGAGAATGTATCTTCCCTTTGGCCCAGCCCCTTTCCTTTCTGGGTTTGTAATTTTCGAGGCTACACCACCTAAAACCCAGAGGAGGTGCCTGTAGGCTGATGTGACACACTTCTGGCCCTTGCTTTCATGAGATGACTCTGTTTCCAGGCAACGGCCTGGGATCATCCTGTTTCTTTTACAGCACCTTCAATGTACCCAATGTAAGGGAAGCTATAGGAAGAGAGAGAGTTCCACGACAGAAATACATCAAAACGGGAAGGACGTGGGAGGCAATGTAAACGAGGTGAGGGCACTGCTCCTGAATCTTGAATTGTGTACCTTATGCAGCCTGACCCTTGACATTCTATGCACGAAGGGGTGGTACAAGTTTAAATAAACCAGCTGGCCCTTAAGAATTGTGCTCTGTTTGAGAATTGAATTTAAAACAATAAAGAGAATTCAGTGGCTCGCATCTCTATCCACGCCCGAGTCCTTTAATTGTGCTCTGAAGCCAGAATTCATGCCAGGTAATACTACGGTGTCTATAAATTCAAACTGCTGCTTCCCTTTAGATTTTTCTTTGCAGATCCACAGACATTAGAATCACATAAAATATCCACACATGCAACCGAGAAGCAAAATAACATAAAGAAGAGTAACCGTTTTTAGAATTGCAAGGTTCCCCCCGGCTGGGCCATTCGCATTCCTTAGAGTGACTCAGGGACCTCATATGACATCAAACAAAAGTGAGACTTTCACCACTTTACAGTTTACAGCTTGGAAACTTGGAAAGAACATAAAAGGAAACATTCCGGGCCGTCCCAGACTAAGTCTGAATACTGCCAGCAGATTCATAGCTTGGTTTAAGGAACCACCCACAGTTCCGAGTTCCTCCTCAGATTCAGGTGACGTTAACATGGAATTAAAGTTTCAGTGGACAGCACGAGGCAGGGAGTAAGATTTCCGCCCACTTATCAAGTAGACTGGCCCTTTTTAAAGCAGTGGCGTGATTATCAACAAGGGCATAGCACAACATAATTGTATTTCCTCTTATGTTCCTCGTAACGATTAAATTAATTTCTATACCAGGTACAAATGAAAACATGCCAAAGAAACCTTTCTAAAGCAGCTAAGAGAATGAAATGCACCACTGTTGGGGGACTGGGCTAGCTCCTTAGCGATTTGGTGGGAAACAGGTACAGTCAGGGTTAGCAGGGGAGCAATGGCAGAAGCCACAAGTCAGTAAGAACTGCATTGTATAAAATCAAACTGCTGTCCAGAAGGCAAGGGCGGGGAAGGCGGCTTCACAAGCAAAAGTAGAAACAGAAAAGGTAGCTACCAAGAGGGTCATGTTTCTCAATGACACACGCCTGTCAGCTTTCTCCTGTGGAAAGGGGTTAAAGCTTTTAAATGAACTGCTGTGATCAAAGCAAACGTAAAAGGACCAAAACAAAGGAATGTTGGGACAGTCAAGATAAGCAGTGGGACCGGGGCTACCTCGAGCTCTCTCAGGATTCCCGACTGGCCGCAGGTCTCCAGGTCCTCCAATGCTTGAGACCAGAAGTTTTCCTCTTGTTCAGCGTCTGCACTGTCAGAAGCCCCGGCGAAGCTGCCAGCAAGAAACAGTCTGGGTTAAGGAAAACAGACAGAAATGCATGTACGCATGCGCACGTGCACATATAGACACACAGACACCGACAGGCACACACAAATGTTTTGAATAGCAGTTTCCAGTACACACACACACACACACACACACACACACACACTGTATGGTTCTTTTGTCTGGGACTGGTGGCAGACACCTGCAATGCTCAACACTTAGGAGTCTGTGTCCAATGGAATTGTTTCGGGTTAGCCTCGGCTCCATATGGAGACAGAGAGAAGACATGGCTCTTAGAAGCTGACTTCCCCTAGCGCTACCCTGAAACGGCTGCCTGGTGCTACCCCGCACTCCCTGGGCAGCACGCATTTTGGAAACTTTCTATGTGGTTGACATGGACGGCCAAAGTGGATTACTTCACAAACTCAATGCTAATAAGAGCTGCCGCCATTGGGCATAGAGAAGTGGGACTCCTCCCTCTGAGACCCGGAAGTCACCCTGGATGGGGCAGCAGTAGGGGTGCTACCATACCCACTGGCTGTGGACCGGTCCCAGTCTTCATTACTCAAGCCCACATCTGGGTATGTCTGGCTTCGAGGCTTGGGGACCGGGGACAGGCTGGCTCTTTGCTTCGGACTCCTCCAGTCATAGGTGTTGAAATTGTACCCTGAAGTCTGAAAAGTCGTGCCTGAAACAGAAGCAAGGAGTTAGAGTTAGGCCCTGAGGATTTTCTCATCTACAGAGATGTGGTGTCACTGGAGAGCAAGGGCTTGGATGGCAGTGGCAGCAGGAACAATTGCAAGCGCTCAGTGGGACCTTTCTTGTATCACTGCTCTGAGAGCGCGCAGTGGGACCTTTCGCTGTTCTGAGAGAGCTCTCTTCACAGCTGGCTTTGGTCCTAATTATTTGTAATTAAAATACAACACTAAAGGTTTTGAATAGCGGTTTCCAGTACCTAAGCCTTCCTGGGGCTTCCATTCACAGTTGGTACCCCTCACCCCCCATCTTCCCCAAACTGCCTTGGATGACGAAGGTCAGAGCTCTGGGGCTACCAGTTCTCACTTCTCGACTCTTCTTCCATAACCATTCCACTATGTTTTAACAAGAAGACTTATTTCTCATCCAATTTAAACCCTCCAGGGTGCCACCAAATCCAGGGATACTTTGAGAGACCCTAGCTCCTATGAGAAGGGCACTTGGAGACTGGGTCATCGTTGAGCACAGCAGACTCAGAACAAGGCATTTACCCCTTTATGTTTCCTCTCCACCTCTCTGTCTCTCTCTGAAAGTCAGAAGTAAGGAAGATGTCAGAGTGAGATGGCTTGAATATGGCTATGTTATCCGAATTGCAAATAAAGACTGACTTTTCTGACAGGGGGTTAAGTCTGATAAGCTTGAAGGGAGAGGCAGTGGGGGATTAGGGAATAATTAGGTTATGTAACACATATCACTCTTGAATGTGAGTTAAGTCTACAGATCCAAGATTTTTGACAGTAATAGATTTAAAGGGTATTTACAACAAGATACAAACTACATTCTTCACAAGTATTTTGAGGAAAACATTTAGAATGTAACTTTAAATATGTGATGGAGGGTTGGGGATTTAGCTCAGTGGTAGAGCGCTTGCCTAGCAAGCACAAGGCCCTGGGTTTGGACCCCAGCTCTGGAAAAAAAAAGAAAAAAGAAAAGAAAAATATGTGATGGAGTATGTAGTTTTTCAGTATACTTTTGGGTTCAACTGAGAAATAGGTCGGAGTCCACAGCTTAGACCACAATTATTACACATTTCTTAGTCTGTTTCCTCAGGCTGTACACACACACACACACACACACACACACACACACACACACACACACGGGGGGGGGAGGGAGGGAGGGAGGGAGGGAGGGAGGAAGAGAGAGAGAGAATGAGAGAGAGAGAGCACATAGGTTTCTTACTGTATTTAAGGAATTTTATTTTAAGGAATTCAGCATAAAGCAGCATTGGGCCCTATTTTCACCATTTGGGGGATAGAACCTGGGTCATAAAAGGTGCCCAAGGACAGCCAAATGCAAGTTTGAAGTTAGGATGTCAACACTTATTAGGGTTAAGTGCTGTGAAGACAGTGTTGACCAGCTGGAAAGAGGAAGGGCGAAGGCATAGTCGTAATGGGTATTTTCTACCTCCAAACCCATCAGTGCATTCTCTCCACTCCCAAGGAGATGCTCTGGTTTCTGTGACTATTACATGTGTTCCTCCCTGTGGGAGGAAGGCCAGTCAATTGACTGACTAGCTTGGGACAATCTCTGGATTCACTGCTGTCTCTGCTGGTTCTCTCCCACTGCTGCTGGGCTGCGTGGTAAGCTAGGTATAACCTATGAGGTTCCCTGACCATTCCGTGGCCAAGAGACTTCTCCGAAGAAACCTTAGAACTCATTAAGAAAAAAAAAAAGCTTACTTATTTATTATATACACTGTAGCTGTCTTCAGACACACCAGAAGAGGGCATCAGATCTCATTACAGATGGTTGTGAGCCACCATGTGGTTGCTGGGAATTGAACTCAGGACCTCGGGAAAAACAGTCAATGTCTTAACCTCTGAGCCATCTCTCCAGCCCGGATCCTTACAACTCTTGTTCCAGATGTAACAATACAAGCAAAACAGCTGGTTCACTGGTAGCTGGGACAAGAAATGACCCCAAAGATAAAAGGGCCAAAAAGATATAGCAGAAATATTTAGAAGGATAGATCCCTAAATACAGAGGAGTTATATATCAGTTTCAATATACCTATGTCTTTAAAACTGAAGTCATATCACTGTTAGAACAGCTTGGTTCAAGAGGAGAAAAAGTTCCCTGATTCTCGCTGGAGGTTAGACCTAGATCCTCTAGCATGAGCACTTAACTTTGCAGGAGCATGAATGTGGGTACTTCTCTGCACATGTGCAAGCACACGCACGTGAGCACACATGCATGAGCACACACACACATACACACAATTACACACATGCACACACACACGCACACACACGGTGGATTAACATATGCAAAGCAATAATCATTTTCAAGGTATTGTACTAGGGACCCAAACCTGCTTAGAGAATAATGAAGAGTCTGGGACATAAAGGAGTAAAGCGTGCTGTAAGAGGAGCCCAGGTATAAAGTTTGGGAATTGAAGTCCTTTGACCTTAACTTGTGACATCAGAGAACCATCGAGAGAGATTATTCGAGCTCCGTTGGATTTTTTAAAAGAGTCTATGACTATATTTGGTTTTTCTAAAGAACACTGACAGAACTATGACATTAGACACTCAGAGAAAGAGTTAAGTGAGAATGTGGGCGAGATGCTCCAGACTTGACGGAGTCTGTGAGATAATGGCTGTGGTGACGGGAAGACAGAGCAGAGACGCTAGTCCACAGGAACAGTAAGATGCGTGGCTCCTGATGCCACGAAGGTGCTGCCTGCCTCCACCAGGCTCTGGACTGCACTGTGAGACAATACACCCTTCTTGGTTAAATGCAATCATTTTGGTTTTCATTTATAAGCAGCCGAACTCAATCTTGAACTGACGCAGGCAAACGCCAATACTGTGATTTAAAGTGGAGAAAATTAATTAGACTAGTAAAAGCAAGCCTGTGTTTAGGAGGCCAGAAGATAATTTCTGAAGAACAATCATTTACAGTGGGGTCAGACCGAAACTGTTGCAGTGGGCTCATGTGTCTGAAAAATGACCGCAGAAATATAATTAAACCTTGTTTTTAATTGCGTGGCTATGCCGGTACATGAAATTCAGATGCACCTGCATTTGGAGCTACTCTGTACAAGCTCATGTGTTTGTGTATGTGTGTTGGGTGTGTGTGTGTGCTTGCACATAAGTGTGCATGTCTGTGTACCAGAAATTTATGTCTGGTGTTTATCTCAAATGTTCTCCACTTATTTATTATTATTATTATTATTATTATTATTATTATTATTAGGCAGGACCCTTGTCAAACCTGGAGCTTATTAACTGGTAACTGGCTGGATCCAAAGTCCTAGGAATCCCTCTGCCTCCTCCTCTCCAGTGCTGGGGTGTCCATGACGGTCGTGTTTGTTCTGATGTAAGTGGAGAGAGCCTAACTCCACCTATGCCGGTGCGGAAGCTGCGTTACCAAGCAAGGCATCTCCACAGCTTCCACACATCACGTTTCAATTGAAAATTTGAATAAAAGGAATTGTACAAAACTATACGTGGTATGTAATCACTCACTGCTTTGATTCAGAACTGGAAACTTTATCCCTCCACTTCCTTCGTGTCTGCTGCCTCTTGGTTTTAACGTCGAGGTTTTTATTTTGTGTCATAATGAGGGTTTAAAATTCAGTCTGGGTTCTTTCCGATGAGCACAGTTTCGTTTTATTTATTTGCAGAGTGGAAGATAAAGCTTCACAAATGTAGGTGCTTCTAAATCGCCCTGGCATGGTGGTTTTTATTTTTAGGGATAGTAACTCTCAGATATCCGTAAAGTTCCAGCACTCTTCTTCCTGTTCAAAGCCTTTAATTTCTTCCCACTCTTCATGTAGAGAAGGAAACAAAACAACGTGGCTTCTATACAGAACGTTTGAAAATGCTCTTCTGGGAATTTCCTCCTTGAATCTATAATTTGGGGTTGTCCGTCTTGCTGTTACTCATAATTTTGGAAACCAGTTTTAGTATAGCCAGATAATCTTGACCAGATTTGTTTCCCAGAAACACTATTTTCTTAAGACTAGGAAAATCAAATCACGTGCCTGTGCAGTTGTTTGTAATCGTTCTTGCCAATAAATGGCTTACGGGTCTGGATGAACGCTGCTTAGAAAAAATGGCAGAGCAAGGAAAGCTATTTCTGCCTTCAGAAATCGCCTCTGAGGGGGAGGACAAATCACCAGGTCCAGCTCTGTCTCCAATAAGGCTGTAACAGGTCTATAATCTCAAGCCAAAATATGTGAGGAAAATTGGCAAATTCTGTGAGAGTCACACGCAAATTGGGTGGTGTGTGTGTGTGTGTGTGTGTGTGTGTGTGTGTGTGTTGGCAAGTAGCTGAGAGAAGACTTGTCTGGCCAGAGACTTGCAGAGACCCACTCAGTCAAAGCAGAGACCACACAGCAGAGGCAAAGCAGCAATGGTTGCCAGGGTGCCAGCAAACACCCTGGACTCTGTCAATCACCGGGGCTAAGTCAGGTGGACTGGGAGAGGGCAAACAATTCTGCCTGGTGAGCTGAGCAACCTCTGCTCTCCCTTAACCCCTCCCAGCCCCACTCCCATTAACAGTGTGGAGCAGCTAACAAGCTAGCCTAGAACACAATGGGAACTTGAAGCTCGCTCAGAGCACGAAAGAACCTCCAGCTCATGGGGGATTCTCTCACTGGAGTGACGAGTGACAATTTTTTAAAGGGTGGGAATAAGCTGTATGCAAAATCTATATCAAAAGAATAGCTGGGGGCAGGAAGGAAGTTGGGGAGGAAACAAGAGAGGGAGATGGAGAGGGAGGGATGGAAACAAGGTAGAGTAGAAAAAGCCTTCCATGGAACAAATCCTGAAGGTGACCAAATAGAACATCAAAAAATTAAAAACTAGACAAAGCCAAAGTTGTCTTCTGTAAAACTAAAGATCAGAGAGGAAATGCCAGAACTCAGTGGAAACTGGACAAGTTGATGGAGGTGATCTCTGAGCACGTGGAGATCCAAGCGTAAACAGAAGAAGGTTGGAAACGCCAGTCCAGGAGGGTGGGTGAGTTCATGCTAGCAGCCTAGTGGTTTGCATTCTGTTACTAAGTCTTCAGAAAGATGGGCTCTGACTGGGCACCTTGGGGCTCTGACTGGGCACCTTGGCGTCTGTTACTGACTCTTGCCACCTGTACGAATACTATGTGGATGACGCACCCAAGTCCAGCCAGAAGAGGAATGAAATCCAAGAGACTGAATAAAATAGTTGAACTCAAGGCCAAATTTTGTGTTTAAGACCCAGAGTGCAAATAATAAATCAACACAACTGACAATTTCTGGGGAAAAATTAAACAAAACCACTAATAATCTAATTATGGAAGAACTAGGACACACATGTATTAAGGAATATACATTGGGAATGTGTTTAGAAACTGAAAAAAAGAGAATTAATCCAGAGATTAGTTAATTATATGTAAATATATTTAAGCGTGAATTTAAAAAGGGTACCTCTAGAGAAAGCACAAATGTTAACAGTGACCTCAAACAAACAGAAATATGGCTACCTCAGTTGGGAGACAAGAACTGCAGAGACCCTGAGGGCATCAATTTCCCTGAGGGTGAGGGTTCAGGAAGTGACAATTTGTTGTCTCCTTTTCTATTGACTTTTGCTATATCTAAGTATAACTGTCAGGGTTTCGTCCGTTAGAAGAAGGAATAATTAAGACCCAAGGGCCCAAAGATTCAAATCTGGATAAAGGAGACCGGCTTGGGGCATCAGAGAATGGGAGAGGAGGAAGTCACCCTAGAGATGAGAAGTCTGTATTCCGAGCCACTCAGTAAAATCAAGATTCCCTCACTCTAACTCGTCCTATACATCTTCCTGTTTTTTCTTCATCATCTTTGGTCATTCCATCCCATTTCCTTTCCCATTAAGCAATATTTACTGTTGTTGGTAGTAGTTTACTTGTGAACTGCTGGGCCCTTCTATCAGAACAGAGACCTCATCCTGTTGACTTTAACTATCCTGGACCTTAACTATCTATTCAATGAGTAAGTGGGACATTTTAGTGAGGTATCAGGAACAATAAGGAACGTGGTTACTCGAATCATTGATTCTTTTGCATCGTGGGCTTCAAAAAAACTGGGGCAGCTACAGGCTTGAAGGAGACAGACTGTGTGAAGGCTTCCTGGGATAGAACAGAGAGGCGGAAAGACTAGCTACATGTCAGAACACGACAATTATTAATACGAGGAAAGTAACTGATTTTATGCTTTACTTGTAAAAGGCCAATGACAAAAAGATCAATCCCAAACAGTCACAAGCTTGCCATGGCCTGAGCCATCAGTCAGCTGAAGACTGCTCGAGTAAACAAAGAGTTAAACTTGGACATATTGAGAAGAAAGAGTCATAGGCCAGTGAGGAGGCTCAAAAATAGGTTAGGTGGGGGAGCAGTTGAAGGAATCAAGCTATTTTGCTTGCAGGAGGAAAGACTTAAAAAGAGAAGCGATAACGTCTCCCAGCATCTGCTGGAGCCGGCTCTGATTCACCTTGAGGGTGTAGCTAGGAAAAACAGACAGAAGCCAAGGGCAGGGCAGATTTCAGCTCTACACATCAGGACTTCTGAGCTGTCAGAGCTGCTGGGGAGGGAGGGCAGGCAGAGAGAGCCTGTCAGGTCGGTATTCAAGGACACACAACATGCCCCCACTCAGCGATGTTAGACACAGCCCCAAGGACCACACTGGATGTCAGATTAGCTGGCTTCTGGGTTCTCCCCTCACACCTGCACCCATGACCAGCAGTGAGCATCAACTTGAAGCTTCCTTAGGGGAATCACATGAGAGATGTCAGGTGAACATGTTTAGTGACTCTTAAGCTGTCTACCCATTATTGTGTCTTCAAACTATTTTAACTCTGCCAGCTCTAACTATCTCTTAGTTTCTCCAGCCTTATGAAGACTTTAATGTGTCAGTGCAGTTTAGTCTTTTTGTGACTACTCTTCAAGGTTTTGAAATGCTTCAGAAGCAGCTTTTCCTCTCTTACTCAGAAAGCTCAGACCATATATCTCACATGCTGATCACAGTCCCAGTCTTAGGATGCCAAAAGCTGGGATAGCGGAGTTCTGATGTGCCACCTTAGGGAGGTGGAACTCATTAATATTGATAGTTTTCCCACAAAAAAATGTGTAAAAAGTTTCCCCATCAGTAGAAAGAATAAACCAATACACCCATTAATAAATTTATTATTTACTTTGATGAATCTTGAGTAGGGTCCTTTATCTGACATCCCTTATGCCCAGTAATTTTCAGGCAATAAAAATATGACGTTGATGCTGTGGCTAGCTGTCACATGGTATTACCACTTGGAAGAATTGACAGATGATGAAAGGTGGAATTATATGTATGGTGAGGGCTGGAGAGCTGGCTCAGTAGAGGACCTGGGTTTGGTACCCATCACCCTCATCGGGCCTGTTGCTCTAGCTCCAGAGATCTGACACCTCTAGACTTCCGCATCTGTGTGCACACATCTGACACACCATGAAGCAATGCAATACAATCGATCCTTAGCTTCACTTGAGACTTTCGACACATTTTCTCCATCAAATTCCAGTACCATGACTATGTAATAACTTGAGAAGTTAATATGATATGTCCTTTTGATTTCTTTCCCCACCTCTCTAGGACTTGACAGAGTGTGAAACAACAAAGGCAGGGTGAATAAAAGGAAATATGAAAACCAGGATGAGAGGCAGCTGGATGTGCACTCTCCTAAAGGGTAGTCAACTAGGTGTGATGGTTTGTATATACTTGGCCCAGGAGTGGCACTATAAGGAGGTGTGGCCTGCTGTGTCACCGTGGGTATTGGCTTAAGACCCTCATCCTAGCTATCTTCCACTAGCAGCCTTCAGATGAAGATGTAGATCTCTCAGCTCCTCCCGCACCATGCCTGCCTGGATGCTGCCATACCCCTGCCTTGATGATAATTGACTGAACCTCTGAACCTGTAAGCCAGCACCAATTAAATGTTGTCCTTATAAGACTTGCCTTGGTCATGGTGTCTGTTCACAGCAGTGAAACCCTGAGAAAGCACTGTTATCAAGTTACCCTCGCTCAAACCTGCTCTCCAAGCTGTTTGTGTGATGGATGTCAGAACCATGTCTGGGAAGACGCATTTATGACATACCTTCACATATCACACAGTTAGAACTCCCTAACAATGAGTACTAAGGAAAACTTCAGGTTTTATTCAAGCCAGGCATGCCCAAGAATCAGTGGGGTTGCTAGTCATTGGTGACTCTATTGTTACAAGTTTCAGACAACTCCCTGCCCATCTTTGTGGAATGCTTGCTAAGAAATACGACACTATGATGGTCTCCATTAAACTGCTTTACTACAGAGTCTGCCTCATGGCTCCCTGAGCTTTCTGCATTGAACATGTGGGCATCAGTATCCTGTCAGTGTATGAGAAATGCCCACAGCTTACAGGAAGGAGAGGATTCTAGGGTGGTAGGTGGAGGGGCTCAGTTTGTTCACTGTCGACACAGTCAGGATGGGTCATGTGAAGACATTCTGCATGTGGAACAGAATCTTCCATACCTTGACTCCCATAGCTGGCATCTATTCCAGATCCGTCCCAGGAGTCCACAGCACTGTCCACGCTGGGTACTGTGGAGGGGTACACGTCAGAGAGCTTGCCAGGCCTTTGTATTGGGGAGGGGTCCTCCTCACCATCTCCTAGGTCACTTGAGTGGCTGGGGATGGGCAGCTTCTTGGGACTTGAGGCAGGTTGAGCTTTACAGACAGGGAAAGAGGGTATACATCAGTGTGAATTCACAAGAAAAGATCCCTGGATATGGTAGCTGAAGGGCCATTTCCCTAGAAACACACACAGACACTGCACACTGTTTTAGAGAAGAAAATGCGCTGGGAACTCTTAACTGGGACTGTCGCTCCACTCACCATCTGTCTGCTTCTTAATTTTCAGGGTGACAGTCTCTCCCGCCATCTGTAGCAAGTGGATGGCTTCACTCAGAGGCTTCCCCTTCAAGCTACTGCTATTGATGGCTAGGATTCGATCTCCGATGTGGATCGCTCCAGTCCTGGAACAACAGACAGAGAAGTGGCAGAGAAGGCAGACACACCAGACAGGGGAGGGGAGGCAGATACACCAGACAGGGGAGGGGAGGTAATACAATCCCTGTAGGCTTCTTGGGGTAAATTTCTTGATATACCTGCACATTAATAACAATAAAGACTTGGCAGGGTCTCAAAAATTCACTTCTAGCTTTCTTTTGGGAAATGTTGTAACCTGCATCTATGGCAAATTAGTTTTTAGTTTCCAATAAAATAAGAAAAAGCATTTTAATTAGTTTTGAGAATGAACCTTGATTTTTTTTTAACTCCAAGAAAGCTGAGTCATTTGGCCAACTCCTTACAGGTCCTCGGGAAAGAACTATGTTGAACAACAAAGGTGGCCATGTAAAGCGGGCAACATTCTCATTCCTACAGATTTAAAATGTTTACTAAAAAATGGTGCTCAGCTCGCTGTAAGACAGACTCAAGAGTTGGAGACATAGACTAGGACAGGTGCAGCAACAGCCCTGGTCTGATTCTAAGAGCTGAAAAAGGCTGGACAGAAGGCTTAGAAGGTGCTGGGAAAGGCCATCTCTGTCACCCACCAGGTCAGTTGTGACATGGTGGCCTTATTTCAGCCTCTCTGGATATCAGTTCCTCACCAATAGGATGGGAGCAATCATCTCCCAGGGAAGTCCTGAGGATGAGATGAGAAAACGTGTGTAAGAGCTTGGACCAACGTGTGGATAAAGAAAGCATACCACTCCATGTATTAATATTGTGTGTGTCATGTATAAAATATATGTTTATGTCTATGCCTATACATGTGTGTGTGGGCATGTTGATGTCAGAAGTCAACACTAGGTCTCTCTCAATCATCCTCTACCATATCTGTCTGTCTGTCTGTCAGTCTGTCCATCTATCAATCATCTATCTACCTACCTATCTATCTATAATTTATCTAGTACCTATTATCTATCTATCTATCTATCTATCTATCTATCTATCTATCTATCTATCTATCTATCTATCTATCTATAGATCTATCTATCTACAATCTATTTATAATCTATCTACTATTTATTATCTATCTATCTATCTATCTATCTATCTATCATCTATCTACCTATTATCTATCTAATCTATCTTTTCATCCATCAACTGACCTACCTACCTATCTATTGATTAGTTTTGAAGGCATGGTTTATCGCTGAGTCTGGAGCTCATTGATTTGGCTAAGCCGGCTCACCACTGAGCTCTTGGGGTCCTTCTGTCTTAGCGCCCCGTGTTGTGGTGACGGGTGCTCACTTGTGCGCCTGATTTTTATGTGGTGCCTGGGATGCACTCAGGTCCTTATGCTTGTGCATCAGGCACTTTTCTAGTGGACCACTCTCCCTGGCTCCAGAAGAGACGTGAATTTACGGATTAATACACTGATAAACAGCATCTTTAACCTCTACATCTTTTATATCCTCATCCAATGTGAATGAGCCTACTGGGATGTTCCATTTTGAAGTTTACTTTATCTGCCATTGTTGGGGAGCACTGGAAGGGGCCGGAGGATGCCAAGGATGATTGGGATTGCAATGGCTGAGATCTTCACCCTGAGATGAAGATGCTAAGCTGAAGCATGAAACTCAGGCCTTGGCAGAACTGGATCTTTGAATTCAGATACTAGAGGAATTCGCCCTGTTTACAGGCTTGTTACAGACTGAGTGCTTTGACCACAGCTTGTTCTAGGGCAGTGGCAGTTGTGCTGGGCAGAAGTCTGGCAGAGGTAGTACGGACTGCTTAACCTGTCTACCACTGCGTCTGGAATTACGAACGTTTTCTCTGAATAAGATCTCTTCTGTCATAAAGAGGATTAGTTCAAGAATGACGTAGCTTGTAAGACCCAGCTGTAATGAACCACTTTGCAGAATCCTTTGTTGTCTCACACCGATAACTAGGACAGGAGGATGCCCGAAGAGACCCTCTCCCAGGCGTCTCAGCTAAAATCAGAATGTTAAATCCTAGTCGAGTAGCCCTGCCTGAGCTGCCTCAGCCTCCTCATCTGGCAGACAGAAGTGTCAAGTGAGCCTATTTCTAAGCAAGGTACCTTGTGGCTCTGAAAATTCCGCAGTGCTACATCTCTATCTTGTAACTGCTGTCATCAAGTGTCAGCCTCAATGACATGCCTGAGAATTCTCCAGCTAAGTCACTGGAAAATAGATCTAGTTAGAGAGTCTGCTGTGTGCCCAAGCAACATGTCTCAGGGAAAAAAGTGCAGTTCAGTGGAGGGCGGAGAGCATGTGCGGGGTGTGCATCACTGCCAAAGAACAAATGGACACGCACAGGAGATACTATTGAGAGGGTCACTACACCCTGTTAGCACAGCCTCTGAGGACCAAGCTTTTATTATCCTCTCCCACATACATAGAAGCTTACTACAATACCTGTCAGGCAACAGAAAGCTCAGCAAATGTTTGCAGGATTGATTTGGACAAGCCTTTTAACCTCCCTCAACGGCCGCGTCCTCTTCTCAAAATGGACACAGTATAAATCTACCTGTAGTCGACCGTGCTCTCTTAACTCATTTTTTTTTTTTGAGAATAATATCCATGCTAAGCCGTGGCATCTTTTTCCTGCCTATGCGACGCCCTTCAATGTCAAGTCTGAGCTCTGCCGGAGAGTTCCCAAGCTCTAAAATCAATCCTCTGTGCAGATTTAAAAGTCAACAGATAAAACAGCTAGGAAAGGGAGCGTGGTTCACGTGGCTGTGAGGGAGTAAACCCCTCAGACACCGGGAACTACAGCAGCCCCTTCCATTTTTACCTTTCAGCTAATCCCCCTTTAGTGAGGCTCGAGATGATAATAGGATCAAAGGGCTCTTCCGTTCCAGAAATGGTGATGCCAAGGGGCCCCCCATAGCGCTTCAGCTCCACCGTGTAAATAATCGCCCCGGAACTCTCTTGCTCATCTGCAATAAGTGCCAAGGAATAGCAATTGGTTTCATTGGAAAAAGAAAGAGCGATGCGTCTATTCCCCCATAGAGCAGGAAATCCACCACTTTGCTCTGCAACGTTATGGCTCAGAAAATGATGATGTCGGGAAGTAGTGTTTCCTTGATAGGATTTTACATTCTAACTCAGGGATGATGCTGTCCTGTGTGCAGGGAACATTCATGCTTAAGCAGTGGGTGGTCCGACTAACTATGGCCACAGAAACCTCACGTTCTGCCTTGGCCTTGGCCTTGGGTAGTGCTTGACCAGCAATTTGTTTTGCTAAGTATGTGATTAATGCCCACGTAATAAACACAGAACTTAGCAGATGATATAGAATGAGAATACCATGCAGTGTCTCAGAAAGTTTTCTGTTTCTGTGTTTTACAATCCGGTTCTCAATACAGGAAAGCTGGATTTGCTCAGGTTTGGATACAATGATAACTCCTGTTTAGTTGGAAGTCAGATTATCCTGAAGATAATACCAGGAATTTTAGGATATATTTCATATCATCCCACTGACAGTGTCCTAGAACCATTGAACAATTCAAGGGCACAGTAGCAGAATTTTGAATAGTGCTTTCTCTGCTAAAGAGAGAAAAAGCTAACATAAACTATTCATATGTTTTGGGATCCTCGACCAGGCTGTCATATGGCCATGTGTTCTGGGTGCCATTTAATATTGCTAAGAAGGAAGATGTTTCTGTTCCTCCCCAAAAGTTTGTCAGAAAGATGTCACAGGCCGCATTTGATATGGTGGGTGTCATGGCTTCATTAGGGCTGCATCGTGAAGCTTCAGGATTCAAAGTATTTTATTTGCTCATGTTTAAAGTTCCTGACATTTGTTTTATCACTTGGCCTGAGAGCTGTGAATGGTTAAGGAGCTGTTTCATTTCTGTACCTCAGGATACAATGAAACGGTCCGGTAACCACTTGAACAAAATAGTCAGTTTTTACAGTCGGACTGTATGCAGTAAGGTATTAACGGAGGCACATTTTTTTGCAGCAAGCAGCTGTTCGTTTACGATATGAAATGCTAAAATAAGGACAAAAAGAAAAGCTTGAGTTAACAATTCAATTATCTGTGTGTGCAGTGAGGAATTAGGGTGAACACAAACGGCAAGGAAGGTCAGTAGAGTAGTGCGGGCAGAAATGTCCTTTCTCTTGTCAGCATTTACTTTATGCTCGGCCATAGCCTGGGAGCTCTGGAATGTAGCCACCACTTCTGGTCTCACAAGCTCCCCACACTGGGAAGCACAGACGTCCCACCGTACAGTGCAGGCAGAACCACAATCAACGAACGTCTTAGGTTATAAAAGTAATCGATGTCCGACTCAAGTCGGATCCTCCACATCGCATCTAAGAGGTCTGAGAGATGGTTCCCAAGTCTCTTCTAGGCTGCTGCTTACATTGTGGTGAACAGGCTGGCCATCATGGACTACTGGGGGCTCCACGGAGAAGCCTCAGGGGATGGCTCAGAGAAATAAGGCCCTGAAGCCCACGTTTTCTGTTAGTATACTATTTGGGGAAATACACTTGAAAACCACTAGAGACCCAGGGGTTTGTGGGAAGTTTTGGGTGAAGCTTCAGTCTAGATGGAAATAAACACAGACCAGGAGGAAGGTGAACCTGGGCGCAGGCCTGCGTGCTGTGTTGAGGAGTGGAGAGAGCTTGTCCAGTTAGTTCTTCCCTGTGTCACAAAAGGGCGAGTACCATTGGGGATGGGGTAGATGGGTTAGGATAGCCATGTTTCAGGCTCACTTACAGGGCCTTACATTTTATATTAGCATCCAAGTAGGCAGTAAAAGAACAACTGGGCAATCAGTATGTGATACTAGATACAAACCAAGACAACCGTAACCTTGTACTATGGCCACATTCTTCAAATGGTGGGAGAGGCAAAATGTGGATCTTCAAGATCCTAATTTAGACCAATTGTTTAAAAAACACTTCTTGATTTTCTCTCTCTCTGTCTCTTTCTCCTTTTCTCCCTCTCTCTCATTCTTTGCTCACTTTTTTGTTCTTTCTCTCGCTCCACACACATACATATTCATAGGTATGTATGTATGTATGTATGTATGTATGTATGTATACCACATTTCTGGGAATCACTGACACTGCTGAGATACACGATAATATTAAGACCACTGCTAGCATCCTTAACTGGGTTACATCCCCACAGACCTTCCTTTACCAATATTGTTATTGTTGCAGGATGGGACGCCTGGGACTCCCTCCACACAATCCAGTGGGAGGAGAAATCACACTGGGAACTAGCTAACCTCTGTGGTTGCTGGGCTACACGAGATGGTACCTTGCAGTGTTTCTCTGTTTTCTGTATGGACTTTTAATTTCGTAATTAAAAAAAGGTCTTTGTGCACGTTTTTACTAATAGGGTTAAGAAAATTAACACTCCTAGAAATCCCTATGTAGATGCCTCAAATGAATAGGCATTTAATTAGTCTGCTCTCTTTCTATTGGTGGCAGCAGCTGCCTTTACACAGTCCTACCTAAACTACTCAGCCCATATGGTCATGAGGCAAGGTGCCCAGGCTTTCCTCTGTCACTTGCCCTTAAGAAGGCCCCAGCTTGGTTCTCTCTCTCTCTCTCTCTCTCTCTCTCTCTCTGCCCCCACCTCTCTCTCTCCCTCTCCCCCACCTCCCCTCCCTCTCCCCTCCCCCTCTTTCTTCCCCTCTCACTCCCCCTCCCACTATCTCTCTCTCCCTCCCCCAACTCTCTCTCCTTCTCCCCTCTCTCTTCCTCTCTCTCCCTCTCTCCATCTCTCTCCCTCTCTTCCTCTCTCCATCTCTCTCCCTCTCTTCCTCTCTATCCCTCCTCCACACCTCTCTCCCTCTCCCCCTCCCCCTCCCTCTCTCTCCCCTCCTCGCCCCCAACCCCTTCTCTCACGGCAATGTTTCCTTCTAGATGGCCTTCCTGTACAAGACCCAGCCTTCATCCTCCTCTCATATGTGTTTCCAGTAGTATTGCCAACTCGTGAGGCTTTGTCCTCTCTTCGCTGTATATTTTTGAAACACTACCCCAACACAATCTTACGGGAAGCCTTTTCTTTTCTTGGTTCCCCGAATCCTGAATAAATTATAAGACTTTGCAAGAACTGACCACACTGTCCTCTACCATCTCAACCTAGCCTTTGGCTTCTCTCCCGGTGGGCTCACAACTCTTTGCCCAGGCCTTTGGTATTCCCCGGTCTTCACAAACTTTACTCCCTGGGTCCCCACTATTCTCCTGGTCCTTGGGATGAAAGACTCTTTTTTTTTTTTTTTTTGGTTCTTTTTTTCGGAGCTGGGGACCGAACCCAGGGCCTTGCGCTTCCTAGGCAAGCGCTCTACCACTGAGCTAAATCCCCAACCCTGGGAGGAAAGACTCTTATGTACTATGTGGCAATAGCTTCAAAACTCAGCCCTAAGTGACTGAAACCTATTCTTAGCCATCTCTTCCCACCGTCCTCCTGGGAAATCTCTCCTGCTTCAAAACTTGTCTCATGTGCTTTATTTTCCAAGGAAGTTTCTGGTCTTTCAGTTGGGTTTGGCTTGTGTGTTTCTAGGATGTCCCAGAACTATTGTGTACCATGTTGGTATTTCTCAACTCTCCAGCTTCTCATTTCAGATCTCCCACTAACCAACAAAGAGAAAAAAAATTAGTTCAAGTGTTCTTGAAGGAGGGTGATTAAAGGCTAAGGGATAAGATTCAGCCAGGTAGAGCTGGTTTGGAAGCTTACCTGCTATCGACACATAGTACCTAAGAGTCTTTCATCCCTAGGACCAGTTTTTGACAAGATTCATTTTCTGGCATATGCTTTCAATTCATATATATATATATATATATATATATATATATATATATATATATATATGTGTGTGTGTGTGTGTGTGTGTGTGTGTGTGTGTGTGTGTGTGTGTATAATGTCTACCCATCCATCCATTCATTCATCTATCTATCCATCCATCTATCTATCTATGTATCCATCCATCTGTCCGTCCATCCATCCATCTATCTATCTTTATGTATAGGAGTGTTTTGCCTGCACATATATCGATGTATTACATGCATGCCTGGTACCCAAGGGAGTCAGAAGAAGGTTGTATGATAACCTGGAACTGGGGTTACCGATGGTTGTGGGTCTTCACGTGGGGCTGATAATTAAAACTGGGTCCTCTGGAAGAGGAGCAAGCCCTTTCCACCATGGGAACACCCCCGTCTGCCCCATCTCCAGCCCCCATTCTGTTTTTAAGGATTTCTCTCATTAGAATAAAGTCACCTAAAACCACACTTTTATAGTCATGTCCTCACACCCTAGAACTCTGTCTGGGCTGAAGGAGAATTCAAGAAATGCCCAAAAGTAGCACAAGAGGACGATGACTGTTGGCATACAGCCAGATCCCCAGGAAGAGCTCTCTGAAACAGCTCAGGTGTCAGTCCACTTTAGGCCAATCCTGTGTGCATTCTTCAAGACAGGTGACACAGAGACAGTGTAGTTCATCTAGAATGTGAAGCAAAGACCTTGGTGGCCACTAGGGGGATCAGTCAACCCCAAACTTCCTCCCTACAAGGTTCCTGGAGTGTTGGAACCTTCAGCTACAGGCTGAACTTACCAATCCATCTGCCCTTTTGGGTTTTAGCCCAGCTGGCATCTGAATAGCCATGCTGTGCAGGAGGAGGGCAGTAACGGCTATTTGGAAAGCCATTCTCAGACCATTTTGGAGGTGGAAGCTCTCCAAGCCACTCTGTCCTTTAAGCTGCTTTCTCTTTCAAAGCTCAGGAAGGAGCAGCTCGAAGCTTAAACTACAAAGAGAAACTTTCTGCGAAGGCGGAGTAGTAATATAGCGTCACCAGCAAGGCTCAAAGAGGGCCCAAACAGATGTTAATGATATTATAAGCAGCTCTTATATGACAACAGCAGGCTTACAACTATTAGCAAAAGGCAGAAAAGGGGCCAGCCTAGTTGTCTGTTCTGCTTAGTTCTAGTTAAGGAAATTAATGGGGCCACAGAACAGATGCAAAATCGCTGCGTTACTTATCTGGAATGTTACTCCCAGCCTCCTCGAGTGCTGCCTGTTTAACAAAATGAGCACTGCCTGGCTTGAATCCATAATGGTAGCTGCTGCCACGGCCAAATAGGAGCTTTGGATTCGGGATGCAGTGTTTGGAAGGCGTACAGGCACAGGTCAATCAAAGTTCACTTCAATGAGGAAAACAATGACGGAATTCGTTTTGGAGTATGGCTGGGTTCCTCAGAGCTGGACTAGCCTGAGAAAAGAAAGCATCCCTCCCTGTAGCTGCCCTGGGGCTCTCAGTGATTTTACCTGGCTTCCTCAAAGCAGGGTACTGAGGGTGTTCACAGGAGGTGTTGAAGGTTTATGAGGGGAATTAAACTTCTTTACCAAAGTGATCGTTGCTAAGTCTTAAGCACCATTTCAGGACCTCTGGCTTCGTCATCATCAGACCTGAAACCACAGACTCCAGAGGAGGGGTGCAGGAGGCCCTATGAGTGGTCCTCTGTGTGACTCTCGGGTGTGCTCAAGTTTGGGTACCATTACCACAAGAGAACAACCATGAGACAGAGTCTTTCAGTGCTTAAATAACAGCCAAGATTCATAGGGGAGTTCATAGCTCCCCTCCGGTCTAGGTTTTAGCGGTAAAGCTACTTTAAATAACATAGCTTGACCAAATAGATAAAAACATGAATAAATATGCTGAAAACATAAACAAATAAGAAAGTCCAGATGTCTGAAGAACAGATTAGACTCAAAGTAATGGCTAAATTTGCATGAGACTGTATTATACATTAAGCAGAGAGAATTCGTCATAGATAAGGCAAGCAAAGTCTTGGACACATTTTTTCACACACATGAGAATCCATGAAGAAGGCAAAGGGCTAAAACCACAGATTGCGAGAACAGGCAGCCGCCTGTCTAGCAGACCAAAAAGGGCGGTGGTACAATGCAAAGCCTCGAAAACCATGGGCTCCTGGATAAGAGAGTTACACGCATCTTTGCGGACCTAGGGATTGAGCAGCAGCCACTGACGTGCAGCCTTGGACAAGAGCCTCCTCCTTTGCCCTGCCCAGTTACACTCCTATGCGAATGCACAAGAGTTTCTGAAGACAAAGCCATAAATGAATCTAAAGGGAGGGAAAAAATACTCAAAGACCCAAGTGTTTGTAAACATTGGGCCGTCACAAAATAAAGTCAAAATTAATTTTCTTTTACAGTAGCTGTTAATAGCACTCAATGGGTTCTGTCTGGAATAAACATTATTGCTAAGATACACTAGTTACTTCCTTTGACTTTAAGGCAGTCATATATCGTAGATATTGAATTTATCTTTATAGATGAGGAAACTGATGTTCATGGAAGATATTTGTGGAAATCTCTAGCTGGGAAGCTGTGAGTCAGTCCAGCTGTGAGTCCAGCTTTGAGTCCAGTTGTGAGGTCAGCTGTGAGTTCAGCTGTGATTCTAGCTGTGATTCCAGCTGTGATTCCAGCTGTGAGTCCAGCTGTGATTCCAGCTGTGAGTCTAGCTGTGATTCCAGCTGTGAGTCCAGCTTTGTGTCCAGCTTTGAGTCCAGCTGTGAGGTCAGCTGTGAGGACAGCCTGTTTGGAGTTCACAGTCATTTCATTCTATGGCTCCAGTCACAGTTTTTTCAGACACATACATTGTGAGCAAGCCAGTAGCCTCTAAGCAATTCCTTTTGGACTTGTTCCCCATGCAAGTTGCTGTAGCAGCTCCTCCCAGTGGCCTTGGGGGTCAATTTTAATCTTCTTCCTATGATGATGTTCTAGGATACCTTTCCATTTCATCTCTTACTACATCCTTCACATCAGCCTCCTGGGATGGGTCACCTTCTCTCTGCCTTCCTGCCCCACTAATAAGCCCTCCCTAGGTCAAAGTTGTAGGACTCTTTTCCTTGAGCATCCTGAGCAAAAATAGATGCTTCCACACTCTCTTGTCCTGTGAAGTATTAGTCACTGTGAGAAAATGCCCGTGAGAACAAGGCAAAGGAAGTATTCATCTTGGCTCACTGCTTCAGGGGGTCCAGCCCCATGCTTGGCTCCATGTGCTCGGCAGAGAAGGTCATGGGAAAAGCAGTAAACAGTGGAGGGGGTGTTCGTCTCACAGTATAATCTTTGAGGGTAAGATCATGGGAAAAGCAGTATACAGTGGAGGGGGTGTTCGTCTCACAGTATAATCTTTGAAGGTAAGGCCAGGGTGACCGACTTCCTTCAACTAAGAGGAGGCGCCCTGCTTCCTAAGGTTTAGAGAACCTTCACAAACAGTGCTGCCCTATTATACATATGCATTCACATAGCCACTTATCATATTGATCTGTGTGTATGTATGTCTGTGTTCACATATGTGCGTGCATGTGGAAGCCACAAATAGATGTTTTGTGTTTTCTTCAATTACCTTCTGCCTTCTCTTTTGAGATAGGATTTCTCAGGGAATCTAGGTCTTGACAATCGGGCTGGCCATTAAGACCTAGGAATCCCCATGACTGCCTCCCCAGTTGGTGTTACTGGCACATACTGCTGTGTCCAGCTTTCTACAAGAATGCTGAACACTGAACTCAGGTCCTCAGGCTTCCACGTCAAGCACTCCATCCACTGACCATCTCCATGGCCCTGTCATCTTGCTTGTAATAACTAATGTTTTATTGTTTCTCCTATTTGATGCCAACTGACTTGAGGATAGAGTTCATATCCTCAGCATTTAAGAACCGGCAGTGCCCCAAACAGATACCTGGTACCTTGCAGACCCTAAAGTGCCAGCAGCATGACTGAAAGCCAGGGACTATCATGTACAAGAATGATCCTACCGTTTCCTTAAGTGCACAGTAGAGCCCCGAGACTAGCAGCTGAGGACAGGCTGATAGTCTAAAGCTGTGCCTGTTTACCCCAGTTGCAGCACTGCCTCGCCTAGGACATGGAGTTCCACCAATCGTGGTTAACTTCCTGGGACCCATGAAGGAAGCATGAATGAAGGAAAGACAGGATCAGGAAGTTAAAGGAAGAAGTGAAATGCATCTGGAGTAAGGGGGACCCAGGTTTGGTGTGAGCAAGATTTCTAGGCTCTGCAGAGATTCACCGGGGAACATTATCATTTAAAAACATTGAGATAAAAGAATGGCCACTATTTGGTGCTCTCAGTTCACTAGTGTGACTTCAGTTGAAACACAAGACCAAACTTTAAAACTCAGTGAGTAGTCTAATGAGCAATGTTCCTATTCTGCTAAGTTAGAACTTGATTGAGGACTAAGACAGAGTGGAAGGGATTTTTAGGAGATAATTACAGTAAGGGAAACAGACCCTAGTTGATTGACCATTGACGTTCACTGTCAGTTACTAACTCCAACAAGTAACACTTCCTTCAGAAGGAAGGTACACAGTCCTATGTGCACAAGCCAGTGGCGTCAAGTCTCTCAGCGTAAGTTTGTCCAAACTCACCCAGCTGAAATGCGGTAGACTTGGACTTTAAACTGAGCCCTGATCTTAAAATGTGTGCTCTTTACGATCGTGGGCTCTTGTGAACTAATTTGTAACCAGATTTTACATTTTAAATGTGAAGGATTTTCCCATCTTGCTTTGCTCTGGATAGAAAAGAATCTACTTACTCAAGCTGTGTTTTCTTTTTTCCATTTTTCGTGAGTTGCGTGTGCAGTATGCATACGTGAATACATGCATGTTTCTCCATGTTCTATATGCGGGTGCCTACAGATATGCGGATGCCTGTCCACATGCAAGGTTGGTGTCAGAAAACGCCTTTGGTTGCTCTCTTAGTTAGGCCCAGAGTCCCCTCCAGTGCTTAATCTTGATCGCCAGCTTGGCCTAGAGATGCACGATTTCCACCATGTGTGGGGAGGATTGCAAGTGAGCTACAATGTTTGGAAGTGGCATTTAGAAGGGTTTCTAGAGTTCCTGAGCCATCTCCCCAGCCCTCAAATCATCATTCAATCTTATGAGGGAAGTGAATTGTAGGAATGTGCCATTTTTTTTCAAATTGATAATCAGATGATAATTTTTAAACAGTCATTTGTTGTGCAGCTTGGCCTTCAGGTGACTTCCCTAACAACTGGAGCAGGGGGATGCCTCTGACTTGGACTTTGATGCCTGCTTTTGGATCCTTTTCCCCTACCTGGGCTGCCTTATCTGGCCTCAGTGGGAGAGGATGAGCTTAGTCCTGATTCAACTTGATGTGCCAGGGTGGGATGGTACAGGAGGGGTGTGGGGTTCCCCTTCTCTAAGAAGGGGAGTCGGGGGGAAGGGGTGGGATGATGGCACTGGGAGGAAGGAGGGAGGGAGACTTTGATTGGGATGTAAAATGAATAAATAGTGAAAAGATGATGTCTGTTATTCAATCAAGTCTGAGTGAGTATATGTTTTGATATATCCGTTTGAGAAAACATGATATGAGTAAGTCTGCCCCTCACAGTAACATTTATAGTCATATTCTTTGGGGCACCCATGTCATGTTCTTCCAACGAAAAGATTTAGGATTTAAAAGAGTCAAAAACATATTCAGTCAGCATGACGATCACCGTAATCTTAGGCCTAGGGATTGATTACAGTAGATGGAAAGGGGCGGGGCATAGGCCAAATGAGATCAGCAGCTGAGAACCCAGTGGAGCTCTCCCAGCAGTCAGCTGCCATTTCTGTAAGCCCTGCCGACCTGTCTGCAGAGCTGGCTTTGAGACCGGACACCTTGCCAGCTCTGTACAGCATGCACATTCATCCCTGGGGTGGGCTTTCTTCCTCTGCAGGGAAGAGAACTGAGATCTGCTGAGCTGTGCAAATCAGGCTAAGTAGGTTTCCCAAAAGGCTTTGCTTCTTCCTTAGGACAGAGCCCGGTCGATGCCGGAGGAGGCTTTAGCCCTTTCATGAAATAAATTCCCCAAAGCAAGGGCAGAAGAAGCAAACTCAAAAAGAAGGGGATGCAAACTTGGCATAGAAAAATCAGTGCTAGAGAGATACTGAGTACAGGCTTGTGTGCACTCAAATTACTGGATGCAAAATATATTTGTGTATAATCGTTCCCAGTGCTATCAATGAATATAATTAATTTTTTATTTTCCCTTTCCTTTTACCGAGGATAGAAACCTTAAACATATGGCTTGGTGTGTCTGTCAGCTCCAGACCTATTCTGAGTTAGATGAGTTAGATGTGAGAAGATTCTAGAATGCTGACTTTTTTTTAATTGATTAGTGTTATGCTTCTAAGGATAAATGTCCCTAAAGGCACCCATGTTAAGGGCTACTAGTTTTAACTGGTTACTAGTCGGTGCCATCGCTAGGATGTGATGGGACCTTTAGGAGCTGGGACCCAAAGAAAGGAAGTTAGGTCATTAAAGGCAAGTCCACGCACGGGACACTTGGACTCTAACTCCTTGCTTCCTCTCTATTTCCTAGCACCAGGCAAAATGGTGTAACGCAGCTTGGATGAGATTAAAATGTTAAGTAATCCGTACATGAGATGTACACACATTGCATTTAAGATCGATCTTTACTTAGCCAATTGAATGGATCTCTCTCTCTCTCTCTCTCTCTCTCTCTCTCTCTCATCATAAAATATACAAAGCAATGCCATGGTGTGGTCTCAAACAATAGATACCTTTCTGTTGTTATCGTTCTCCTAGTCCCTGTATTTATTTCATATTCTGGCTAGAGTTGTAAAATTAAAAATTTAGAAAAAAATAGCTTATTCATGCTGTGGTCTGAATATAAACTCCCTTCCTCTGTCTCATGTGGCTGGGTCTCTCAGCTGGTGGAGCTATTCTGTGAGATTCTGGAAAGAATAGGAGGCAGGACCCGGCTGGAGGAAGTGGTTTACTGGGGCCTGCTGTTGGAAGCTGTACCTTGTCCAATGGCCTTTCTGTGACCCGTGCTTCTTCCTGTCTGCCATGAGATTAGTAGTGTGGGCCACATTCTCCTACCTCCATGATGTAAGTGCCTTTTTCCTAGCACAGCCTTCTTCCAGGATGGACAAAACCATTCCACACCACACTTTGTATAAAAAATATTTATTTTGGCTAGCCCATATAAAAGACACAAAAACCTGATATTTTATTTCTAAGCCACAAGCATAGACTGGGCAAGTTTTGAGCTGTCCTCACCTGTACCCAATCCATATGGCCTTGTTACCTGCTGTTCGAGGCTCTTGCTGTTTGAGCTGCTTTCACTCCACTAGCCTGTGCTCAGGGAGCACTTCTCTAGGCCAAATGCTTCTGGTCATCTAACTAATGGAGACCTCCTGGCCATATGACTAATGAAGACATCCTGTTCTCTCAGTCTTCTTTCTCCTTCTCCTTTGTGGTCTCTCCTGAGCCACCTCATTCAATCCTCTAGTCCCGCCTTTTTCTCTTTACTCCCCAATCACAGGCACCAGCCTTTTATTAACCAACTAACTTTAAATTGGGGAGCAAGGTTTATATAACAAAGACTGGTCCAGAGGCAACCAGATCCTGGCACTTAGAATTTAGCATTTGTATGCATAGCACCAGACCAAGACCCAAAGCACCAGGAGGCACCATGAACGATTCCTTACTGTATGTACTTTCTCACAGGGATGAGAGAAATAATACTGCTAGTAAGACAATTCTCAATCATGTTTATGTTGGTTGCATGTGTTATTGAAACTGTGTAATATAATTAAGTATGCTTCCCTTATAAAGTATCTTTGTAGTTTTCAATATGAAAACAGGATTGGATGTACATGATAAAAATCTGCTGTGAATTATGGAGAGGAAAATTAAAAGTTGGGTAAAGTGGGGCAGGAAAGACAGTTCAGGAGTTAAGAGCACACACCGCTCTCCCAGAGAACTGGGATTTGGTTTCCAGCACTCATATTAGGTGTTCACAACTCCTTCTAACTCTAGCAAAGGGGATCTGATACTTTTATTTCCCCAATTTGAGCACCATGTACAAACACACACACACACACACACACACACACACACAAATCTGAAAATTAAAACAGGCCTTTGAAAGCTAGGAAAAGTAAACCAGGAAGTTGTTTTAAACTATTTAAATTTTACCCTAGTAAAAGTAAATCACTATTGCACTTTTCACCCTTTAAATGACAATAACATTTTTAAAGATAGATGAAAAAAATTTTGAAAGTTAATAAAGGAATGATTAATATTTGAGGAAGTAGATATGTTTAAATTGATTTGAATAATTTATAATGTGTCCACATATCTTAAACATGATGTTACTTCATTAATGGACAGCTCATTTTCTGTATCAGTTAAATAAACTTATTTTAAAGAGAAAATAATCAAACAAAAGTGGAAAGTGTTGTATTTTGAATATTAAGCATCTCCCCTGACAGGCTTAGATCCTGAAGGCTCCACCCACCAAGTGGGCGGTACTACTAATAGATGGTTGGATCACAGAGGCAGCGACGTCACCAATGAATTAATGCACTGGTGAATTCAGACTGAGTCAGCTCATAGGAGGTTGAGTCTGGTTGGGAAAATGACCTCACTAGAATGGCTTTGAAGGGACTCTCTTTGTCTCTCTGCCTTTGTCTTTGCTCACTGCTGTCAGGTGAGTGGTATGGATCCACCATACCTTTTGGCCATGACTATCTAGCCATTGTTCAGAAATAACCTGGCCAGCTGACCATGGACTGAAACCAAGAATGACAGCCAACCCTTGCTGGGGCAGGTTGTTCTCCTTATCAGGTATTCTGTTGCTGTGACAGCAGGATGATGACCACAGGAGACTGATGCTAAGAAGTAAAGTAGTTCTGAGTCTTCTTCACTATGCAATGTCTAACTCTGGACATGATTTGTGGGAGGAACCTGGAAAAGTCTTTTTTAAAAAAAAAAAGCTTAAAATTCTGTAAGGTAGGAGAGTATACTAGGCAGTTTGGGGGAGAGCTCCAAAGACCAGAATGATGGTGGGATTATTAACAATGAGGTTTCAGATGGAGTTGAGGACTCTCTCGGATGGGGGTCTGTTTATTTATTACATTCTGGCAGAGAACATGTCTGTTTTCCATTCCTGATACTTTGTGAGACGCCAGATTTAAAGTTATCAACTAATCCAGTGGAGCACATTTTGAGGTAGCACAGAATTTAGACTCGCCTGGACATTGCCCATTGCTTGTATCCGGATTTACAGGGAGAATCAGGAGGAGAAGCCAGGGCAGTTGGGTTTGAACAACAAGCTTTAAGGAAAACAGAGGGGAGGCCGAAAGCACGGGGAGCTTGCTGAGTATTCTCACACCATAAGAAACAGCCACGTACTCTGCACTGGGACAACAAAGATGCCTTGGTGGCATCTCAGGAACTAGGCCGTTCCCATCCATCAGTGGCTCAAGGGCATAAAGATGTAGAGCTGTTGAAAGACTTCAATTGCAGAAGGTCACTCCAGGGAACCTTTCGTGCACAGGCTGTCAGGGAAAGTGTTTCTCTGAGCTCAGCTAACGAACGCTCAGGAGCTGCTGAGCTGTGCTCCACGTGGGCCTAGTCACTGCTCACGTTGGCCAAGAACCGTACTGCCGTTCCGTGACACTGATTTTGCTGTTTTGAGTCTCAGAAGAGAATGAACTAGGGCTTTTGTGCAATGCTAGCTAGTATTTTTCTGTTGTTGTTGTTGAGATGCATTTTGTATCTTGAGTTGGCTACAGGTCCTTTGGAAGTCAGAAGTGGTATGCTTGGTAGGAATTAGACATGGACTCTGCCATGCCAACTCCAGGCTCCTGTGTGTTGAAGGCTTAGACCTCAGCTAGCAGAAGTACTGAGAGGTAATTGAGTCATGACAGTACTAGTACTAATCATATCAGTGAGTTCATCCTTTGATGAGTTTATAATACACAAACCAACAAGAAGTGGAGCTGAGTGTAGGAAACTGAATACTGGATCACTTTGGAGGCTTTATAACTTGTCCTTGGCCCTTTCCTGTTACATTCCTGACTCTTCACTGTCACAAGGCTCTACCTCAACATGGCCATAAACACTAGAGCCAGACAATCATGGATGGAGATCTCTGAAACCATGAGTTCAAATACATCCTTTGTTCAATTGTCTTCATTAGACATTTTTGTCTCAGAAATGGAAAAAAACCCAACATAGAAGCAGCAAACCATATACTGTAGATGTGATTTAGGGAAAACAGACTTGAGACTGTAATCCATAGAACCACATTCATAGGACAGGTCCTAACTTTATGTAAGATCGGCAATCTTTTAAATTAAATAGCTATGATACCTGATTTCTAGACTTTTCAAAATTTGTGTGTTATCATAGTAAGTGGGCTTTTCAGTTAGTGTCATGATTGGCAGATAAGAGGGTGTCTACCATAGGGCTCTGAAAGGCATGCTTCTTGCCTTATTGGTAGCAGTGCTGTGACATTTGTCTCCAGAAGAATCCTGGACTCCACCTGGAGACAATGTCCGGGGTGTGTGTTTCCAAAGCTCCCCAGGAGACTGTGAGGCACACCAGGGTCTGAGAGGCACTGCTCACACATAACTCCTTCACTTACACATCACTGAAGCCCCTAGAATGTTCTGACCCTTAAGAAAACATGGGACAGAATGTGGGCGGAACCCCAGAGT
Source organism: Rattus norvegicus (assembly GCF_021556685.1). Lineage (NCBI taxonomy): Eukaryota > Metazoa > Chordata > Mammalia > Rodentia > Muridae > Rattus > Rattus norvegicus. Next base: position 65,230,632 of record NC_141540.1, on the reverse strand, counting down.
TCCCTTTTTATTCTCATTCTGCAATCCTGGTTTTAGAGAGGTTTTCTAAGTAAATAATTTCAAAGGAAGATGAAAACCTAAATAAAGCCATGAAATCTAAGAAAAGTCATGAAATTGAAGACTACTAGCTACGCTACTTAAATAACGAAGAGAAAAACACTAAGAGTTTGTAAGCTAGCTAAATATAAAGTTAAGAATGCAACACTCACCATGGTTATATACTACAGATATAAAAAAAACAAACCAACAACAAAAACCTAACAACAACAACAACAACAAAAACAATAACAACAACAATGTCTTGGAAATGACTATTTCCATTGCCTTAAAGTAGTGTTCATATTTAAAACCATCTTAATGCAATTTTTATAAAAATATCTTAGTTATAAAATTTGCAAGCATTGTTTAAAATCCACTCAATGCTCAGTGCACAACTCAGGCTCTTACAGCTCTATAAAACACTGCTATGACATGATTACCAGCCGCTACATGAAAAGCACCAAGATTTATTATCTTGTCGACAGACAGGCAGCTAGAAGAGTCAGGCTGATGGACAGGGATGCTGCCAGTACCTGAGTTATCTTCATCTTTGCGGATTTTGAGCTTCACCAGGTCTTCACACTGCTGGAGGATCTGGACTGCATCTTCCATGGAACAGCTGTCCAACCGGATGTTATCTATGGCGAGCAATTTATCTCCAAGTTCCAGAGTTCCAGTTCTGTTGACAAGAGCACAGTATCTCATGCGTCATGAGGAATACTTACTCAGGCCATTACAGGAGGCACTGGGCATCTTATTGTGTTCACATGACCATCAGAGCCAAAGCTCTTGAACGGTGTTAAAATTGTTCTTTATTGATAAGCACTCCCCCCCCCACTCTTATTTGAGATGATGCTATGATGTTAAATAGCATAGTATTAAAATGTTTTCCTTATGCTTTCTTCAATTTAACCTTGGCATTGACTTAGGAAGTCTAGAGCTCCTTAGGGGGTACCAGAGACCCAAATACCCTAATGCTCCTCTCAGTCTTGATACACATTGTTGACGAATTGCAATCAGCTCCAAGGAGAGAGCTGCAGGATGAAAGAAGGCAAGACAGGTCAGGGTCATTGACGACCGAGGTCTAGGATTTTGGCTCTTTCTTCACGCACCTGAAAACTTGCTGTGGCTGGAGAAGGGGACAATCTCACATAACTATTTGGAAAATGGTCCCAGAGAGTCCAGGGCTGCTTCTGGACCAACTGTAAGTCTGTTGAAAGTCTTAAGATCCCTAATACAGTGATAACAGGAATGAGAATAGACTACATATTTTTGGTATAGAACTCTCCTTTAGGTATTATGTCTAGGTTTGAGTCTACTAAGTGTTTCCTAATATTCAATCTCTCTTTTTTTCTACTGGATCACCTATGATACAGGCTCTCTGAGCAATACTCAATGCCTTCCCACCTATGGTTGGGAAATAGGGGTGGCAACCAGGCAGGGTGGACTCTGCCCACTTTCCACCCACTACATGAAAAACAAATCTGTCCTTTGAGACACGACACTAATAAGTTCCAGCACAGCCGTGCCTATGTTGTTTCCCTTATACTCCTACAATGTCCTCCATACCTTTTGGTGGTTACAATTTCTTTTTTTTAATAAATCTTTTTTTTTGTTCTTTTTTTCGGAGCTGGGGACCGAACCCAGGGCCTTGCGCTTCCTAGGTAAGCGCTCTACCACTGAGCTAAATCCCCAGCCCCCCCCCCTTTTTTTTTAGAATTTCTTTAATGACACATTCCTTTGTGATAACGGGTAGGTTTTCTAAAGCTCTTCATTGAAAAATGAGAGGAAAGTTAACAATATTATGTTGGCATGCTCGATGACTCAAAATGTACCCTTATCTGTGAAATAACAAATAGGAGACTATCTCATTTAGAAATACAGTGACCAAGGAGGAGACCATTCTGGTTAGCTTTCATGGTGGAGTTGATATAGCCTAGAGTCTTTTAAGAAAGAAGTGACAGCCAAGAGACTGCCCAGATCAGACCTTCCTGTGGGTATGTCTGTGATGGTTTCTAAGTTGTTAATTGGTTTAGGAGGGTCCAGCCCACTAGGAGCACCACCATTCCCTAGGCAGGTCCTTTTGGACTGTAAAAGAAAACTAGCTAAGCGTGAAGTTGTGGGTAAGCTCTCTTGGCTGTGGGTTCTCTGGTTAGAAGTAATGTTTCATGGAAGCTAATGGGCACATCTTTAAGTTCCTGCTTGAGACTCTACTGTTTGTTTTAGTTTTTAGATCACACCAACAGAAAGGAAATTAGAACAGGAATATAAACATTAATGGTGGCTCTAAAAGTCTTACTTGTCTAAAGGGGACATGATGGCAAAGCCATCCGACAAGACTAATGTGTTGGAGAGATCCTGCTCAGAACTGGGTACCTTTCGAGAATTCACTAGAAAATGGAAGACAGAAGAAAGTGAAGAAAAGGTCCATGCTGAGCTCATAAAATCCTCTAAAATCACTTTTAGCTATAGAGTACAGAAACACATGGATGGAAGGAACAGGTAAATGAGAAAACGTACTCCCCTTACCTGTGTGCCACACTGCCTTTCTTGATATCTGAAATGACGAGAGGGTCCCCTGGTTTTCTACTGGATGGCGCTGTAATGATGATGACAGAGTGATCAGTCACATCTTTATATGCAGGACTCATCTGAGGCTGACTGTCCCCTCCTGCCTGAGAGTAACTTCCAACACCGATAAGAGTTTATATGCAAGTCAAAAACAACCAGCAAATGGTTGGAAACTATGCATATCGTATCTACAAAAAAATCCATGTTAAGAGTGACTGCTTAGATTTGCCATTGGGGAGAGCATTTGGAGAGTTGATCATTGGGTTTAGGCTGGTTCAGGTCAGTGACCTGAAAGGTTGGTTCCTCAACAGGAGAATAATAAAACCAATTTAGACTAGATGGCTTGGTGGTACTGAATGTGAGCCTCTCTCTCACCCCTTCCTCCATACCTCCCTGGCTAGAAGGGACCACTGTTGACTGGAGTTCATCACGTTACATAAGGTTACTGGGAAAGGTACAGGGCAGTAATCACAGCTTTTCGTTGAACCAGAAGGAATTATATTGGTGGGTGAGCTACATAGACCTTTATGCTCTGTTCACAAATTCATACTCAGAAAGCTCTACAGTGTTTTGGGACGTGAGTGCTTACTTTGTTACTATAGTAAATATTTTATTAATTAACCAAATACATGCTTGTGTATATACTTATTCTAAGCATACACACATATAGCCCCTATTAAAATACACATAAAATTATTACCAGTCACAGTGGCCTTTATAATTTTGGGGGTAGTACTTCCATTTGATAAGAATTAAAAAAACATTTTTAAAAGAAACTTTCTTGGAATTAACTGTGACTATGAGAAATCATCTTTATTTACAAAGTTTGGATTTCATTTAGGATATCAGCGTTTGTGTAAAAGACAAGTGTTCTCTGAGAGAAGATGTTTCATCAACCTGAAGCTTGCAATGATTTCCTTCTAGAGAACATTAAGGGGCCCCTGAAGTAAGATTTTATTATAAACAGGCTGATCATTCCATAATAATCACAGAACCATATCATATCCCATAATCCCATCTGAATCCCAGAAAAATGTTTATGCATAAGAACAGATGGTTTAACAGCTCAACATCATATTTAAAGGAAAATCAACAACCCCAATACCTTACCCACTATCCCAATTAGTCCTGAGTAAATGTTAATGAGATTTTGCTTAATCACTATTTAGCTCACAGCAAAGAATGCAGAACAATCTATTCACTATAATTAGCTCAATATTTAAACCTTCACTCAATGATTTGATATGACTCACCCCTACAAACATCTACTGATTTTACTCATGTCGTATTCTAAAACAAACTTAGTTCTGGGCACACACACGTGCATGCACACAGACAAATAAATAAATCTTTATGAAACAAAAGCATTATTCTTCTAGTATCTGCACAGTATTTTTCCAACCTGTAGTTACCCTCATATAGCATACAAGAGGCTTTTTTTTAAACTAAAAAGGTCCAGATTCCTCGGAAATGATCCATGGGAAACTAGCAATGGTAGAAGCAAGAATATACATCAAACCATCCCCTTTTTGTGAGACAGGAAGATGGTATCATGACATAGAGGACAATCCTACAGTGTCTTTCCTGGAAGCCAGAATTTTCATATGCTCTACACACCTAAGTGTACACAGTAGCCACTCTCGCCTTACAGATTTTCCCCTTTCTCCTTCAATGACACCAATTTCAGAAACATCAAAGGTTCTTCTTGGCAGATGTCTCCTGGAGTGAAGATATTGAACACAGAGGTGTGCGCAGACCTATCTGGGCTCTGTCTCTGTTTTCATTACCAGGTAGATAGGGCAGTGAATCCTCGAGCAGTTAGTAGCACCCTACCACAACGCCAAATCCTAGAAAACACTAAGCCAAGGATATGCTTCTAGGTCTATAGGGCTCTAAAACCTACCAAGCAGGTCACTATCATTACACGTTCATAGGTTTTATACAGACACGCAGCTTTGGTATTAGAAAAACAGCAGGACAATGTAGAGTAATGATGAAGAAATGACAGTTAATGTCATAATGGTTGAATCAGAAGCCCTCGCTCTAACATGGCCGGGTTGACTGCTTGGGGACAGAGTCCTTAGGTGCCTCATCTGTACAACACATGATGAAGAGTCACAATCTTTACCTGAGAGCTTCTGTTGAGAGTGTTGTGTGAATCATCACAGACAAGGTGGTTAGATCCGTGCACACAGGCACCCCGCCTGCAGAACTGCTTATTGTTATTACTACCTGGCCACACTGAACTCACTTTCCCTCTCCAGGATTTACACGGAGCTTTCGATCTTTCATTTGTCACAGTCTTGATTTATCTGATCTTACCCACATATGTGGCTCTTCATCAGAGAGTAACACATGATCACTTGATGCTTTGGGTTTGATTGATATTGTCTGCAGAGCCATGCCCTTGATTAGCACAGATTTCCAGAACACCAACTATGAGCTGAGCATTACTGCACTGGACTCTGGCCGTGAGATCTCAGAGAAATTGATTTAAACTGGAGAGGGAGAACTCCTTACATCTCATGAGGCCATGAGAAACAAGATAGCATTCTCTCTTCAGAGATGGCGCTTCTACTGAAGTGGCCATATCAACGTTCCATTGGATGGGGAAAGGTGGTGACCTACAATGAATGGGTCAAGAGCGTGACTTACAAAGGAAGAGCTAAGACTCTGCTCTGAAAACTACAGACAAACAATAGCACTTCTTTGAACTCCCAATGCAACTGGCCAAATAGACTGAAAGGGGGACAAGAGGCTGACACTGTGAAATCGTGTGGGACATTATGGAGGTTAATCTCAGTAGTGCCTTGTTCCAACTCACACTTGATAACATTAATTTTTAACTCAAAATTCACTTGGGTCTCTAATGCCACTGTAAAGACATACAGGCAGTGATACATGTGTGCTGTCTACAAGACTGCTCGGGACTCGCCACAACCATCAATATATGTAGCATTGCAACGTTGATTTTTTTTTTTTTTTTGTTTCCCGTAAGTACATATTCTTGAACCTCACAAGGAAATGCTGTAATGCTTTTCGGAATGTATGTATGTGTTTTCAGTGTGTGTGTGTGTGTGTGTGTGTGTGTGTGTGTGTGTGTGTGTGTGTGTATGCAGTCTATGTCTCTGTGTCTATGTGAAGGTCAGAGGACAAACTCAAGTGTCACCATCAGTTACATCACATACCTATTTTGAGAGGGTCTTTTACTGACCTGATGCTAACCAACTTAAATAAACTGGCTACCCAGCAAACTCCAGGGATCTTTCTGTCTCCAACTCTCCAGGGTTGGGATTACAGGTGCGTGTTGCCACACCTCACATTTTTACATGGCTTCTGAGTAGGGGGCTTGGGTCCTCATGCTTGAAAGGCAAGCATTTAACAACTGAGCCATCTTGACGGCTCTTTTTACTTGTGTCAAAATTTCGAGTTCATAGAATCTGGTTAGAAATTGTTCAGGAGTAAGTCTTCAATTTCCTGTTTCCCCGGATGAAAATAGAGATGATTCCTGCCTTTAAGGTGATTCATTTGTGATTTTGAGATTTGAGAGTGTGAAAGCAATTTCGTTCAGTGGAAGCCATACTTGAGTTTTGATATGTGAAGCTAGCAATACGCAGCACAGCAGTCTCTTGTGATAGTGTGCAAAGGGAGCAAGCCCTAGCTTCCCACTGGTCATGAGGTTGCAGATAAACACTGCACACTACAGAGTACTGCAGTGCTATGCCGTGTGAATAGTTTCCATAGTTTCCAGTCAGTTTATTGGGGACATACCTCCACATCCATTTGAGGGACCACACTTTCAACTTTGTTTGATTCCACTTGTGAAATAACATATAGCATTACTGTTTTATTTTTCAACCTCAGTCGTTCTCTGTTTACATTGTATTATGAATCATGGGGGTTTGTTCCCTTCCTTGCTAGGTCATCACCACATCCATATATCTTTCTTGCCTCTCCATTCTTTCAACATCGTTTCTTACAAGTAATCTTTGCAACAACTATTTGCTATTCGCTTTAGCATGCCTGTGTCAACAGTGTCCATGAACAAGTCAGAGAGCATTCAACTTCTTTCCTTTTCTGCAAAATTTAGTTGCATTCCCTTACTCTACAGACATATCTGGCTCCCACGTTTGAAGACATAAGCTCAAAGCTTCTAAGAGTCTTTTGGAGAGACACTTGGTTTCACTGATGAGTGGAAGGTAGCTCACAGATTAATTAGTTCATTCTTAGCTTTCAACTAATCCTACTGTCTGAGCTATATCATCATTCTTACACACGCCAAATTCTGGATGTGACCAATTCTTGAGCCCTTTGGAAATATAAGGTGCATTGAGGTTCCCCATCATAGTGTGTAACCGCCATCTGCTTTCCTTTGCTTGATATTCATCTAGGATTTGCCCATTGAAAAACCTCACATTTCTCATGCCAAGATAGCATGCACTGCCCTTCCATCGTTCAATCTCAGAAGTGTTAGAAATCACCCTCACTGGGAAAAGCTTATTTGTGTAGGAAAGATGAGAATGCATTGTGCCTGTCACACAGCACCCCTTTAAGATTTTATGAAAAACGAAAACTAAGCTTTTGGTTCTGCAATGACTTCAGTCGTATCATAAAGAAAGGCTGAGAAATTAATTGCCTGCATAGAATGCTACTCTTTGCTTTATTGATCCAGACTCTGGGAAGGTTCCTCAAATCAGATGGTGACAGGGCCACACTGTGAGGGGACAGCAAAGCCGGTATTCAGGCTGACAGGACGTGTTGGGATCTTTGTTTTGCCTTTTGTTGGCTTTGGGTCTTTGGGGAGTTACACAGCCCAGCCACACCATTTCACTCTGTAAAATGGGCCATTGCAAGGCTGCCATGAGGACTAAGAAAGGAAGCACACACCATCCCAGAGTGCCACGTCTAGTTTAGGAGGGACAAATCGCTGCTGCAAAGCTCAGCAGACATGGCAGTGTCTAAAAGGCTTAAGGGACAAGGGCACACACGGGGCAGAGTCAACCAAAGTTCCCTGACTTGACAGGCAGGTGCTTTGGTTGGATGATGGGGTCTGTGATTCTGGACTGGTTGGGTGGGGGTGGGCAGCAGGGTGTGGCTGTTTGTGTTAGTTTATCTACTTAAACTACTATAATAAATCATTCTATATCAACACAGCACCAGTGGAACCAATGTCTGGTTCTAATGTGCTGTGAATGTTTTATCAAGAACCCACGAGAACTGGCCTGAAACTGCTCACCACATCCAAATGCAGAGGTGGTCATTTTTTAAACTCTATTGGGTCTGCAGTGTAGCTGGACACTGAGGTCTCGTATGCCTCTCGTGATGGAGGGCCACTTTCAAACACAGAGGGGAAGAAGGAAGAAGGGATTTTGGACAAAGATGGTGGGAAAATTCCATAAAACATGCAGGGCCTCAGCCTCTCTCAGAGCCCACGTGTGTTTGCTTTTCCTGCCAATATCATATAATTGTAGGGAATGCTAGATTTAAAAACTATATTTTTAAAATTTATTCTTTGAGAGTTTCATACTATACATTTTGGGACGAACATTAGATTTTTGTTATCTAGAGATGTGTTTAAAGGATTTCACAGGGTTTCAAGTAGAGTCCTGAATGATTACCAATTTACAAGTGCTGAGGTTTCACAATATGTTTTGTTAATATATATGTATATATGAACATGCATGTATATGAATATATGTACATAGTCATATATGTACACATATACACATATGCATATGTATATACACATGCATACGTATACATTGAATAAAGATATATGTATATGAACATGCATATACACATGTATATATTCATATATGCACACATACATATATGAATATGTATACATTGTATATATATATATATAGATATACATATATGTATCCATTTACACAGAGGAACACTTGGGCCTCTGGGTTCTGCTCTTGATTATTTTTTAAATCTTTAATACATGCATTAGTCTGCTCAGTACTTTGTCTTCACAATGTTATTCAAAGGCTTCTTTCTTGGAAGAACTCAGGGCTCAGTAGAATGTTACTGATGAAGACATCTTGCCATCCATACAATAGATACAGGCATTGAACGAGGATCTGTGTGTGCTAGGACCTGAGTGGGGCCTTTGGGTGTTTACACCCTCATTGCAGTGAATCCAAATCCTGGCTGGCCTTTTTGTCCTTGTTTTTCTTTTGCAGGGAATTCTGGTTTCTTGACTTGCTAGTTAATAGTATTTTCCAGGAAGAAACAGATTCAGCATCGTGATGATCACCTGTGTAAGTGCAGTTGGAGCTCTGAGAAGTGATATGAGTGTGTAAGAATGTGTGGATCCCTGCCCCACCCGGAGCAGAGCAACACTCACTCACACTTCACAAAGAACAGCTGCCTGTGTCGGGCCGAGGCTAAGACTTTCCTGTAGCAGCTTGTGGATGTTGACACTGTTGACGTTAGAATAGTTTTGACACAACCCTGCCCCTGAATGGGAGTCCTCCAGACACTACCTTCTCCATTGCTTCAATGTCTTCAGTCTCAAAGTTTACTTTTCCTTTGGTTATTTAATGTAAATGCTCTTAAAATTTATAGAAGTAAAAATTTAATTTGTTCAATACCCATAAAAATCAAGGGCTGAGGAGATACTCCATAAAGTGCTTGCCACAGAAGCAGGAGGACATGTTTTTGATCCCAGAACCAGCATACAAAAGCCAATCATGGTAGCAGGCACTTGTAAAGCCCACACTGGGCAAATGGAGAAAGGCAATGCTGGTGGGTGGGGAATGGCCAGCCTGTGCAGCCAATTGGCAAACTCCAGACCTTTAGGAGATGAGTTTTCAAAAAACAAGGTGCACAGCTGCTCTGAAATGACATCCAAAGATAGCTTCTGCTTGCATATTCAGGGCATGCGTGTGTGTGTGTGTGAGTGTGTGTGTGTGTGTGTGTGTGTGTGGGGCACACACACACACACACACACACACACATACATACATCTGCATACCTCACAGACATACATCTATCCACTGGATTGGGGATACCTGCCGTTCATTCACAACTACACCGTTTGCTTTATTCACATGCTGTGTCACATCCTAACACATGTGGGGTTTTATATGTTCTAAGTGCTACTGCATTTTTGTCTTTCTACTTCTCTATCAGAAGGCTACTGGGGTGCTGGGGGGCGGCATCTTATTCTTTGCAGAGGCTGTGAAATGCTGTAGCACTCATTTTAGTACAGCAGCATATGCATGTGGTTTTCATTACGAACAGCAGTGCAGTCTTAGTGTCAAATTTATATCGTTAGAGTTGAGTTGGACAGCCCTATTTCATACTAGTCAATTGAGGCCTCTTTTTCTTTACTTTGGCATAACCCTGACATAAACTTGCCAGGCAGTGTGCTGAGGCATTTTTATAGCATCTCACCATTCTTCCTTGAAGGGACAGAACCAACGTACTCTTGTGATCAGAGCCCCTGCTTCTATGGCTCCTCTGATCTTTATGTGCTGGCCATTCACTTCTTAGGCATGGGGACATGCATTGATAAACTCAGTTTGTGCACACGAGACGTACAAAAGAATCTGAGTTTCTATCCCATTCTATAGAGGACCACCCATTCTATAGAGTTAGTTTGTCAAGGCAGTTATAAAACCTGATCCCTGGGGAGGAAGACAATTAAGCCCATTTATAGTCTACGCTTTTTATTTTGGTTTGGTTATCCTGACCAGGTATGGTGAGTAACTTAGGAATTTACTTAAAGGCATTGTTTGAGACACGTGATTACAAGATACACAGTATCTCTAATTGGATTGTATCTGGGATGGGTGACAGATGCATGATAGAGTCAAAAAGAGTCCTCAGAATACACAAAAGTATTTTTGGATTAGATTATTGTTTCTTGTCTTCATTAGACAGCAGTGTAGGATATAAAAATATAGAGATCCTGTCTGTATATTTCTGTTCATCTAATTATTCATCTAATAATTTATACACTGGCATGTGAGAAATATAGAAAACTTCCTGGGAAGCATACAAAGTACACAAATGCTATTTTACTCAAGATTTAGCCTTATACTTCATAGAAATATTGTTTCCATTTATATTGTTTTCTTTTCTCCCTCTCTCTCCTCTCTTCTCTCTCTTCTCTGTCTCTGTCTGTGACTCTGTCTATGTCTCTCTCTGTGTCTCTGTCTGTCTCTGTCTCTGCCTCTCTGTCTCTGTCTCTCTGTATATGTGTGTGCAAGTTTGTATACATGCCTGTGAAAACCAGAGGTTGACACCAGATGTTTTCTTCAATTACTTTCTACATTTCTTTTTGAGACAGAATCACTCACTGAAGTTGGAGTTCACTGATATAGCTAAACTTTTCTGGACAGCATGTCTCAGAGCTCCTCCTGTCTCAAGCTTTCAACACTGAGATTATTAATGTGTGCTTCTGGCCCAGTTCTTTCCATGGATGCTTGGGCTTTTTACTCAGAGCCTTATGCCTACATAGCAAGCCCTTGACCAACTAAGCTCTTCTCTGAACCTCTGTGTCCATTTTACAGACAGAGAAATAAAACAGCAGAGAGAACTTGAAACATCTTCTTCCCCTCACAAGGCTTTCAGGTGCTGGCTATTGTTCACTTGACTCCAAAGTTTCATACAGTAACTCTGAAGCCTGTGAAGAAAATGTAAAACATTCACCACACCTGGAAACCTGTTGGCAAGAGAATTCTACAGATTCTTTGAACCCTGTGTTTTAAGAGAAAGCCGTTCTACTTACAACTGATGGTTATTCCAAGCTCCACGCTGTGCTTCTTAGGCAGTTTTACATGAAATGTTCCACTACTTGGGATGACAGATTCTGTAATTTCAAAACAGAAAATAATGTTTAGAGAATGCAGAGGAGTCTGGGTATTGAAATAGCCTTCCAAATTAAAACATTTCCATCCTGGAGAGGGATGGAGTAAGAAAGACTCAGGAAGTTCTAAGTTAAACCTTCCATTACAGGGGAAGGTTCCTTTAGACTCAGAGGTAAACAACTCACAAGTGTCAAGAAGTCCCTGAAGCTTATAAGACTACCAAGGCCTTGTGACTCCTAAGATTATCTAAATAGTAGGAACTTCTTGGGAGAGAGGAGTCTGATCAGAGCTGTAGAGCTGTGTAAATGTGAGGTCCAGTGTTACAACTTGAGTTACTACCATGCTGGGGTAGGCTTTTCAGTGATCAGCTGTTCCTTGAGTTGTCTGTGCTCTTATAAGTAACACTCACACTCTTGGAGGTAATCGCAATAAATTCATTAGTTTTTCAACTTGGATTTCCATCGATCATTGTTGGCTCTGTCCCTGTCCCCCTATCTGGGATCTTTAACTGTGACTTTCTGAGGCCATCAGGACTTCTACTTTAACTGCCCGGTGACCGTAATGTTGGCATCTTCAGACCTTTCTGATGGAGACCCTCAGCACCTCCACGACTTTCACTCTCAGACAGCTGCACCTTTCACACCCCCACCTGGGGTCTCTAGCTGGCAGTCAGTCAGTCAGTCAGTCAGTCAGTCAGTCAGTCAGAGGCTCCTCTGTCACCAACTGTCATTTCCTGTGTGAGAAGGACTACTTTGCATGACACACTCCTTTGTCAATCTCATGGAATGAATTCAACCACATCCCTAGACAAGCACCCCTCATCCAAGATCCCTGAAACATTATGGAGAGCAAAGGAGACAGCAGAAGAGGAGGATTGTGGGGTGAGCAAACTAACCCCCTTTTACTGCTTAATGAATTTCACCAAAGCCTAGCTCACCCTCCGATGGGTGAAGCTCTAACTTGGAAGGCTGTGCAGGTGGAACTACTGGGCCCTCAGGCACCTACTCTCAACTGTTCACCATGTGTGAAACACATTTTGCATAGCTGCCCAGCAGAGGCAAAAGTTAGGAAAAAGTAAAGAGTCCTCCTTTTCTCATTCTGCCTTAAATTGTTCTTGGCCTTTTGTCCTTTCCCTTGAGAAGTTTAAGCAGTAAACTTTTTACAAGGCCAGAATCTGATCTTCCAATTTGGAAGGTTCGCCACAGAGTGTTAACCTAGAGAACACAATAAAAATTTGATTTCCCTCAGCCCCTCCAGGCTGCTAGAGAGTCACCTGTAAAAAAGACCCCCAAATTGCCCATCTGTTTCAGTGGCACAACATGGTCTTTTCTCCCAGCATCCTCCTTCAGAGGGGTGAGCGAATCTGCTGACGTCCTTAGTTCCTCTCAGTCTTTAAAAATCTCTCTGGGACCAGGCCAGAGTCACGGACTGACTTACTGTATTTGCCTTCTGTTCTTCTCAATGAACACTTGGAAGTACCAGGAAGTGAACCTGCATATATTTACTTATTTACCTATTAAGAATTTGTATGTTTCCCATTTTTTGATGGTGTAGTAAAAAATGAAATCTGCCTCTAGGTAGAGATGACCTTTCACCTCTGGCTTATGAGTTAATTCACTCTGGCAGGTCAAAGACCTGTCTAGGGGACCACCCCTAAGAAGGTGGGTTCAAGTAAAGATGAAAATAATACACTTTGCCTTCCCAGGATTCCTGCTTAGTACAGCCCTTGTGAGCCATCCTGGAGTTTAGATTGGTCTGCCTTATTTCTGTGTTAATAGAAAGGCGTAATAATTCACCTTTCTTCTTTCTCTTGCATTCAAGCCAGAGCCTAAGTATGCCTTTCAACTGCTTAATACTTTAGGCTTTCTTACTCCTTTTTTTTTAAAATATTTATTTTATGGATATGGGCACACTGTAGCTGTCTTCAGACACACCAGAAGAGGGCATCAGATGGTTGTGAGCCACCATGTGGTTGCTGGGATTTGAACTCAGGACTTCTGGAAGAGCAGTCAGTGCTCTTAACCACTGAGCCATCTCTCCAGCCTTCTTATTTCTCTTCTACAAGGCTCCTTTCCCACCACCTGGCTGACTACCTGCCAATGGGTGGCTAATTCCCACGTCAACGCATCCTTTCTGTTCTCTTCCTCCCATTCTCTAGCTTGCTTGCTCTGAGGTCTCTATTTTAAACTCTAATCAGCTGTGTTCACTCTTTCATTTTTTTTCTATTTTTTTTTCCATTAAGGAGACCGAGAACCCCAAGAGGGATTCCCCGGCACTCTGATAAGACTTCCTGAGATTTTAGGTGACATATCTTTCCTAGTTTTGAATCCTTCAGTCAGCTCAGAACATGAGCCATCTCTGCCGTCCTAGACAGACAGCATCGTGAACAAAACTAGGGCTGGACAATTATTCTAGTCAAGCAATAGACTCCAAAAAGACGGGCTAATTTTGATACACCTGAGGCAGAAAGAGAAATGAAGTAGGTAATAATCTTGGTGTTTTACTTTCTGATGTCAGGTCTGTCTGTGTGTATTATAATTATTTCCCAAATATTTCTCCTTTCCCTGCCTCCCCTCCATTCCTTTGCCAAGCCCCAAATGTCCATGGTTCTAAAAACAGAAGATAACCTTTCTCCATCCCCTAAGAAACCATTTAAGAATCTGGAGTTAAGAAGAAAAGCAGGAGTGGCAGGTTTGGAAGGGGATGTGTGTGATCCTCTTGCACCAAAACTGGTCTGCAGAAGGAAACAAGAAATAGGCCAGTGTGCAAATGGAGCAAACAGAGTACCAAGCTAAGGTACACCAGATTGGAGCCTCTCTGGACTGCAAGAGGCCATGCTTCCAAAAATCCCCCATTTTGCCCAAACCAGCTGGGGTGCATTTCTGTTGCAGCAAGCAAAAGCTAAAAATACTGGTGCATTGGGAAGATGGGGCGGGAGCAGAGATCTGCCATCTGACTACTCACAGGCAGAGCCAGAATGCGGGATTTAATTGGTTAGAGACAACAAGTATTCCTTAGAGAGCCGGAGCATCACTATTTGAGGAGCCGTCTCCTGTAGGTGTGGCTGTTTTCATTCACGCATTTTAAGAGTTCTCTGAGAACACAGAGAAGAGATGCACAATGCGTGCTTATGTTTCTGCATCCATGTGCATGCGTAAAACTCCCACAAATGCCGTCCAGAATCACAGAGCCCTGAATCGCAGAGTGAGAATAGTCGCTACTGAACCTGTTGGTTTCGTAACACTTTTAACTTTTTACTTTTATTTATTTGTGTGATGTTGCCTCCCCTGTGTGTGTGTGTGTGTGCCTGTGCATGTCTGTGTGTGTGTGTGTCTGTGTGTGTGTGTCTGTGTGTGTGTCTGTGTGTGCGTGTCTGTGTGTGTGTCTGTGTGTCTGTGTGCGTGTCTGTGTGCGTGTCTATGTGTGTGTGTCTGTGTATCTGTGTGTGTGTGTCTGTGTCTGTCTGTGTGTGTCAGTGTGTGTGTATGTCTATGTGTCTGTGTGTGTATGTGTCTGTGTGTGTGTCTGTGTGTCTGTGTGTGTGTCTGTGTATCTGTGTGTGTGTGTCTGTGTATCTGTGTCTGTGTGTCTGTGTCTGTGTGTTTGTGTGTGTCAGTGTGTGTGTATGTCTATGTGTCTGTGTGTGTATGTGTCTGTGTGTGTGTCTGTGTGTCTGTGTGTGTGTCTGTGTATCTGTGTGTGTGTGTGTGTCTGTGTGTCTCTGTGTGTGTGTGTGTGTGTGTGTCTGAGGCACAGTACACATGTGAAAGTCAGAAGACAACTTGTAGAGTTGGTTTTCTCCTTCCACCACGGAGGACCTGGACACTGAACTCTGGCCTGGTAGCAAACATCTTCATCCACTGCACCGTCTGGTTTGCTTGCTTTTATAAAGTTTTAATGCGGGGAAATTTGACCATGATTAACACCACTAATGACATTAGAGGCGATATTATGCCTTCTTGGAAAACAGCAATGGATCACTTTTGACTCCACGCGATTTGAGGAAATCTCAACAGCGAATGGGGATCAGCTGATAAATCTCTTGGATCAAGCTGTAGCTTCTTTTTCATCTTCAGATGCCAGCGTGATACATTTTATATTTGGTATCCTCCCCCTCCCCATATAATTATTTGGTTGATAAAGCAAAGGCATGTTTAATGTGGAGTTCATAAACAAATACTGTTAATGAGGAGAAGGCTCCATTATTTGGACAAACAGCAGGTTTAGCGTCAGTGGATGCCATTCTGCGAACAAACGATGTTTGCTTTGTAAGACCCTTGTGATTACTCTGCACTTCCCTGGTTTTGCTCCATCTTTGTTAAAACTATAATTAAAAACGCATCTGGGTAAAGGGGTTTCCTTCTTTCCCATTGGTCTGCTTTTCCGCCCGAAGCACTTACTGTCGGCGCAGTGAGATAACCACCACATCCTAATTTATCAGCGTGGGCACCCCTGTGAGGAATGTAAATGCTTAACTCTCCCCGACATGGATGGAGCACTGGGCCCCGTCGACGGCGAACAGCACTCCACATGCCTTGTACTGAGACTTCCTCCCAGAGCAAATTACCCGCGGAGTTGGAGTGGGAACGTTAAGGTCTTGTGGTAGTCACCATATAGATCATCGTTTAAAAGAGCTGAATGTGAGAAAATAGAAGATGGGCTCTAAATCTGAAAAATCACGTGTACGGGAAAGGAATCCAATAAAAGAATGCGGACGGCTTGAAGTTCAGTTTGGCAGAGTGATGGCGTCCAGCATCTTCTACTTCAAATACCTCTCTCTTAAACCAACCAAGGGGTTGTTTGCACAGCAGTGCTTGTTTAAAGAGACAGATTTAGGCGAGAGCCTAAATCCCATCCATCCACCCATCATTTAAAATATTTATTAAATAGAGATGGCTGATCACCAAGAGCCAAGAATTGGAACATCCATCTCGATGTATAAACTATTGTGAGGCAGAACTCTGGACATGGGTGGCTTACATCCAGGCAATTAGGCACAAATCCAGAAGGGCAAGGCAGGCTTGGCAGAGCCTGCGCCTCCACACATTTCCTATCTGGGTCCCAAGTTCTTAAATGAGGAAATGGATTTCTTTTAATCTGATTCTAAAAGTTTTCAGTTGTGATTCCTGAATATCAGGAATGATTATCTGAAGTGCTTTCCGAGGGTTCGAATGCTGTACCTGTGTCCGCCAGGAGAATAGTGGTATCAATTAGCGATGTCCGCCATGAACAAAGGCAGACAGGGTAACAGAGAGGAACACATTTTTTGTTTTTTCTGAGCCTAGTGTAGATGACCTAGAATATCGATTTTTGTGACCTTTATTAAAGCAAGTTGGATACTGAATAAAGCATGCTTAATAGATACAGTTCCTACTTTCTGGGAACTCAGAGTTAAGATATTAAAGTATTAAATCAACAAATATTAAAAATATATGTATGCATATTAAGGATTCATGAGACACTAAACAGATTTCTGTGATATATGAAATGAAACGGATTTACAATACGAGCAAATATTTAGACACTGTGATACTGTTTACGAAGACGGCCGAACTGTGCTGGTCCTTGCACTGCTGTGGTGCAGCGTGCAGTTGCTTCCGAGCATCCTGTGGTGCTCAACACAGCCTTCTCCCTGCATCCCAGGTGCAGGAAGCCTGCTCTAATGGTTTCTTGGTCATTTTGTTTAGCGAATTTTTAACCAAAGAGGCAGGTAAGCAATAGAGGGAAGGTGGGCTATTAGTCAATAGACTAGGAGCCTACCATTCTCTTTACTAGGACCTAGAGTTTCCCTACCAGAAACTCAGGTTTTCCTTTTCACACATAAAATGGAGGTGTAGGATTGTAATTATTTATTACTAATTTTCTATCACAATATTAAATATACTCTGGGGCCACTGGACTGCCTCTGTATTCGATGACCAAACTTTTTCTGTCAACTGATTCCTACAAGGACTTTCCACCCAAGTCCTGCTTGGACACAGGAATCAGAAGGCACATACTTTCAAAATGATGGGCCATTACCTACATGAGAAAGGCAGACCATTACATACACGAGAAAGGCGGATTGTAGGAGAAAGCAGTCCCAATAGACCAGGAGCCCCAGGAAGATTGGCTTCAAAACCAATTCTGGTAAGAACAGAAATTCATAACCAAGTTTCCTCATGGAGCCACATGTATTTCATTAATTCCTCCCCTCATGGATTTGCAGAGAATGGGCTGAGGCCTCTTTGTATCCCAAGCGCCATTTGTGTTCTAGACATGCATTTGTAACCCCAAACAACAAAATCCCTGAAGTCATTGACTTTTCTACTGGAGAATGAACATCAATACAAAATGGCGCCGGGTTCTGGATGAGGAAGAACCATAAATGAAGGCACGAGAAGGAGGCTTTCATGAGTGAAGGCCTACATGCCTTAAGCAAAAACCCAGGCATGTAAAGGCATCGGGGGATGGCTGCTGCAAAGATGTGCTACAAGACTGTGACTGGCATTCGGGGTAGCACATCACTCCCATCTCAAAAGCTTTCGTTGAGCCAATGGTACTTGCTTGCAAGTCTTTCCCCGTTCCCAGATCTCTCTATTGTAATTTCACATGCAGGCACGCAGGCACGCAGGCACGCAGGCACGCACGCAGGCAGGCACGCAGGCACGCACGCAGGCACGCACGTTCTGAATTACTTCAGTAGCGTCTCTGCCTGGAATTTTGACTGCCGGTCTCTGAAATTCTGCCTCTCATTTTGTTTTGGCCTCAGACTCCTAACCGTCACCTCTCTTCTGTGCCTCCTCTGACTATACCCGCTTCTTCTTCGAGACTCCCACTTCTCGCAAATCCCACACCTCTCATTCCAGTGGGTCAATCCTTCACTGATTCCCACCATAGTCGACTTACATTGTTCTTTGAACACAGGCTGCTATAGTTAGGAGTGTGACCTTGGGAATCGGCCTGCTTGGGTTAACATGCCAGCTCTAGCACTGACTCTGTGCCCCAGTCTTCAAGCAACATAACAATAGTAACCTTTTCCAGTGCTGTCATATGGAGTAAATGACCTATGATACACAGTGCATGGTTATGCAGCAGGCCAGAACACAGGCACTCTCACATCATGATAATCACTGGACCAGCATCATAGCGCATCATCTAATCTCCTAGGACCCAACCCTCCTGGACTGAAGCCTTTCTGCTGAGCTTTCTCTGCAAGTCTCAAACTCTGGTGTGATCTGATAATCCATTTCTCTGCTTGTATTCTTTGGTAGCCGCCATTCCATAAAACCAACAAAACCAGGGCTAGAGAGTTGGCTCAGTGGTTAAGAGCACTTGTTCCTGCAAAGGGTTCAGGTTTGATTCCTAGTAATCACATGGAGGCTCACTGTCTTCTCAGGCACCAGACACACACATGTGGTACAGACATATATGCAGGGAAAATACTCATACACACAAATAAAATATCTAACAAAATAAACAACAAAAGAACACACCAACCAATGAAATAGATCACTACTTCTCCATGAGAGTTGAGAGCAATAAACAGACAATGCAGGGCCATGGTGGTTTGAATATGCTTGGTCTAGGGAGTGGCACTAATAGGCCTCGTTGGAGGAAGTGTGTCACTGTTGGGGGCCGGCTTTGAGACCCCCCTCTTAGCTGCCTGGAAGTGAGTTTTCCCCTGATTACCCCAGGAACAAAATCTAGAACTCTCAGCTCCCCCTGCACCAGGCCTGCCTGGACACTGCCATGCTCCCGCCTTGATGATAATGGACTGAACCTGTGAGCCTTTAAGCCAGCCCCAAATAAATGTTGCCCTTTATAAGAGTTGCCTTGGTCATGATATTTCCTCACAGAAATGGAAACCCTAGCTGAGACGACAATGACTTTAACAATCATTGACCCACTGGTCATTTCTTGGTCCTTCTCTATATCCAGGTACCCTCCTCATTTCTCCCATCCTGGGCTAATCCTAACACTTCTCCACATATTTCTCCCATATTGTAATAGCCACATAATCCGCAAGACCCCCCTCTTCCAGCCACTCTTTCTCTACTCGGACTGGTTGTGAGCTCCTCCAGGACATACATTGGCCTTTCTTATTTCCCCTTCCACTGATCTGAACACAGCAGCACCTAGCTCAGTAATTGGGCTCAGTGGTTTTCGTCTGGATGAAGACATATATAGGCTGATATTTCCCCTCTCACGTGAGCAGTGGACCTGGCACCACTTATCTAAAATAGAACTCCTACTGTTGTCTCCAGATGACCCTCTTCTTGTAAGATCCAACAAATTCTCAATCAGGATGCTGTACATCTGCCAGACCCTGCCATCTTTAAGCCCCTCCTCAAATCACAGACTCCACCCCTGCTCTTACTCCTTCCCTAAGTGTTCCAGCAGCCATCCACACTGCATAGCATATTCCCCTGGGTCAGCCTCTCATGCTCACTGCCAGGAAGGCTGTCCTTCCAGGCTCCTGCCTTGCTTATGCCTTCTCCCCACATTAATCTCTGCTTGAATGTCACTTGCTAAGAGACTCTTCCCACGAAACAGCTCACCCTCTGCTAAATCTATGGTTCTCTATTCTGCTTTATTTTCCACAGTCACAACGTCATGCTGATAGCTTTTGAATTTAAATTTCTATTTCTTTTTTAAAGGTTATATGATGATAGAAACGTTTTTCTCTCCTGTCTGTTATTTCACTTAGACTCTGCAAGAGAGTCACAACAGCAGGAATTTGTTGGCATATGATCCCCGTTTCCAAAGCTATAGCTCTACTGATTGGTCAAAGGTCCTGGATATGTAGTGGTTGCTATGTGAGACCAACCAACCTATCAATCAACCTTCCTTCCTTCCTCTCTCCCTCCCTTCTGTCTTTCTTCAGTGGTGCTGGGCATCACATCAAGGGTCACTGTGCATGCCAGGCAAGCTTTGTACCACTAAGCTACCTTCCCAGCTGATGACTTTCTTAAATGGGAACCTGCATCAAATTCTAAACCCTGATAGCTACCGTCTGGGAACATCTCCAAATTCCATTGGACTCCTCTTCTGAGACTTAGACAAGTCCTTAGCCTAAGATCCAAGAATGTTCCTGGAAGGTGGAGTACAAGAGAGAATTAATAATAGAGGTGGGGAGAAAGAAAAAATTCCCTGTGTTCTTCGGCATATGTAGAACTTAGATTTAAGTCCATTTATTGTCTGTCTGTCTGTCTGTCTGTCTGTCTTTCTTTCTTTCCTTCTATCTGTCTATCTATCTATCTATCTATCTATCTATCTGTAACTGTCATCTGTCTGTCTATCTAACTACTATCATCTTTCTGTCCCTCTGTCTGTTTGCCTGTCTACCTATCATCTCTAATGACATGGAAACAGAGGGGTCTCTTTGGGGGAGGAGTAGGATGGGATAACAAGAAATAGAAAGGGTAGTGGGGAGTGATTACAAGCAAAATCTATGTATGAAGATACCATAAGAAACCCATTGTCCTATATGCTAACCAAATTAAAAAAAAAGACCACCATAATAAAGTAGAATTCCTCAGGGTCATTTAGCCAATACCCACACCCACTCCCCTGCCTCTGACACCTAAGGTTTCTCTCAGTATTTTTTATTCACGGGCTCTCCACACACTCATCTTGCTCATTCGTGACATGGGCATCCTCATCTTCCTTGTCCGCATTTAGAGATGATTTTGCTCATCTCTTAGAATCCTCTTGACCCTAGAGAAACAATCCTGGATCCCTCCTTGTCATTTCTCATGAGTGTCAGGTGTAATTCTCTTTAATCTCAAAGACCACGTATTAAACTACTGGGCTTGTATCCATTTCATGAGTTTTCACTGCTCCCTGCCTGACTCTCACATGTTCTATGCAGCAGGAAGTTACACAGGGGCTAAAGAATCTAGTCTCTCTAGTACAAAGCTGCAAAGCCAGAAAGAATAAAGGTGACGTAAAGGTAGATATCACTTGTTAGATTTGTCACATTAATTTTCAGTTGTTCCTGTGTGGACACTTTAATGAATAATACAAACAATTCAAATTGACATCATAAGCATCTTAAACAAAACTTGCTGTGTGTGCATGTCTATAAACATATATATATATATGCATATAGGTATATATACATACCCACACACACATAGCTATGTGTCTTTCTGCCACACTGCTGATATGATTGTCGTATGTAGCCACCTCCTGACTCTATCACTGGCTCAAGGCTCAGATTTTTACCTGCAACATCAAACTCGATTTCCAGTGTGACTTTGCTCGTGATGGAAGAGTCTCGAAGGAGCTGATTGGCTTCCTCAAAGGTGCTGTCTTCTGTTGGGATTCCATTAATGGCCATGACTCTGTCTCCAATCTGCAGCACACCACATCTAGTTCAGAACCACATGTGAGAGGCAGTAATTAGAGGAAACAATCACGGGGTTGAACTCACCACCCTGCCTCATTTACTCTTTGCAGAATAGCATAAGCATTTGATCTTGTTGAGCTGCTGCAATTGGCACACATGTTAGGTCAACTGCAATGCCCTGCACTCTTGAATCCCATAGTTACAATTGTGGGCAAGGGGGTTCTTAAGCATCCCAGAGAATCAATTAATAACTCAAACTATGATAGTATGATAATCTGACCAGAATGAACAGATATTAAGATGAACGTACATTCCTGCAGTGCAGAGACATAACTTCAGTTGAAGTTTAGCCATTTTTTGAATAGATTTGTCTCCTTTATAATTAATATAGCCTCTAGTTTTCCAATGGACAAAATCTGCTAAATAAAATCTCTCGTGCTCATAATTCCTCCGAAACCTGATCAAGAACATAAAATTTTATCTTCAGAATGGAGACTACATTTTGCCTTTCCTACATTGAGCCCTGTTCCATAGTTTATTAGCTATTCACAAAGACCTGGTGTCAGAAATGCAGGGCAGAACGCCTTCTGGGGAACGAGTACCTCACCTCTCTGCTGGGCTGTCAGCTTCAATATAGGAAATCAGAGGTGGGGAGGAGAGAGTCTCTGTGGCAAACACGCTGCCCTGCAGTTGGATTCCAAAGCCAGTGACAGGATCAGCCGTCAGCACAACCTCTGTGGTTTCAGTGTGAACAACCTGTCCAGCCAATCCCACAGTGCTAGAAGCTAAAGACACTAGAGGAACAAACGGGAAGAAAGTGACTGTAGGTTCAAGCAGGTGTCAGCATTTCCAAAGTAGAGTATAAACAGAAGCTCATCGGCAATCGAGGGAGTTTAATGCTGGTCTTACAGCAAAAAAGTTGGGTTCCAGCTGAATGGGGTAAATGCATGCCCCAGTTTGTTGTGCTGGGGTCAGGACCTGGGTAGCCACTCCATGCCCCAACAACCATGAAGAGACTATGGGAAGAGCATAGCCTCAGGGTATGTCACCTAGTCTTCTCCCTCAGGCGGAACTGGGACAGTGCATCTGAGTCTTCTCACTTCAACCATATGTGATTGTGAACAAGGCAACCTTCTGTTTTGAGGAAACAATCCCTGTGATCCCCAGGGATGATGAGGCTACACTGGTCCCCAATCTTTCTCCAGTACTGAGGGGGAATGGTGAGTCATTCAACTTTTACGTAGTCCTCTTATCCCAAAATTTTGTTTCTCTGTTTTGTTCTGGCTTAGCCTCCACTCACCTGTTCCCTCCCATTTAATTACATCTCTGGCAATAGTGGAAGTCTTTAGCCATACATCTCCCTCTCTCTCATTTTCGTCTCCAGCTTTGATCCTGAAAGGACCACTCCATTTCCAGATGCCTTTCTTTGCTCTGCCCACAAGATTTGGCTTCTCGTGATTGAATATGCTGTCTGTCTGCAAGGGTCCTGTGCTTTTGGGTTCCCAAGCCAGGTGAGGAATGGGAGAGCATTTCTCAAACCCTGGACATCTTTCTGAGAGCATGGAAGGAGTGGGGCCTCTCCCCATCAGGTTTGAACCTACTAAACTCCATAGAGACAAAGGTTACATGATGATAAAGCCAGTTAGGCTCCTGTTATCTTGCCAGAGAAGTGGCTTCTCAGAGATCATGTGACTTGTCTGGTAATCTAGCTGCTATGCTTGGAACCCTCTATTCCCGTCCCCCACCACACCCCAGCACATCCTCCTTGTCCTTTTCCCTTCCCTCTCTCCCTGAACAGAGCTATATAATCTCAATAAATGAGTTGTCCTCTGGACTAGCCTCTGGGGTTCATTCATACTTGCTATACTCACTATGGCCATTCACACCACTGGAGACCCTGCTCTCCAGCTCCTTTGTATTCTGAGACTGTTGATAGAGGGCAGGGGACCCATAGTGCTGAAATGTCACTTTGTCCAAAATGGCTCTTTTAGCTTCCTACTTTAATTGAAGGATCTTTCTAACCCTCCTCCAACTGAAACTCATTTTCACTCTCCTGCAGGGGACAAGAGAGAGCTTTTTGATACTCTTCGCCCACTCACAACATGTTCCCTCCTCAAACTATTTTAAATTCCATATTCTGTTCTTTTGCAGCCTAGTCTGTACGTTTACTCCTTAGTTTCTCCTAATTCCCTTGTCTCCTTGTTGACATCACGTCTTTGTCTTCCCAGATCCTAGCTTTAACCCCTAGCTTTCCCTGCCCTTATCATGGTGACAAACTTCTGACATACTGCCTTTGCAGCTCTTCAGCTCTCTCAATGTCCTTTACTAGCAAATCCATTCTTCTTCAGCTCTCTGTCAATGCAGTCTGTGGCCACACCCCACCTTCCTTTAAAAGATTGCCAGGACTTTAATATTTGAATCTTCCTTTTTAATCATATCCTGTATTAGTGACTTTCCCAGCTCCTACAGTCGAAGTGGCATCTCTATTGAGCTTGTGGTACAATTTCCTATTGCTTTGAGGGCCTACAGCTTCTCACACAGTATTATATGCAATAGTCCTCTTTAAACCACAGACCTTTGTATTTTGAATACAAACAAAATGCTGGCTGAAATAAGGATGGGAGACCCTAAAGCTTTCCACAGCCTCAAGGGGAGAGCCTGGGGCTTGTAGTTGTAAGCCATCATCTCCCAGTTGACTTCCATTTCTATTTTTTTCTCTCCACTTTGTACTTGGAAGCCTGGGGACCACTTCAGTGAAGCATCTGTGACCATCAGAGATTGTTAAGCACTGCCTGATCCCCCAGGCTCTACACTTGGTACTCTTTGGTAATGCCCAGTCAACTCCCTTTCTGTTACTGAATTGTTAAAACCTACCAGAAAGAGAGCCAGCTCTAAATTCTGATTATATTCCACTGGGCCCTTCCAATTTAATTCCTTGAGGATCTATTTCAAATACCTCCAGCCTCTTAAGGGTCAAATGTCATTGCCTATGAGAATGAAAAGATTCAACCATTTAATGAGTGTTTCATAGATAAAATCCCTCCCAACCTCTTGATCTCTGTTCCATCAACTGCTCTCTCTCTTTCTGTTCCTTTCTCCTTCGTTTCCCATTTCAAGCATAAATCTTCCTTATGGTGCTTATTTTGAATCTTTAGTCTCATGTAGTCAGACTAGCTATCAACCCTGCTGAAGATAACGTTGAACTCCTGACTTTCCTAGGACTCCCACCACCCAAGCATTAGGATGACAGGCATGTGCTATCACAACCCTTTTTGATTTTCTCCACTTTCTAGCCTTTCTGGGATTATACACCATTGAGGACATCCCCCTTTTCTAAACTTTCCCACCCATTCTCCTAGCTTTTCTGACTTTGCTCTGAAGAATTGATCGCTGATTCTGACTCTGCTTCAAATTTGTCTTCTTTTATTCTTTGCTAAAACTACTCTCACTGATGCCTTTCTGATTGAAGAAAAATCAATGGCCTCATTCATTCCAACTCTATGCAGAGACCAGCTTTGGGAACATTGTAAATTGTTCCTTAGGTGTTGATGAAGATTTGATATTAATTTCTTACTGTAGCAGCCCCTGGCTGTACCTTCTCCACCTTCTGGTACATGAGGCTGGTCTTCAACCTCAGTTCTGTGCTCAGGTCTCTGAATCATGCCCTCACTGCCCCATATAACTTCTGTAGCATCCTCTCTCTCTGTCTTTGTATCTCTGTCCCTGTCTCTCTATCTGTCTCTTTCTGTCTATCTCTCCCTCTCATTTCAGTGATGAATTTTCTCACCAATGAGAATTTCTTCATCTACAGTCACATCTCGAAAGACTTCAAATTATTTTCCAAATTAGGGAAGTAATCTTGACTTTCTTATGTTGAAGAAAACACAATTCTGTTTCTCGTCTTTTGGTCTTGAAATATCAACGTGGCCTTTGACTCACTTCCCATTGTCTCAAATTGGTCAACTGACCAGTAACATTTGCTACTTTTACTTTCAACCTAATTTGGGATTTTATCTCAGTCATTCTAATACACACATATCTGGGTTCTTTCATGCTCAGAAACATGATTCCTTCTTTAATGAATTTTGTTCCAATATCACTTGTTTTCCTTTTGGAAGTCATAGTTCATTTCAGTGTACCACAGAGATAATCAGCAGTCATTCTTCACCCAAACTTTTCTGTCGTGGAGATCACTGGAACTGATAGCACATGGGAGGACAAGGTGGACCATTTGATTAAGAGAGGTAATAAAACATCGAAGAAACAAAACCCTTTTCCTTAGCAGGCCAGCATCATTCTTTACCAGCTGAGTTACCAGGTAACAAAACCTTCACTGTATATGGAAATGGAGTAGCCCTCAAGTCTACTCTGTGTAGATGGTAGATGGCTTAAAATTTACAACATGTGACTTGGGGCTAACACCTTAATTCTACACCATACTCTGCTGTTGATGACACAAAACCACTAGAAGATACAATTTTCTATCAGCGAAAGGTCTCTGAAACTGACTTCCAGGGGACCCAGAGATTATTGGGGGCAAGAAGTTTATATGGAGAATTACTTTATTGACACATGGACAAACAGACAACACCATGACAAGGGCTCTGAGCAGAGTTCAGATGCCAGCATCACAGGCAGACAGCCTGGCCTGGGATCTGAGGACTAGGTTCCCTTTTACAGCCCTCCTGAGAAAGAGGGAAGACTTCGATGTGGGACCCTGCAACTAGGTTCTCCTATTTCCCAGCAGGAGGCAGGGAAGAGGGTAGGGAATCAAGATGTGCAGTCATCTGTACCCACTTGACATAAATTCACCTCCCCAGGGTAGAAATCCACTTGAAAATCTGCTGGCTAGAGATTTGAGGGCTGTGCCCTGACCAATGCCTGTAGAAGGGTCAGGGTTGTAGCAGGTGCTGTGGTCTGAGCAGCATGCTGGTCTGGATGCTGAAGTTTACATTCAAGATCTAGAGAGCAGCTTTCCTTCCAGTAATCACCCAGAGGAGGACAGTGCTGGGTATCACCTCTGTGGAAGGTTATTCATGCTCACCTTTACGGATTTCAACAGCAGTGTTCTGTTTGAACCTTTCTATGGGTTCACAAAAGTACTTTCCTTCGTTTGAGATTTCAGCTTGATGCAGATATCTGGGACTACTTAACTAGAGCTAAAAAGTATGATTGGAGGCTAGAGAGATGGCTGAAGGACCTATGCTCACATCTAAGGCCCCCCCCCCATAGGATAGTTCATGACTACCTTTAAGTCAGTTCTAGGGGACCTGACAACCTCTTCTGGCCTCTGTAGGTACCTGCATGTTTATTCACTCAGTCACACACACATATACATAAAATAATAAACAATCACATCTTAAAAGACCCCTGTGTTTAGTTAGCAGCTTTTCATCACCATTAAGAAAGAACAAGGAGACCCTGGCTGTGGTGGTTTGAACATGCTTGGCCAAAGAATGGCACTGTTAGGAGGTGTGGCCTTGTTGGAAGAAGTGTGTCACTGTGGGGGTGAGATTTAAGATCCTCCTCTTATTCCTGGAAGACAGTCTTCTCCTAATGGCCTTCAGATGAAGATGTAGAACTCTCAGCTCCTCCTGCACCATGCCTGCCTGGATGCTGCCATGCTCTTGCCTTGATGATAATGAGCTGAACCTCTGAACCTGTAAGCCAGCCTCAATTAAATGATGCTCTTATTAACAGTTGCTTTGGTCATAGCGTCTGTTCACAGCAGTAAAACCCTAAGACACTGGCAGTAGTGGCACAAGCCTTTAATCCCAACACTAGGGAGGCAAGGGCAGGCAGATCTCTATGAGTTCAAGGCCAGCCTGGTCTGCAGAAGGAGTTCCAGGGCAGCCAGGGCTATACAGAGAAACTCTCTAGAACAACCAAAGAGGGAGGAGGAGGAAGAAGAGGAAGAGGAGGAGGAGGAGTGGCAGCTAAGACAAGTTGCACATTATTAGTAGCAGTTGGGTTACCTTAGACTAAATGATTAATTCCTCAAAGGAAGGATCTATTGTATCTGTTTTCACTCAGAGAAGATGGTTGGACAAATTTTTATTTGATGTTTGGTAATACATCCAATGAATGATTACAGAAAAAACTGATCTGTAACCCCTATCTGGAGACACATTGAGGTGCTCTAAGCTAACTAGGCTATTTAACTTAGCTTTGAAAATAATTTATGCATTATAGATTGATTTTTTAACTATAGGAGGTTATAGTGTATAGCTCAAATACATGATTAAATAAACAACTTGTAATTTTTCAATTAATTATGAAAGTCCTTTGACACACTGAGATCTATCCTTTCAAAAGAAAACTTTCATAGGCAGTTAGGTTACTCACATATGCTAAAGTATTAGAACAAATCACATTTGGAAAAAATAAATTATATAAACTTAAGGATCAAAAGCCAAAAGAACACAAAAAGTAACTAGTATAATGGCACAGAATAGCCTGCTTCATCAGTCAGTGTGCTAGCAGGAGAAAGAAAGGAGCCTTCTGTAGTTGGAGACCCCTGCATGCATTCTCTAGAAAGCATTCCAAATTCCCCCCACTCCTCTGAGTTTCCATTCACAAGGCTAGATCTGGTCACAGCTCTTTAAGTTTACAGCAGGCTTTAGCTATTTCAGTCTTTCCAAACATTAGGGAGGGTTGGAGAAGCCAAAGGTAGTCAATGACTCTTAAACTTTTTGCTTTTGAACATTTATTTTTAATGTGTTAATTATAGTGGCTGCGAACTTTATCATCAGATAGGAAAAACATTTAAGAAGTTTAGAGGGGGAAAAAAAGCCCAAGGCATTGTAAGGATAATGTGTTTTTGTTGTTCGAGACTTCTGCCTCACTGAAAAGCTGCAGGGTTGAGGATGGCCTGCTGTGGACCTGACACACTCTGAGTCACATGACCTGGGTTGAAATGGGGTAGGGTGGAGGGTGACCAGCTCCTTCTCCACAGAGAGCTGAGGGGGTGTTGGGCAGCATCTACATTGTCTCCTTTCTGACTCATGCAAGCTTACCATGAGCTGCATTTATCTTCTGTCCTTTTCTTAGGGGTGGGTGAGAAGCATGGTGGAAATTGTGAGGTTTCTTCATCTCCTTTTCAGTTCTTTTTGGTGTCATGTTCTCTAGAGGCAAGGGGTGGTGACTGAAGAAATGAAGGATATTCTGGGAGTGCCTCCTGGCTGCTAACTGCTATAATGTAGGTTGACTGGAACAGGCCGAGGTAGTAAGGGCACAGATAGATGTAGTGTGGAGGCATGCTGGTAGAACAGTAGGTGATGGGGTCTCAAAGAAACCTTAACCTTGGTTGCTGAAGAAGGTCCAGATCTGGTGGTGGGCAGGGCCCAAAAGATTCCAGAAACAGGACTGTGTTTCCTCTATGACATAGGTTGGAACTGTTCCTGGGCTCTGTGACTCCTCTTAAAGCCTAGAGTCACGGAGCTCACCACCCTCCTCACCTGGGAAACGAACACCAGACCTTCTCACAGTGTGTCCATGATGTACTTTTATAGACTCTGTATTTTCCCCTTTGGACAATGAGGGCTTTATGTGAGAGGATTTCTTTCTTTTTCTGGCAAAAATGTCCTTACTTCATCCTGGAAATACCTATAAGAAGTTTTTGTTCTTTTTTGTAAACTCTGGCCTCATCAACAATACAGCAGAGCCTTTTTATTATCTTTGTGGCTTTTGAGGTGACTCACCATCTGTTATTAGCCTTGTTACTATTGAAATGTAACTATTAGAAAGTGGACGGTGAATGATGGCCCAGAACAAAGACATAAATGAAGCAGGGAAAGAAGTCAGGGTGTATAATGAGGGTGGTCATGAAGTTTTATTTTCAGTTACTTGACACCTCTACATCTAAAATGACAGCATCAAGCAACAAAGCTTAATTTTCTTATTTTTTCCCCAAACTGGAATACTATAATTTTCCATGTATTTTAAGTGGGAATAAAAGTTCATACCAACTGGGTTCTACTGATGTGTTAGGATATGGAGCATCTGATTTCCTGAGACGTGTGTATGAACATCCCATTACATACATGTCATCGGAGCCTTAGTGGCTTTCATCTGCAGCAAAATGACCTGGAAACGTCTTACCCCAGGTCTCTGTTCCAGTTGGAAGATTGTGTGCAGATTCAGAAGAGAATGTATGAGTCAGCGAGGGGAAAGGCAGCCTTAGCTTGGTTCTCTCCGCCAAATCCAAGGTGTGCAAACATCAAGGCGACACAGATGTATTGGCCTTCATTCGTATTCACTAACGACCTGAGTACCCCAGCAAGCCTCACCTAACACAAACAAACGGTCAGCCTCCAGAGCAGAAATACAAACAATAATGAGTGGATTGTCATGGCTCCGTCCTGTAGAGGGATGGAACCTATTTGTCACGGATGGGCAGTGCACACGAAGACACCATACAAAATATCTCTATATACACATTCCAACTTTATGCCCTGGAGGCATTGTATGAAAAACTTGAGACTGATATTATAGCACAGTAAAACTGTTAAACCATGGTCCTGCCTCTTTAAGACTGTGGTCATGCTAGGAGGCCAGATCTTCGAGCCTGAATAAATGAGGTCTCCCTGTTGCTCTTTCTCTCCAATTGGTTGTCCAGTGCCAAGTGGGCTATTGCTATAATTATCCCCATGTTTAGCAAGGGTATACTAAGCTTATGATACTTGTTCAGGGTCCTGCAGCTAGAATATAATGCTGGGGTGGCAGACCTCCAGCACGTAGAGTCAGGCTCACAACTAGTTTGCTGCATATCTACAACTGGTCTCTGCCAAGATTAGTTTAGTCTACTCTAGCCTTAGTTAAAAAACAGATGGAAATCTAGATTTTTTAAAAAAATTATTCTAAGTTCATTCTTTCATTGAGATAATTTCAAATCATTGCCAATTTCAATTACTGAAGATGAAAAAAACCTTATGTTTGAGCACATGTTTTATTTTTAGTTGTGTGTGTGTGTGTGTGTGTGTCTGTCTGTCTGTCTGTCTGTCTTTCTGTCTGTCCACCTTTTCTAACAGGTGCCCCCAGATGTCAGAAGATGGCATAAAATTCCCTGGAACTGGAGTTACAGATGGCTTTGGGACACCTCACATGAAGACTTAGAATACAATGTGGACCCTCTTACAAGAGCAGGACACATCTTTAGCTGTTGACCTATATCATCAGCCCTGCTAAGCTTAACATTAAAAGGATGAGCAGGTCAAAAATTATATGTATGCCACTGGGGAATTAAAGATGCTGGCTGTGACTTGCATTGTGGTTTTCTTTGTAATGAGGCTTCATGTTCGACCACTTGAAGAAACTGCTTCCTATGGTGGGTGATCGCTGTTGTGCCCAGTATCGTACTGATGGACAATTAGTACCGAGAGATGTTCTCGGAATAAGAACTCTCTGGCATACAAACCAAAGAGCCGAAAGATCCAACAACCACTCTCTCTCTTCTCCGTATCCGCCTTCGCATTCATGGGTTTGGCATTATTGAAGTAACACACAGATGTTCCTCCACTTAACTCCCATGGTAGACATAGGAATATAGACCCAGCCATCTTTAGTTTCCTTATAGGAATCACAATCCCAGCCAACAAAAATATACAAGGCATGAAATACACTGTAACTACATCTGTCTAGAAATATGGGCATTTTCTCCTTTTATATATGATTAAGACGAAAGATGTCCAGCTTCTTCAACAGAGAAGGAAAAAAATTTAGGGACAACCTGTGTTTCTTCCTTATAGAAGTGCCCAGCCATTCTTTCCATATAAACTACACTAATTCAAAACAACGGGCAGCAGCATCTTCCTTGCCTTAATTGGTCTCCATATGCTTGGCTATCTAGCCCAGAAAATACTTTTAAGAATGAGTGTTTGTAGACTCTAAGATGTTTTTGTGAATTTTAGCATCCTTCTAAATTTTAAAATTCTGTAGTTCTTAAATGGACATACTACCAAACTGCCTTCTCACTACATCTCTCTATGCCCATATTCTAGCACAGTTCTCAGCCCATATCAGAGAAGTATCTTTGTGTGATAGATGGCAGCTAGTACAGAAACTCACAACTGCTAAAAGTGCAGAGAGTAAGTTTCTGTACATTTATATCAACCCCCCCACATACTCTACACTATACACACACACACACACACACACACACACACACACACACACACACACACACACACACACACCAAGGCTCAGGGATCATCAGAGAAGAGAATAATATTGACTCTAGGAGCAAGAGGTTGGATCCTTGCAGCGAACCACTTCTTCCCAACATAACAGACAGACCGTTGCACACACAAACTCATAGTAATGATTCTGCACTAGACCCATACAAGATGAGGCTAGTCAGCATTCCATTGAGAATGTGGGAAGAGCACAGGAGCCTCCACTCCTAGCTAAGGAGCCTCCACTCCTAGCTAGGAAGCTATTGGCGTCTTTTAGAGAAGAGACAGTCTTATTTAAGGGTGTAGTCCCTGGAAGGCTAAGCATGTTCCAGGGGATGCTCCAGGCATAGATGTCAGCATCTCATGAAGCTGGGAGAGGAACGTGGGAGAATCTCAAAGTGGTAGGAAGGTAGGTGGGGAGGCTTGAATGACTGAAATATATTGTACACATATATGAGCTTTTAAAAGAATAAATATATAAATATATATTTTAAAAGCAAGAAATACTTGCAACAGAAGGAATCCTCAGTGCGATGGCATAAAGGCAACAGTAAGAAAAAGTCGGGGAATGACAATGTGAAAGGAAAGTTCAAACTTCATTCAAAACAAGGTCAAGAAATAGAATGTGAATTATATGATCATAAACAAATGTACAAGACTCATCCAAAGAGGAGTGGAGCTTGTACAAATTCTCTGCTTTAGAGGGAATAATATATGGAGAACAGATGTTTATGCCCGAAGCTACCCAGAGTAGAAAGGCACCTCAAAAGACTTTAAAAAGAGAAATGTTTTAAAAAGTTGTTACAGTCAAAGATGCAGGCACAAAGTTATAGGAAAAGGTAGTGTGAGCTAAATCCATATGTAAGCATTACCATACAGACGTGGGTTTCACTCATGCTCCTTAGCACAGAGCTACCAGCTACACGGCAACTCTCAAACTACTGTACCTCTTGGGGTACTCTTCTTGTGAATTTTCTAGAGACCCAGTAGACCATCTGGTTAGCATTTCACTTACGTGAGCTTTTGAAGTCCTTCTTTTTCAGTCTCCTCCTCATCATGGTTCCTCGTGGACTAGTAGAGTAGAGGCTTCGAGGTAAAGTCCCCATGTTCAGGGAACTCAGGCTGTACGCACTCATAGAGGTAGGAGAGGACGAGGACACCATAGCCGCTGTAAGAGAGCAAAGACTTGGCACGGAGCGGTCCTAGGTATGGCCTGAGCCTGCCACCCCTTGCCACCCAGCAACAACCCAAAGACACATCACACAGTCACGATTAGTTAGTATCCCACACCCAGACACAGACCAAGCCCAGAGCTTTAGAGTTTTAGAGTCACGAGTTCTGAGGATAAGGATCCTCCACAGCCTATGGCTACACACAGACTATGCGTTTTGCTTCAGGCAAAAAAGAAATAAAGATTAGAACAAATTTCTCCATTAAAAGCTTAAGACATCAGGCACACAATGTCCTTTTTGGAGTATTTTCTGACATGGATGTCATAAGTGATTCACATACACAAAGATCTGAGACCACCATACTCCAAGTTCTGAGTTGTCCCCTGAGCTGCGTGGAAAGGCTTCTGAACTTTGACACGTTTTTCTTCCTTTATAGTTTCTGTGGTGCTGGGGATTGGACTCGGGGCCTCACACACGCAAGGCAAGCCATCTGTCATTAAGCAATATCCCCATGCCTTCCGTCCGTCCGTCTGTTTACAGGGACGAATGCTTCCCAACAGAAAAAGACAGATACCAGAAACAATGGGGTGTTAGTACAAAGAGAGCCACAGTGACAACAGACAGCAGCCAACACCCGTGGAGCCGAAGATGCAGTGAATTAGGGGGAGAAGGCATGAGAAGGACAGAATCAAATGGAGGAGAAAGCGTGGAACATTACGAGGGCTGTTTGGAGTAAGCGCTTTCGGAAAAGCCAGGGCTGGTACTCGGCAATGGTCTGGGTGGTGCGGGTTATGGTGATGGTTGGTATGAACGCTGCACTGGCTGCTGGCCCAGGGATCCCAGGGAAGCTGTCTGTCGCTCCTCTGAATTTTCACTGCCCATGTGGCGTGATGATGAGAGATAAGGAAGACAAGGAGCAAAAACAAAACAGAAGAAAAAAAAGAAGGAAAAAAAAAGAAGAAAAAGTAACTGAATTGCACAAATTAAGAAAAAGAAAAAAAAATCGTTAACAAAAATGAAAGCTGCTACCAAGGAGGTGGGGGCGGGGGTGGGGGCGGGGGTGGGGGCGGGGGTGGGGGCGGGGGTGGGGGCGGGGGTGGGGGCGGGGGTGGGGGAATCTTCTTGACGTCGCTCTCTTCTTAGCGGTCAGCAAGAGATGATTCACAGTAGCCTTGGAGACTTTCATCTCCCCGGGGATACCTCGTGTTTTTCCCAGTCCATCTTTCCTCTGTTTAAGATGACTATTGAATCAATTTCTAATCTCCCCCTGCGCTTCACTGCAAACATTAAAAAACATTTTTTTTTTTTTTTTGGAAACTTAAAAGTCATCCTCATAAAGATCTATGGCACACGATTAGTAATTAAAGCTTTGCAAATCTTGGTCAGTTAGGAACCCTTCGTCAGAGATAAAGAGGAGATGGGATAGTAAATCATGCCGGCTTGTGATGCCAGTCCCGCCGCACGATTTATTGCCCTGCTGTTTTAATTACACTGCCATCCATCCATCGTGTGCACTCGGTTTTCCTCAACAATAAACGGTTGCAATCATCTGCCCCTATCAGAACCTTTTCTCTTCCCTGACTAAAAAGGAGAAAAGTCTCAATATATTTTATGATTTTCAAAAAAACGTTTACATGTGAAACATTTAGTTTAAGATATTTATGTTATTATATTTCATTAATGTTGCACAAAATTGTAATGAGTTTAACTTCAAAGTTTTGGTATCTATGTTTATAAAAAAGAAAGTATATCATGTTCCCATTCTAAATTTGCTGTTATTAAGATTTGCCTTTTTGGGGTGAGGATGTAGCGTGATTGGTATAGTGCTCTCGTAGTTTATAGGGACCTTAGGCTTGGTATTCAGTGTGCATAAACCAGGCCCAGCGACACATGCCTATATTCCCAGAACTTAGGAAGTAGAGGCAGAAGAACTAGACGCTTAAAGTTATCACAGACTACCCAACCTGGGCTATTATGAGACCCGATCTTTTTAAATGTTTAATTTTAAACTCTATTATTAAAATGTTGCAAATAAAAATAGCCAGGCCCTGAAATTTAACCAGAACAAAAAGACTTTACCTTCAAAACAAGGAAAAATTAAATTTCTATCAGTTCCGGCATTCTGGAGAATGACTAATATTATATCCTTGTTACCATATCTGATAGGGACGATACTATACCTGATAGGGACCTTGTCACTGAATGATCTCAGAAGCATTGAAAACAGTCATGGCTTTGATTTGCTTTTATGATTCTAGCGTTAAGAATCTGAGTGGCAGTAGTCACTCACACAAAGGCATTGAAAGCTTTGCATGCATGCAAATGAGTGTTCTCTAGGTAAGGGAGGGCACCCCCAGCCCTTCTCATCCTCAAAGACCCTAGCATAGACGGACCTCCTGGTGTGAGGCTGACCTGGGCCTTCCTCACTTGCCTTTGTGTTTCCCCTGCTCTTTGACCTGCCCAGCTATGCAGCCTCTCAGCCTCACTGTCCTCACAGTCAATGGATCACAGAAGCATCTCTCCTGCTGTGGGAGTTGTGCACACACAATGTAGAGCATGGTGCTACTTCACAGAGTACAGGCAGATGAGCCATGAGCTGCAGCATTGACCCTCTCTATTGTTCCATCTGCTTGCCAACAATAAGCATCTTTAGAAGAAATAGGTCTGCTCTTGGTCAACAGATTTCCCTCCCTCGACACTCTGGTTTTAGAAGCCTTATAGAAATTCTATAAAAGCAACCATTTGTACAGCCACTGTAGTCTAGAATAGAATTGGGCCTCTCTTCCTGCAGGAGTAGCTGGTTTGCATTTCCTATGTCTATGGACTGAGTCTCAGCTACCATCGCCTCCTAGATTACTGCACTACAGCCACAATAGCCTTCTGATTCACATCTGGTACATCTGCTTTCCAGTATCCATAACACGTCTAGGGGAAGCTTTTATTTAATCATTTATTTTATTTATTTACATTCCAACTATTTCCCCCCTCAGCCCCCCTCTCACAGTTCCTCATCTCATTCCTCCTCCCCCTTACCTCCAAGAGAATGCTTCCTCCCCTGTCTCTCCATCCTCTTTCCCTGGGGCATCAAGTCTTTTGAGGGTTAGGCACATCTTCTCCTGCTCAGGCCAGGCCAGGCAGTCCTCTGCTAAGATGTGCCAGGGTGGGGGTGGGGGTGGGGGGCTTGGATCAGCCCATGTATGCTGCCTGGTTGGTAGCTCTTTCTCTGGTACTTCCTATGAGTCTGGGTTAGTTGGGACTACTGGTCAACCTATGAGATTGCCTTCACCTTCAGATCCTTCAGTCCTTCCCCTAATTCCTCCAAAGGGGTCCCTGACTTTAGTCCAATGGTTGGGTGTGAGTATCTTCATCTGTCTCAGTGAGCCACTGGTAGAGCCTCTCAGAGGACAGCCATGTAGGCTCCCGTATATGTTCATTCGTGGCACCCCTGTGTCCATGGCTTCTGCTGCAAGGAGAATTGGACAGTCTCTTATCTCTACTTTTTGTTTGTTTGTTTGTTTTGTTTTGGATCATTCACTGTGGATCTCTTTCAGCTACACAGGTCTTATGCCTCTTAGAACAAGCCAGCTACCTTTCTACCTTCTGCCATCCAATGGCCACCTCCACTGATTGTATGGCTGGCTCCTTCTCATCATTTATGCCTTGGTTCTGGTGTTATCTCTACCGAAGAACTACCGCTGACTTTACTGGTTGGAGTGGTTGTCAATGTCTTGCTATCTCATTAAACTGTCTGTACCCTGCATATCCCTTGTCATTGTCTAAATCGGCCTTACTATACAATGCACGTTAACTGTCTCTTTATACCAGAATGTATGTTCTCTAATAGAGATTTCTACTTGTCTTGCTTCCTAGAGACTTGAACTTTACCCTGGACATAATGGTTGATGCTTGCATGGCAATACCTTTGTCCTTGAGATAAAGGAGTATTTTAGGCAAGACATTGGTAGTTTTTTTTTTCTTCTTTATTATTCTTGTTTTACTTTGTGACACATAAGAAACCTTGTAGCAAGATGCAGTTAGTGCTGGGTCCAGCTAATCTACAATTATGGCCACTCTATTGTCCTCTTAACAAAGTGTTGTCTGTGTTTCTAACGAAGCCAAAGTTAGAGTGAATGGACTTCAGAATTCCACACCCACCTCAGCTCTTTGCTGAATACTTTGAAAACTGAGCATTTATTAGAACTGTCAAGCCAAATTAATGAAGCCATAAGGAAGATATTGCTGACTGGCTATTGTGAGCTTATCCCCATGCCTGTTACGAGCAGGTGAATTGGAGGTCATAAACTTCCCCTTGAACTGAAACTATTATCAGGGACTAAGTCTTTAAACACAGAGTGATTATGGGGTAAGATGATACAGATGATGCTGACAGCTGGATTCATGATTGATGAAGGCCTTTTGCGAAGGGCCCTTTAAAACTGACATAGGCGGTCGGAGAGCACAGTGAATGCCCCCTTTGAATGTATACTCCAAATCTCTTATGCTTTAGAGTAGTCTACTTGACAGTTATATATTAAGTATCCCAGGAAATTAATAGTAAGATGTTGCAGTTTGGGCCTGCGGTCTACCCTCACTGTGCTATTCCTGAATCCCAGATGCTACCTGCTTTGAATGTGTCACAGATGCTGCTGCTTAAGGTATTCTGATGAGGTGGGCATTACTGTAACCCACACTTTACAGATAAAGAACTTCGGGTACAGAAAAGTCGGGAAGCTTTCTTTTTTTTTTTTTTTTTTTTTGGTTCTTTTTTTCGGAGCTGGGGACCGAACCCAGGGCCTTGCGCTTCCTAGGCAAGCGCTCTACCACTGAGCTAAATCCCCAGCCATCGGGAAGCTTTCTTAAGGTTCTAAGGTACCAGAAGAACTCTTTGGATACCCAGCCCACTGCCGCCATGTGTCACTGCCTCTTCAGATAGAAGCTCCAGAAGCCCTTGCTCCAGATGGGAAAACAAGCAGAAGCTACAGTGTTTCCCACACCGTGACTGAGCCGTGGCACCACCGAGCTGTGGCACCACCGAGCTGTGGCACCACCGAGCTGTGGCACTCCTGCTACAGTCTCAGACACTTATGCCATCTAAGGCACTGCTTCTGTTTTCCTAATTGTGTTCTCTTGCCTTGCCAGGATGTCTGAGAGAATGGCTGGTCTGGTGGTTGTCCCTGGAGATCACAGAATGGAATAGTCTCCTGCTTTGAACACATTACGGCTAGTGACCCTGGCCTCAGGGACTTTCCTGGAGCCCCGTTTCCTTCCTCTGAGTTTATGTCCCCTAAAGACCTGCAGTAGGACAGTTTCCAACCTCAATAAAAAACAATATTCTTTATATTGTGGTGCTGGGGATGTGACGTAAGCCTTGGGCATGCTTCCTTTGGTAAGCATGCTCCCTCCGAGCTACTCAGCTATCCCTGAAAAGGCCGCCGGGACCAGTGTGGTGAACACTATAGTTTATAGGGAAAGGCATAGTGGATCTCGGGTGTTGACTTGGCTCATCCTTTCCACACTGGTCTGGAATCACAGTGGTGAGTGCTTTGTTGTCAGCCACTCTGGAAAACTTTGAATCTTCATATTTCCACGAGACGAGAGACACAGTGCCCAGGCACTGCTGACCGGAAAAAGCCATCAGAACTTACAGTGTGAAACAGTGGTAAAAATACGAGAGACTTCAGTAATACAAAAATAGAAGTGTGAGAATTGCCAAGCAGTCCCACTTTCTCTCTTAATCATGTTCCCTCAGGACTAAGATATAATTATGTTTAAGTGCCACTATTTATTTCTTTTAGAGAGCCTGCTTTTAATGTAAAAATAAGGGAGACGCTAATGTGCTAAATAAGGAAGACAGCCAGCCCTAGACTGTCAGCCTCCTACCTTACAAATATAAATGACGTCAGGGGTTCCAGGAAAAGAAAAATAATGCGTTGTTGCTCCATCCAGCTCAGCATATAAATTCTTCAACTTTTTAAATTATCTTGGCAGGTAAAAATATTTAATATTTCATAAGCTAGGAACTATTTGAACTATTTAGGATCTGCATGCAGGGAAAATAGAGTAAAATAATAAGGTTGTTAAAGGAAAAAAATGGTAGTGTTTTGAAAGGGTATGCTCACACATTTCTGATTTCCTGACACCAGACGTGAGCCACGTCTTCTCCAAAGAGCGCAGTGCACAGTCTTAAAGCTTCTTTGCCTCGTGTCTTCCTATACACTGAGAAGATGCACACACGGTTTTAGACATCTCCCGGCTCAGCTGGCGCAGGAAGGACCTGGGGGCTTTGGTTGAGGCCTGTGTGCATCCCCACTGGCTTCAGCATCCTACAGCTCCTTGGTACCCCAATTCTACTGTGCTGATTTCCAATCCTAAGCTGGTATGCGGCATCATTTCCTCACGCCCGAGTGTCAAATTAAAATCTGATAAGGGCAACTTGGTACTGGAGATTACCATTAGCTCCAGGGCTGTCTGAGCTCCATTTAATTAAAAAGGTTGCATCCAGCTGACTCATTCAGTATGAAAATTATTTCATCCCTCTTTCTGTCCCCCCCCCCCTGTAGAGGAGTGCAGTGCTTTTCAGAAGGTGAGAAGCACAATGTAAATGACCTTCCCACAAGCAAAATTCCACCGCTAGAAAACCTGGGGCTGTTGCTAATTGTAGAAAAGCACTGTTCCTCTGTCAGTCTAGCCAACACTAGGGAGCTGCCTGCTTCCTAGGCTGGAAAGCTTGCAGGGGCATGCGGTTTAAGAAATAGGTGGGGAATGGAATTGGAACAGATTCCACCAGCTGCTTGGACTTCATGGTTCAAAGTCTTGTGTTTGTGCCAGCCAGGTTTGGTTTAAGATGCCCAAGTGGGTGGTTCTATACACTGGGAAAAGTTTATCTGCACACTGAAAGGCAGCGAGAGTGCAGATGTCCTCAGTCAACTCTCTTTACTGCAATGAGTCTACTGCCTCATTCTCCCTGGCCCAGAGAGTGCGCTCATTGTCTTGGGGGAGGGGAGGTAGATATTCTGGCAAATAGACAAAAACAGTGAAATCAACTTTTCCTATAATAGTCTCTCCCTGATGAATATTTAATGGATCTGTTGTTAATATGAATTTGCCTTATTTTATTTTAGGATAGTAAAAACCAATTCATTCAGAGATGGTGGGAGAGGCTTACAAAGGTTAATGCTATCTGGGTCCTTGGCAAGGCACATCTCTCTGGCCTCCTCACTACACCGGGTGTTTTTAGTTTTATGGTGTGTGTGTGTGTGTGTGTGTGTGTGTGTGTGTGTGTGTGTGTGTGTGTGTGTGTTTTAATGCTTGCTTTCATGGTTCTTTATAGTGACTCAAAATTCAGTATGACCGTCACGACGTCAACTCATTTTCCTTCTCACAATACTCAATTTACAGCAAAGTTTAAACAAACAAATCAAAACCTTCTAGCCTAAACTTTCAATTTCAGGATTTCTTTCTTGTGTTCTGGAGTTTCCAGTTATGATCCATGCTTGCGACAAGGTACTCTGAAGATGGCAGGGTAAAGAGGCCTAGGCTAGCGATATGGTACAGGATCTTGTCTTCCTAACTCTCTGGAGGAAGAAGACTGCAAGAGCAAGAGAAACAGAAAGATCTATAAGGCACCGCTCACCATGGTCAGGTCCCTTCAGGGCCAGGCGGGTCTGATGGTGTGGGAGAATCTCCAGCTTGACCTGGTCAGTGGTGTTGGCCAGGAACTGGGTTGCTTCTGCGAGGGTACAGTACTCCATGCTCGTGCCGTCGATGGAGAGGATGTGGTCTCCCACATGTAGCGCCCCGCACCTATGGAAAGGAGAAACCACATCATCAAAAATCTCTCTTCCAGAACGAGACTTTCATGTTCTCTTTAGAGTCTTATGCAATTATCACCAACTTAAAAAATTTAATGGTAATGGGAAATATAACCTGTTATATTTTAGGCATGTTGGGTCTGAATTGAAATATAAAATCTTGTGGAAAATGCTGAAAAAAATGTGGACAAACGATTTTCTTATTCTCTCCTCCTTAGAGATATTTTGTCCTTAATCATTTTGGGGTGGGGATGTTAAATATTAAGGGAGACAGGCAAGATGGGCTTGAAGAAGAGAACTGTTTTCCATGATTCTGTTCTCTCACTTTTTTTTCTCCTAGGCTCTTAAGTCACAATTATGAGCTGTGAGTCACTCAGAGCCTTGAGATGTGACTTGCTGAACTGGCCTAAGGTCCTGTGTATGAAGACGATGGAGAGGTTCAGTTCCTACTGTCTTGGAATCTTTTAATAGAGGATTCCAGTTTACCAACTCTTTATTATTGGGCTCAGTTTTGTTAGTCTGGAGTCAAATATTCATTAACACAAAATATGAATTATGCAGGAGTCAAGAGTATTCAGACATGGGGAGTAGGGGAAGAGTTAGGGACAGGGGTCTGGCTGCTACACCTTGCTTAACTCAAGCCATCTGCTGGCTATTGGGTGAATTGAGGAAAGCAGTCAGTAGATGGGCAGCTCCTTAAACTGGTTGCCCACTGCAGAATGGAAAACAAAACAAAACAAAACAAAACAAAACAAAACAGAAGCAGACAGCTAAAGCACCCTATACCACTGAGCTGGAGAATGCCTCTGCATCAGTGGCCACCATTGTGAATAACCACAGGGAGGGAGGCAAACTACTGAACTGTAGACATCCAGTGTTTAGGTTGCTGTGGGTCACTGGGCCACAGGAGAGAGGCAGTCAGGGCAGAGGGAGGAGGAGGGGGGAAGGAAGGGAAGGATGAGAGGGGAAGGAGGAGACTGGAAACATATGGAGTGGAACAGGAGGTCTGTATGAGAACTCTCATGGTGAGAATCTACTTATCAAGGCAAAAACATTTC
Organism: Rattus norvegicus; assembly: GCF_021556685.1. Lineage (NCBI taxonomy): Eukaryota > Metazoa > Chordata > Mammalia > Rodentia > Muridae > Rattus > Rattus norvegicus. The sequence continues at coordinate 65,188,651 of NC_141540.1, read as the reverse complement.
AAAATGCCCCTTCTGTCTGGAAAGAGTATTCCATGCTGGTTTATACAGGACACTTTGGGAATGGGAAGTAGAGGTTTCCTTACTGGGAACTGTAAACCATTCTGTGGAAAAGCAGTCTTTTGCCTCACTCACATTTACCTTAACAATGTAAAATATGAATCAGGGAAATAAATTCCATTTTTATTGTGACACCGTAACAATGTTTAAGAGACTCCTGGCAGAAGGTTGTATAAAACCATTAAGATTAACAAACTATGATAATATCAGGCTTGTCTTTAAAAATCACATTATTTTAAGGATATTGTATTATCCCCTTTTCCAAAAAAGGAGTAATATTTTCTGATGACAGGATTTAATTGTTAACGATGCAGAAAAAAAAAAAAACATGAGCTCTCTGAATAGAATTTAATAAAGCTCAGTTCATTTGCCCCTAGTCAAGGACAGGAACTTCTTTTTCTGAGGGACACAGTAAGTAAATGCATTTGTTCGTTTTTTTCTACTGGTAATGGCCACACCAAATGTCTGGAGTGACATTTCATCACGGGGTGACTGATCGGGTAGTTACAATCTTAAGTTTCAAACAGTAAATTGTTTTCTTATGTGAAATTCGTAGTAACTGTCAACAAGACTCTCTCTCTCTCTGTCTCTGTCTCTGTCTCTGTCTCTCTCTGTCTCTCTCTGTCTCTCTCTCTCGATCTCTGCGTATGTGTGTAAAAGCAAGTGTACATACTATATAAGTATTCATATTAGATGAAAGTGTGAAAGTGTATGTATGACACTTTTTTAAGCACACACACAGCGCTGATAAGCAGACACTTGCTGTGACACTCACCTGTCCGCAATGCTTGCAGATTTGATTTTGTCTATGACGATGACTTGTTTGTTACAGCACACGGAGGTAGTTAGTGCAACCCCAAGGCTTGCACCGGGAGTTTTGGCAACTTCAACTAGTAGTGGCCCGGATGCTGTTGCTACAGAATCTGTTGAAGGATACATTTCAGAAAAAGGATAAACCACTAAACAAACCAAACGATAAAGACTGTTTACTCTGATGCTAGTTTTCTGTTATATTCCCACTGCCAGAGGGTACCTTCTTCATTCAGCCGCCATAGTATTTGCATTTCTGGAATTAGATTTTAGTCTTCATGCTAATTAAGATAATATCTCACTTTGCTCTCTTCACTGCTTGGAACAATGCCTGGAATATCTTAGATTTTTTTTCTTTAAAATCAATTAATTTAATACATAACCAGAATTTACTATGTATGTATTATAATTATGTGTATTGATTCATGGGGGTAGGGGGCAGATGGATAAATGGAAGATTAAATTGATGGGTGGGGTAGATGGAGAAAGGATGGATGGAAAACAGGAGAGATAGGGATGATAGATGATGATAGATAAATGGTAGATAGGTATGATAGGTAGATAGATGATAGATTATAGAGAGATGATAGATGATATATAGAGGTGATAGATAGATGCTAGCTAAGACAGAGAATAAAGGTAGATGACATCTCTGACTCACCAAATAGTAGGCATACTGGATGTAATATATAAACATGTAAGACCTGAATTAGGGTTGTCTCCCTCTCAGGAGTGACTGACTGTATTTGGTTTATTTGGGGCTTAAAATACTATTTCAACTTCTACTCATCTTTGCAAAAACTGATATAAACATCAAGACCTGATTGTAGGAGCTCTGTCCAATTCCTGGTCTGGTCTGGTCCTTTTCATATGTGCTCCTGCAGCCGTATTATTCCTTTTGCTATAGCACACACCTCCCAGTGCGTGGTGATCACATGTCTTTGCTCATTGCCTGACTGTAAGCCAATTGGGAAGGCAGAAGCTATGTCTTGTCAACCACCATGTTTTCAGGGCCCAGCATAGTGATTAGGACTGGATGTATGTGGTTAGAGGCTGTTAAATTAATAAAAAGTAAAATATCTTCTTTGGCACCATCCTTTAATTCCAGCACTCAGGAGGCAGAGGCAGGTAAATCTCTGAGTTTAAGGACAGCTTGGTCTACAGAGTGAGTTCCAGGTCATCCAGGGATATACAATGAGATTGCCACTGTCCCGCCGTCCCTAAAGTCTTTGACATCCTTTAAAGCATGGAAGAGGCTGATAATAACATTGGAAAGAGCCCCAGGAATAGATTGGAAAATTTAATGATAAGTTTTACAATATTTGGATCATGGTATCTTATACAAGTTACTAAGGCTTCCAATGCCCAACAACTTTCCTATACATTGACACTTTCCTTAAGTGCTCTTATTGTTGATATTTTCTGGCCTCAAGCATTCAGGAGCATCTCATTATATTGGCCAAACTGCATATTGGTGGATGGCTTTGTCGGGCTTGCTGGGGCTCTGTGTTTGACATTTTACTAATCAGTTTGCTACTCTCCGTCACCACACCTTCGTCATCAAGGCATGGCTCAGAGACTGTGAAGTGGAAAATCTGTATTGCTGTGACTGAAGTCCAGGGACTACACACTGACTGGAAAGTTTCTGTGTGGCAGCTGACTTCAGTGTGAGATGAAATAGGTATCTTTTAAATCAGGCGAAGGCCTATGTCAGATCCCAGTCTTGATGCACCTCAGTTTCCTTTCATGTTGATGTGGCAAAACACCCTGACAAAATCAATTTAAGGGATAGAGGGTTTACTTAAGCTCATGGTTTAAAGTCAAAGCACCAGTTTGACTCAGCTTAGTCACATTACATTCACAATCAGCAGAGGAGCATACTGCTACTGTTAAGCTCTCTTTCTCAGTGCACAGTCTAGTATCCCAGCCAGCCGAATGGTGCCACCCAGAGTGGATGGTGGGCAATTTCTTTCTTTAACCATCCGTGTAGCTGCCCAATACATCCATGAACAAAGTGACTTCACTGGTAAAGACTGATGTTACACATAGTCTCAACAGCATGGATTTTCAACCAAGGCTGACCTGCTGTATCTGATGCTGAGTGCCAAATATAGATACTAAGACTGTTGATCTCAGCATCAGAGAGCAACACTGACCTCATGAAATGGCCAGAATGACTAGCCATGTAGTTGGGAGTTTGATTTAACTGGACTACTTTTATCGTGGAAAGGACAATGAGTTGTCCTTCTGGGTTAGAAAATAATTCTGGTTATATATTTATCTTTTTTGAACAAAATGCTTCTGTCAAACTATCATTCATGGACAGTGGTAGTTAGAATAAGAATACCCACTTCCTAAGATAATATATATTTTTTTCAAAGATTTATTATTTAATGTATATGCATACACTGTAGCTATCTTCAGACACACCAGAAGAGGGCATCAGTCCCACTATAGATGGTTGTGAGCCACCATGTGGTTGCTGGGAATTGAACTCAAGTCCTATGGAAGAGCATTCAGTGCTCTTAACCTCTGAGCCATCTCTCCAGCCCCCCTAAGATAATATATTTTAATGCTTTGTCAACTAGGTAGTGTAGCTGTTTGAAAGGATTAGAAGGATTAGATAGTGTGGCCTTTTTGTAGGAATGAGGATTAAGGTCTCAACTATTGTTCCAGTGACTGCCTGCTGCCACACTCCTCCTCATGATGGTATTGGACTAACTTTCTAAAAATATAAGCAAACCCTAATTTAAATGCTTTCTTTTATAGGAGTTTCCTTAGTTATAGTGTCACTTCGCATTAATAGGACAGTTGACTAATATATGAACTTATAAAAATGCCTTGTCCACTGTCACTGTACCTCACACAGCAATGCTTCTAAACACTTCATTGCCAATGAAGAGCAGTGATGAGCTCACACTTATGGAACTCACTGGTCTTAACTTGTTTCTCACCATACTGAAGCTTGATCGAATGTTGGGATGGCCCTTTAAAGATATGAATATAGCACCAATACATTGGCAGTGGCCTGAATTGCTGGGGCAGAGTTTTCCAGAAGGATGCATAAACTTTGACTCAGTGTCTAAAACACGGCACTGTTTCTCTTACGTCCTGGGGAGGTAATTGGAATGGTATCTAGTGACCCAATAGAAGAAAATTGTTTTCTGTTCCTGCAACATTATGCTCTGTTGCCCTGGAAATTTTAGATCTGGGGGAAGAAGTGAGTTGTTTAAGGCTTAAACCATGGTTACATGGGGGCTCTGGATACCCTAGAGGTCAAAACTGCTAAGAAAGAATTTATAGTGTTAGAACAGGTGATAGATCCAGACTACCAGAGGAAACTGAACTGTTTTTCTGTACAGTGGAGGTAAGGAAGAATATGTCTGGAGTGTGGAAGATCCTTTAGTGCATTTCTCAGTGTTAACTATGTCCTGTGATTGAGGTCAGTGGGAACCTACAACAACCCAATTCAGACAGCATGAGGGGATAAATGATCCTGCCAGGTTGCTGAGGTCCTTAACGAATGTGGGGGAAATACAGAACGGGCAGTGGAGAAAGGTAGTTAAAATGTCATCTAAGGTCACATGACAAGTTGCAGAGATGAAGACTGCAGTTGCCACAAGAATTTAAGTTCTATTGTTTGTACACACACACATACACACACACACACACACAGACACACACACAGAGACACACATACAGACACACACACACATACAGAGACACAGACACATACACACAGACACACACAGACACAGAGACACGTACACAGACACACATACACAGACACACACAGAGACAAACACATACATATACAGACACATACACAGACACACACAGACACACACAGACACACACACAGACAAATACAGACACAGACACATACACAGACACACATACACACACAGAGAGACACACACAGACACAGACACACACAGAGACAAACACACACAGAGAGACACATACAAAGACACATACACACACACAGACACAGACACATACACACACAGAGACACACACACAGACACACACACAGACACAGACACAGACACAGACACACACATACAGAAACACATACACAGACACATACACACAGACACACAGACACAGACACATACATATACACACACACACAGAGACACACACACAGACATAGACACACACACACAGACACAGACACACACATACAGAAACACATACACAGACACATACACACAGACACACAGACACATACATATACACACACACACACAGAGACACACACACAGACACAGACACACACACACACAGACACAGACACAGACACACACATACAGAAACACATACACAGACACATACACACAGACACATAGACACAGACACAGACACACAAACACAGACACACACAGAGACAAACACACACATACATACACACATAAAGACACATAGACAGACACACACACAGAGACACACACACAGACACACACACACATACAGAGACACATACACACACATACACACACACACAGAGACACACAGACACAGACACAGACACAGATACACACACAGACAGACACACACAGACACACACACACACAGACAGACACACAGACACACACACAGACACACACAGAGACAAACACACACACACAGACACACACAGAGACAAACACACACACACACACAGAGACAAACACACACACACACACACACACACACACACACACACACGCCTTCCTCCATTCCTCTATGTCATTACTCTATAATGTAACATTTATTGAGACAATATTAGGAGTTAGTGGTTGCAGATTTATATTATCATATTTAAGTTATGGGACACTAAAAGAATAAGCATTCCTCAGGGGACTGTGCCACCAGTTCTGGGGGAAGGGAAGTAGTGTGTTTATGTTTGTACATCAGTAGTTTTACCGTGTGTCATGGTTAGGGCTGGTTTTTTGTTTGTTTGTTTGTTTGTTTTGTTTTAAATTTTGATACAAACTAGAGTGGTAAGGGAGAGCTCTATCAGATTGCCTGCAGGCAAGGTCTATAGGGCATTTACTTGATTGATGGCTGATGTGGCAGGATCTAGTTCAACTGGTGACAGTGCCATCCATGGACAGGAAGTCCTATGTGGCATAAGAAAGCAGGCTGAACAAGCCACGGGGAGAAACACTCGTTCATGGCCACTGCTTCCGGGTGGCTGCTTTGAGCTCCTGCCCTGACTTCCCTCCATGACAGACTCTGACCTACCTACAAGCTGAAAGAAACCCTTTCCCTGTCCATGCTGCACTTGGTCACAGTGTTTTTATGACAGCAACAGCAACCAACTAAGGCAGCAGATGAGGTGGAACGATGAGGTTGTTACTTTCACTTGAAAATTAAGCATTAAGATAAGGAAATAGGACTGATTATCAAGTTGATAAGGGGTGGGCTGTTGTCAGCGTGACTGATGGAGAATCCCCTAAGGATTCGCTGTTGGGTATATCCAGGAGCGATTTCATTGGTCTTATTATTTGGAAGTGGGAAGCCGTGCCAAGGGAGGACAGTACTTCTGGTAGCAGCCCAGACGAAAGCCTGAAGGGAAAGCCTTGCTTTTCGCTTGGTTGCTCACACCTCACTGGTGACTTCAGCTACCCTGTTTTCGCCTCGCCTACTGCCTACTGTGTGAACACAGTCATGGTTGGACTATCCAATCATTTCATGTAAGCTATGTATTCATGCTTTGGTTCTGAGCCTTTAGAGAACCCTGGATAGTACATAAGGCTTCTTGTATGCACATCTCTCCTAAGTGACTCAGCATCCTGAGACAACTTAGTACTGACGATTCCTGTTCTTCAGGGCCTGACTCTGGTCCTGCCGTTTCAGCATCCATTCTCGTGAATGACAGCTGGGAGGAGCCATGGCCCTACTCTACCAAGATATCTTTTTGGTGCTGAGGCATTATTTACCTGGATGCGACTGTTACTTTGCTCCTGAAGCACACTTTATGGTGGCTGCTACCTTGGACTAATTTCACCGGCCTTCTGACATCACCTTGAGCTATAATCTAGGCTTTAAAAAATCATAACATCTTCATAGAGTATTAGAGTGATCAATTATTATTTATCAAACCAGTTCCTTAACTCTGAATATGGTTGGAGAAGAAATGGGTCTGTGGGAGGGTGATCTCTTATGTTCTTCCTCATGGCCTTGCTGTACCTGATTATAAATTTAGTTTGCTCTAAAAATGAAAGCAATGAGGCTTTGGTGTTATTTATTACTTGATCTCTTAATTATTTTCTGCTTGGTGCTACAGTGGAAAATTTCACAACATGAAATGGTTTATGAACAAATTTATTTAAAATATTGCAGAAAATTACTTTAAACTGTGTGGGTGATGTATATATGAATCATAAGTGAGTTTCATGCTTATACTTGTCTGATCTCTCTACAACTTTACTACATACATGCAAATGATTGAAAGTCAGAGAAAATTCAGATTGAACGCATTCTTTGTCTTGCTCCAGGTATTTTGGATAATGGAAACTCTTATATACCACCTCTGTCATAACTAAGGATCAGTTTTAAAAGAGTCTATCAGGAGATAAACATTCTTTATAACCACTGTGTTTTATTTCCTATACTACAAATGCATCAAAATATTGACATGCATATCCTTGTTTGGATCTAACATTTTAATTATGGTAAAGACTCAATATTAGGTAATTTTGTAGAAAGAAATGATAGGAATAGGGCTATCACCAAGCTGAGGCAGATGATTCTAGATCCTTTGCCACCATTAATTTAGAGGGGAACAAGACCCCCTTACTCTGGCATATCTAGGGACCGGAAACTAGAATAAAGGTCTCCCTTTAAGGAGTACTGGTATTAAGGAGGTACAGATCTATGTGGTATTTCCCCTTGGGGGACATCAATGTAGAAGCAATGAGTTTCTTTTGAAGCAGAATGATTCCAATCTCTGAGCCAAGAAAGGGAAAGTTACAGTGGAGGGAAGAGGCATTGTGGTCCAGAGCCGGAGGCTGAGCATGTGCTCCTTGCTGTACTCACCACACAGCTGCAGCTACTGACTGCAAGGATCCCGTCTTCTTCAGTCCTAATTCTATGGGCATTCTATCAAAGCAACAAGTTTACAGAGCAATCGTGATGACACCTAAGTCGGAGGCCACTGGTCAGTCAGATAAATGTCAAGGAAGGCTGGGAACTAACTTCTCAAAACACAAAAGCTAGAACCAACATCTGAGCGCGCTACTGATGAGAGGGGGCAAACTGCTGAACAGAAATGGGATTCCAGACAACTGACATTCATGGCGATGGAAGGAGATAGATACCTCAGGACCAAAAATTCCTTGGACTTAAAAAACATTAACGAACGGTCTGAGGGATGGTGTCCAACCTTCGGACGTGCATCACATATCATAAAGTTTTCATATCAAATGGTTTTCAGATTAGAGCTGCAACTTCCTAAGAGATCATATCTGGATGAAATTAGTACTCGTGCAGGGAAAGAATGGGAGGAGAGGACGATCTAGATCTCATGGAAAGATGGCTGTGAATGGGTGACAACAGTTTGAGGAGCAAGAACTCATTCTCCTATCCCAGTGGTGGCCCATAATTCCATGCTCCGTGGTCACTACTAACTTTCCTTTTCAATTTTCCTAACATGCATCTCCACCGTGTTCTACTGCCATGCACAACAATCCCTCAATAGGTCATAAGCAAGCCTGACTGGGGAGTACATCCACTCTGTCACTTCTGCTGACTTGTTTTTCCCCATGATAGCTTACATTGTTCTAAATCTTACAAACCTGAGCCTAGGAGTCACTTCCCAACACCATCTTCTCTGTTGTCACCACTAATTCACCTTGAGTCTACTTTTGAAATGACGCTCAACTTCATCTTTTCTTCCTATATCTACAAGTACTTTTTGTTCTTTTTGGTTTTTTTTTTTTCAAGGACATGGTATTTTTCTTTTTCTTTTTTTCCGGAGCTGGGGAGCGAACCCAAGGCCTTGCGCTTGCTAGGCAAGCGCTCTACCGCTGAGCTAAATCCCCAACCCTACAAGTACTTTTTTGTGATGGTTTGTGTATGCTTGGCTCAGGGCGTGGCACCATTAGGAGGTGTGGCCTTGTTAGAGTAGGTGTGTCACTTTGGGCATGGAATTTAAGACCCCTGTCCTAGCTGCCTGGAAGTCAGTCTTCTCCTAGTAGTCTTCAGATGAAGATGTAGAACCCTCAGCTCCTCCTGTACCATGTCTGCCTGGACGCTGCCATGTTCCACCTTGATGATAATGGACTGAACCTCTGAACCTGTAAGCCAGTCCCAATGTAATGTTGTCCTTATAAGAGTTGCCTTATGCATGGTGTCTGCTCTCGGCAGTAAAACCCTAACTAAGACACCTTTTTAGTTCAAGTTGCTGCCATCTCAGAATCCTCTCATGATTTTCACGTTCCCAATTCAAAGTAATATTTCAAAGATGAACTCTTTCTTTAGCCCCATACCTAAAACCTTTCTGCAGGGGAAAAAAGAAATCTTACCACACCTGAGAACCTGTGAGGTCCGGATGTTGCTTGTCGCTTCAGTTTTATTTTCCCACCATTCTCCTCTTGTTCTCTGTCTCCCAGGACCTGTCTGCTCTTTCACTTTCTCAGAACTATCATGTGCCGTCTACTTCATAATATATGTTCTTCTCAGTACCTAGGATATCTGGACTCTCAACTGGTCTGTCTTTCCCCATTCTGTTTCCCTGCTCTGCTCGAATGCAGCATCTACAGGGAGTCTTGCCTGAACCTGCAAACCCCACCTATGACACTCTTTAATGGAACCACTTGTCTTTGTTTTGCAATGCTTTTAATATTATGTTCAACAATTGTTTCCTAGGTTTGCTGCTAACTAATGACTCCATAAAGTCTGGAATTCCCTTTTTTCAATTCCTATTAGTAATTCGGGAATTCCTATTTTCTATTCTTACAAGCAACTCTACAGTGTCTACAAGGCAAGCTCATACATGATAGGTGCTCACTTATTTATCAATGAAATGAGCTAAAGAGTGAATATCTATGACTTATTTTCGGCACAGGGCCAATGGTCCTGGTGAGACAGAATTTGGGTTGGGCATCATGGTAATCCACACCTGAAACTCTTTGATGGCTATTTTTTGCAGCAGTGGGTACCCAAGAATGGACGGCACTAATGAGAAGGAGGGACTTCAAAGTGTACACAAAGAATTATGAGGCACAAGCAGTGCCTCACAGTATAAGACCATGAACTACTGGATTTGACGCAATAGCTGGAGAGGTAATGCACCATACCTGGAAGGAAAAAGAGCTCCACTTTCTTCTAGATGGAACAAATACTAAAGCACCTGGAAAAAGTTGAGTAAATATGCCACCTGCAAGATCATGAGCTCTTAACAGAGACTAGCATCTCACGGCGGATTCACACAAAGGTCCCGAAAGGACTGAAGAGATAAGAATGTACTGGAGGTCTGAGAAAGGCATTGACCCAAACCGGCCCATCTGCAATTCTTACCAATTAACCATGGCACGTGTCAAGAGGATAACAGTGACACCTGACCAAGGAGTACTTGTCAGGTTAGGCTGAGCTCAACAGATGAGCTGGATTCTAGTCTCAATGTTTCTCAGTTGATTTTATTTTAACAGGCTCTAGGAAAACAACAGAACTATTTTAGCAAGTGCCACTTTTCAGAATTACACTTGTGGAAGTTGCTTTCTGCATCACAGACGGGGATTTACAAGTGTTAAGGCTTAATTGATCATTAGCTTTTTGTGGTGATTGCTTTCCATAATAAATGTTTTCCCACAATACCATCAAGATGCTTAGTCTAGCTCGTGTGCTAAGCCTATTTCCCTCGATGGCACCCGATTCCATTCTCACGGGATTGTCTGAAAAGTAGGGGCTCCAGAGTGCTGGCTGCATGCCAAGATAGCTAACAAGATGCAGGGAAGAAGTGGGGACAAGTGGACAGGGTGGAAGTATGAGGTACTATTATTTTAAAAAGTGCAGGAGGAAAAATGGATTGCGTCAATAGGAGAAAAAGAAACAGAGGAAAACTCAGGAAGAAATAGTCAAGAACCAGGCACAGACAGATGATCGGTTTATTTTGCTGTTAGCGAAACACAGTTGGAAAAAAATGGATCATATAGACATAAATTATTCATGGTTAAAGACATCTCAGTCATTAAGATATTTGCACCAGGATTGAAACCTTTGCATGCTGCCCTGATTTATGGGCTATGTAATTACATGAGCTACGCTGAGGACTGTTTGTATGGGAAACACTTTCTTTTTTTTTTTCTTTTCTTCTTGGTTAATCAGTTTTTCTGCTTCTGAGCTCTGCATTTCAATGAATGCAAGTCCCGATTACAATTTTCCAGACGGAGCGGGAAGTCTATACATGCCAAGTTAGCTTTGCTTGCCTCATAATCCTCCAGGTAGAAAGACCCTCAGTGTACCTATTGACTAAAAGTATTTTTATTAATGATATGCTATGAAAATAATACCTGTAATAATTCCAACCATTTTCAGCATGGTGAACCTCCAATAAAATATTCTTAGGTTGCTAATCTCTCTGCGTGTGCATGGAGGGAGTGCTTGCTTATGTGTACACATGTCAGCCATGGGTCACTGTCAGGCACCTTCTCTCACTCTCCACCATGTTTTGAGACACTCTCTCATTGACCCTGGAGCTTGCTCATTTGACTATACTGGCTGCCCAAAAAGGCTCTAGGATCTGCCTGACTTACTTGTGCTCTTCTCTTGGCTCATGCCCAGGCAGCAGATTTAGGTCATTACTACATAGTAAACCAAATGGCTCCTGTGACCAAGTATAGCAACCAGAATGCATACAACCCTCTTTGGAGGCTGTCTGCACTACTTTTATATCACTGCAATAAGACACCATGGCCAAGGCAACTTATAAAAGAAAGTATTTAATTTGTGCTTACGGTTTCATAGAGTTAGAGTCTGGGATGGTGGAACAAAGGCCTAACAGTAGGAGGAGGGAGGAAGAGAGAGAAGAGGGGAGAGGAAAAGAGAGACTGGAAATAGCAAGTGTACGGGCTGGTTTTGTGTGTCTCAAGGAGCCTCCCTTGAGGAAATGCCTCCATGAGACCCAGCTGTCAGGCATTTTCTCAGTTAGTGATCAAGGGGGAGGGCCCAGCCCATTGTGGGTGGTGCCATCCCTGGGCTGGTGGTTCTGGGTTCTATAGGAAAGCAAGCTGAGCAAGCCAGGGGAAGCAAGCTAGTAAGTAACATCCCTCCATGGCCTCTGCAACAGCTCCTGCTCCCTGACCTGCTTGAGTTCCTGTCCTGACTTCCTTTGTTGATGAACAGCAATGTGGAAATGTAAGTTGAATAAACTCTTTCCTCCCCAACTTGCTTCTTGGTCATGATGTTTGTGCAGGAATAGAAACCCTGACTAAGACAGCAAGTCTTTTCAAAATTCAAAGCCCACCTCCAGTAGCACTCCTTTTACAACAAGGCCACACCTCCTAATTCTTCCCAAATAGGTCCATCAACTGGGGACCAAGCATTCAATATGAGCCTAAGGTGGCCAGAAGCCCATTGTCATTATCTGTGGAAGGAAAACACAGCCCCGCCCTATGGCAATCTTATTTATGGATTCCCATAGGAATATAAAATATAAAAGCAAAAAAAAGGGAGAAATAACTAAGCATTAAAATAAATGAATTGTGGACATATTTGCTTTGTGAAATAGTATACAACAAAGAGAACAAATTATCAAAACCATGACTATGATTTTCCAGCATCATGACCATGAATCTCACACAAACAATATTGAATGTAAGAAGCCATTCTTAGGTTTATTTTTTAAAAAAATGAAACGAAGTTAGCATATTCTGTCTGAAGCCAGACTCATGGCTGCCATTGAGCTGAATGGAGTACATAGAAGTGTAACTTTTGACGCTGATCATATTCCAAATCTGGGTGTGATTGCTTAGATGCGCTCAGTTTCTGAGAAGGTATCGGGTGGAAACTCGAGATTTACGCATTCTCTGTGCTGTTGCACCTCATGTAAAAGGTTTAAAAGTAAGAGAGAAATGCAAATCAAAACAACCCTGAGATTCCACTTCACACCAGTCAGAATGGCTAAGATCAAAAACTCAGGTGACAGCAGATGCTAGCAAGGATATAGAAAAAGAGGAGCACTCCTTCATGGTTGGTGGGACTGCAAGCTGGTACAACCTCTCTGGAAATCAGTCTGGCGGGTCCTCAGAAAATTGGACATAGTGCTACTCGAGGACCCAGCTATACCACTCCTGGGCATATACCCAAAAGATGCTCTAATGTATAACAAGGACACGTGCTCCACTATGTTCATAGCAGCCTTATTTATAATATCCAGAAGCTGGAAAAAACACAGATGCCCTTCAATGGGGGAATGGATACAGAAAATGTGGTACATTTATACAATGGAATATTACTCAGCTATTAAAAACAATGACTTCATGAAGTTCTTAGGCAAATGGATGGAAGTAGAAAATATCCTGAGTGAGGTGACCCAGTCGCAAAAGAACACACATGGTATGAACTCGCTGATAAGTGCATATTAGCCCAAAAGCTGGGAATACCCAAGATACAATTCACAGACCACATGAAGCTCAAGAAGAGGAAAGACCTAAGTGTGGATGCTCCAAACCTTCTTAGAAGGGGAAACAAAAGTACTCACAGGAGGAAATAGGAAGACAAAGTGTGGAGCATGGACTGAAGGAAAGGCCATCCAGAGACCACCTCACTTGGGGGATCCATCCCATATGTAGACACCAAACCCAGACCATATTTCTGATGCCAAGAAGTGCATGTTGACAGGAGCCTGATATAGCTGTTTCCTGAGAAGTTCTGCCAGAGCATGACAAATACAGAGGTGGATGCTCACAGCCAACCATTGGACTGAGCCTGGGGTCACCAATGGAGGAGTTAATGAAAGGACTGAAGGAGCTGAAGGGGTTTGCAACCCCATAGGAAGAACAATATCAACCAACTAGACCCACCCAGAGCTCTCAGACCTAAACCACCATCCCAAGAGAACACGGAGATGGACCCATGGCTCCAGCTGTGTATGTAGCAGAGGATGGCCTTGCCGGGCATCAGTGGGAGGAGAGGCCCTTGGTCCTATGACAGCTCGATACCCCAGTGTAGGAGAATGCCAGGGTGGGGAGGCAGGAGGGAGTGGGTGGGCAGGTGGGAGAGCACCCTCATAGAAGCAGGGAGAGGGAGTATGGGATGGGGGTTTCCGGAGGGGAAACTGAGAAAGGTGATAACATTTGAAATGTAAATAAAGAAAATATCCAATAAAAGAAAAGAAAAAAATGACCATAAACAGTGTATTTAAAAATTCAGTTATGTTAAAACAGGAAGTATAGCTACTGCACAGTTGATGAAACTATCTGGATAAGCATGCCACAGGGGCTCAGATCCATCACTAACCAGGATTTATCCAACCGCAAGGTAGCCTCGGGCATGTTACGAATTTTACTCGCTTTGGACAATTCTGTCAGCACTGTGAACGAGGCGACCACATGCTTTAACTTTCTGGCAAAAATTACGATTTAAGATGAAGCTTATTTAAAAATGGAAGGTGCATTCTGACCTACTTTTCATGGGCTACGTTTCTAGTAGATAACATAAAAAGAAAAGTAGCCATTAAAAATTTTTTTTAAATGGGAGCTGGGGAGACGCCTGGTGTGTGAACTGTTCTCTGGGCAAGCAAAACAACAGGGATTGGGATTCTCAATTCCAACATAAAAGTCACTCAGTTCAGTGCATGGTGGTATTGTAGTGCAAACCAGTTTGCATTTACTTGATATAGTAAGTAGTTTTTCATGGACTTAGTGGCCACTTGACTCCTCTATCAACTGCTCAAGTGTTCATTGCTTCCTCTGTCTTTCTCTTACAGTACCTGACTTACTGGTTTGGAATATGTATAAAGCATATACACTCGGAGGAGATCAAGCTCAGTGGTTAGGAACACTTTCTCCTCTTCCGGAGGATCCAAGTTGAGTTCCCAGCACCCACGTGGCAGTTCATATTCATCCTTAACGCCAGTTCCCTGAGCTTCAACACCATCCTTTGGATCCCACGGGCACCAGGCACGCAAGTTGTGCGCAGACACACGCGCAAGCAGGTAAACAATTATGGATATAAAATAAATAAATCTAAAAAAAAATAATCTGGGATTCCATGTATGTGACAACAGGCTTGGGCTTAGAATTTTTAATTACTCAATTATTATGTTACATGAACATTTTTTTTTGCTTTTTTTCTTTTTAACATCATGGATGATATTCTCCTATGTTTTTCCCACAGTCTTTGATTTAATTTCACATTTAGATAGCCCATCTGGAGTTTATTTCATTCTAATTAAACAGGTATTATTTTTCTCGTTTGTATTATAACGGCACCCAAGTCACATGTCTGCTCATTCACGTCTACACACCCATTTCTGAGCATTTGGTCCCATTACCAGTCCTTGGTAATGTCGGACCACATCGTAGGGATTGACTAAAGTCTTGAGTGGATGAGTGTTATCTGACTTGAGCACAGCCACGTCAGGGGCCCCAAATGCCTCACAACCGTGGGAATGGCAAAGGCTTCCCAGGGGAGGCTTCAGAGGGACTGCAGAGCCCCTCCCTGATCCAGGGAATTGTGGGCAATATGCTCAGACAATGTCTGCCACAGCTTCCCTTCTGCTGCCATGTGCAATGGCCTGAAGTCCGGCCCCTGACAGAGAAGTCTACTGATCTCAGCAACGCCAGCTATATGCCATAGTATCAGCCTTCTTGCCCAGCTGGATGCACTAACCCCTCCTTCCTGCTCAACTGCAAAGAGAAGAAACAATACCAAATTTCCCAGGCGCTGTGGCTTCTCCATCCCAGAGCCCAGACCGCTGGATCCTGGCTTTTCTGTGTCCACGTGTCTTCCATGTTTCACTCCTTTGCTGTTCTAGTTAGGGAAATCCCTAGAGCTGCGTAAGAACATGGTACCGTAATTGATTTATCTTTTTTAATAGATCTTGGTAGGTGACATTCGAGTTGTATAGTTTTGCCGCTGTGAGGACGGTCCCAGCTTTGCTTGACCCTCTGTAGAATCACGCTTTACCACAAATTGAGTTCAGGGGAAGTTAGAGCTCAAATCTAAGTGAGAACTGAAGGCCCTGTCAAGGAATAGGAACTGGACATGACCAGATTGGGACTCATACGACAGGTTTCAGAATTAATTTGACAGGCTGACATGTTTTTTATAGACATTTACACATGACTTTTGGAAGAGTAGCGATAGAGCTCATAACTTAAGATTGTAGGGCATCCGTACCGCTTAATGACAAAGAAAAAATTAACCTTAAAATAAAGGGAAAAGAAAGGCAGTCCACAACATTTTCTAAAGAGCCTCCAAGCTCAGGCATGGGGATTTGCCATACTGTCAGATACCATTGTGTCCTTCTGCAGAAAGTCTAGAAGGTTATTTCTACTGTCGCTGTTAATGTAAAGACTTTAGAGGGAAAACCTTTTCAGAGAAATCAAGGCTATACTTGTTTCAGAAGACTGTGAACAGTCAAGACTGTTATTTAACGGGCCAAACATTGGGAAAGTAGAAATATTTGCCTCTCAGGTGAAAAATGCTTGCCCCAGCTGCTAAAACGATCTGGCATATTACTTACAGCCACTGCCCGACCACCACAGCCTATCATCATTCCATAGGCATCGACATTCCTTCTCGGGCTTAAAACAGACACTGTCAGGCTTTGCAGAGTTCAATAAACGATCCATCCAGAAAACGGATATGCTTCCTCCACCAGGCTCTACGGAGGCAGAGAAACCGCTTACCTAAGAGTAAGCGTCTGCCGACCTGAAAATAGTTCTTAGTGCTTAGGAAGCTCAGCCTCCTAAGACTGAGAGGGAAGGTCAGGTCCTCCGGGAAGAATGAATGGCTCAAACCCCTTGCGAACTGTCTTAGGCATCCTCAGCTACACAATGCTGTAGGTTTATGGTCAGAAATCAGCACGTGCTAGATCTCTACACGTCCGATCTGAAATAAGACAAATGAGAAGCAACCACTTAACTTTCCCCAAAGATGGTTTCCTCAGGAACTGTCAGATGTGTGTGTGTGTGTGTGTGTGTGTGTGTGTGTGTGTGTGTGTGTTGTGCAACAGGTGTCCATGCAGTGTGCATGCAGATGTCATGCATGAATATGCACGTACCTGTGGAGGTTAGAGATCAACCTCTAATCTTGCTTTTGGGGCAATGTCCACTTTGTCTTCAAAAATCTGTGTCTGTCTATTTGTCTGTTTGTCATGCATTTGTTCTCTCTCTCTCCCTCTCTGTGTGTGTGTGTGTGTGTGTGTGTGTGTGTGTGTGTGTGTGCGCGCGCGCGCGCGTGAGTGTGAGTGTGGTGGCATACATATACACATCAAAGGACAGCTCGTGGGAGTTGGTTCTTTCTTTCCATCTGTGAGCTGTGGTGATTGAAGTCACACTGCCAGGTTTTTATCCGATTCCACTTTATTTCTTGAGATGGGGTCTCTTAGTGGGACCCACGGCCAGCTAATTAAGCAAGGCTGGCTTGCCAGTGAACTCCAGGGACCTGCCAGGCTCTGTTCCTGCAGACTTGGATTAAAAGCATGTGCATTGTAGGATGTGAGCTCTGGGCCTTTATCTCAGCTCCTATTATTTGCATGGCAAATATTGCTGACGGAGCTATTTTCTAAGTCCCTTAGATATGCTTGAAGATATTCGCCACATATTTACTTTAAAAAAATCACTTCTTTGGGTATTTATAAGGGGGAGATATAAGATTAAACAACAAATAAAGTTTGGACAAACATAGAGGTTTAAATACATTGCTCGATCTAACAAGAGAACAGCATGGCAATTGTGTAGTAAGGTAAGCATTGCTCTGCCAATGAGGAAACAAAGAGAGCAGAGTATAAGAGGAATCCTTAGCTTGGGGCAGTGGGACAGCTGGGTAGAAGCAATAAGTCTACACTCCAGTGTCCAGAATCTTCGCTTACTGGAGACTCAGTACATACTTAATTATTAATCACAAAGTAAGTGAGACTTCCAGTTACATAAAAATCAACCTGTACTGGGTAGAGATAGAAAATGAGTTAGATGTCAGAATCAAATAAGTGTAAATGCTGAATAAATATTAAAATTTACTTAATATTCTTTACATTTTAATGGTCAATTACAGTTTGCAAAATGCTTTCACAGTCTCATTTCATTCTCTTGCTCAACAAAGCCCACTGAGCTAGACCTGAAATCTGCGTTAAGATAAGCTCCCACAGCTATGCTCCGGAGCCCATCTCCCAGACGGTTCTAGATTGCATCAAGTGGGCAGCTAGCACTAACAACCACACTTCTTCCCATCTACTTGTTTCGTCTCCTCCCCCCTCCTCCTTCCTCCTCTCCCCCACCTCCCCCTCTTCCTTCCCTTCCTTTCCTTCCTTCCTTTCCCTCTTCCTCTTCTTCCTCGTGGTCCTAGGGAACAAACCGTAAAGCTTCATATATTCCAAGTACTCTACTACAGAGTCACCTCTCCAGCTTTCCCGATCGCTCTTGCAGAACTCACCTATAGACAGTTCTAGCGTGTGGTGAGGGGTTGGAATGACATGGTGCCTTAAGCTAAAGCTATGGGTTTACTTTGAAGGAAGTTGTTACCATATGTGTTTGAAAAATAGTTAGCTAAGGAGGTTCCCAATGTCCTTCTGACCTTGGAGGGTAAGGATAACAACTATTCTGCATGGAATAATTTTGATTATGTCCATCTTCAGGGAGCCTTAGAAGGAGAAGAGGTCCTCAACCTTCCTAATGCTGCGACCCTTTAACACAGTTCTTTGTTGTGGTGACCCCAACTGTAAAATACTTGCTACTTCATAACTATAATTTTGTGACAGATATGGACTCCTGCCACAGGGTTTCCTCAACATCTCCAAAGGGGTTGTGACCCACAGCCTTAGAAGCTTGTTATGAGTGTGTTTCCCACCTGTTTGGTGAGATGGCTCTTCTCTAGGCATCTGTTTTTCAACCAGGATTAGGTATGAAGAAATTATGAAATATTATCAGGCATACTACTACAACCTGAAAATGAGGTGATTATGGAATAAATTCTAAAGATTAGAGAAGAAAAATTCCCCAAATTGCTATTCATTCCAAATGAGTAGCCCACTAGTTTGGGAAATGAGAGTTATGGACTCCAGCTACACGGTTTGAATGTGTTTCTTTCCAATGGTTGGTGCACTGAAAGCTTGGGGGCCATCAAGGTGACAGAGAAGCTGATGGAGCCTTGGCAATGTGGAGCCTAGCCGGAGGTCTCTAAATCATTGAAACTGCCAGCCAGAGAAGGGAGTCATGCAAATTGAGTTCTAATAAGCATATCACGGCTGGGGTGTGGCTCAGTCAGTGGTAGAGTTCTTGTCTAATCCGTATATATGGAGCTCTGAGTTTGCTGCTTGACAACCCAGAGAAGTAAAAACAGACAGTGTGACGATGAATGTTAATTATCTGCTTGAAAGAATCAAGCATCACTGGGTGAGGGGCCTCCGGGCATGTCTGAGGTGGACTGCCTTGATTGCACTGAGGTAGGAAGACTTGTCTACTATAGGCGGTTCTATTCCCTGGCTGGGATCCTGGTCTGTAGCAATGGAGCTGAGCAGCAGCTTGCATGCTGCTCATGGCTGGTTGTTCCTGGTTGTAGATGTGATATGATCGGTTGCTTCAAGCTCCTGCAGTTCTCAGATTCTGATGAACCATACTCTTAACTGTGAGCTCAAATGTCATAGTAGTGGGGGAAAACGAAGACAGAAAGTCAGACAGTCAAGCAAAGGTGAGTTGAGCCTGGTGCTACCTTTTGGTGTCCCCCCACCCCTTCTGTGATATTATCCATCAGAAGGCTCTCCCCACAATCCACTCGAATAGGGCCTGGCTTACAGCTGCCAAACAGGTAAATAAGCCCTCTTAGTTCTTTTTAAAATACCCCACCTCAGTTATTTTATAACAGTAACAAATGGCCTAACAACCGCAATGTGTATTTTGTCCGTGCCAGTAGAAATAGGGAGAGTGAGAGCTTTTGTCAAGATGCAAACCTTAAGCTACTGTTTCACTTTAAAACTCTAACTGGAACTGTCAGGTCATGACATTGTGAGAACTCTTACATAAACACAGACATCTTTCCTGGAGTCCTTCCTCCCTTCTTCTGAAGTAAGCTGGAGTTCTAGTATCTGGGTTCTAACCATGATCCGGGCTGCCGGGCACTGCCTGGAAATCTATGGAGAGCTCTCTGGTATATTTAAGACATGATGAGAGTAAAGGAAAAAGAGGTAGGAGGATTCGGGAAAGTCATTTCTCACTCCCCTGGACTGAGTAGATTTACCATAATTTAAATCAATAAAAATGCCACAGTGATTAAGCACCGGTGGATGGTAATGAATTTATTGTCTCACTTTCTTCCTTCTAACTCAGAACTTTCTGAGGCACTCAGTGTTAAATATTTGATGTTTTGGGCTTTATTTTTTTTAATAGTGGGGAGTATAGGCACTCGAAAAAAATGCACTTAGGTCTAAAACCATTATATCTTAAATGGTAAAAAAAAAAGCAAACCACTTTATTTGTAAATATCTCTGTAAGATTTTTAATTTTGAAAAAGGCAATGAATGCTTTAGTACAAATTAAGATGTAAGTTTAGAGAGTATAAGGGCACGTTTTAGGACTTGTTCTGCCATCTTCAAAACTTTGACCTGAAATTATTTATTTTCTTTTCATGCATCCACTATAATACATATTACCTTGCCATGGCTACCCTATCGGCATTGTGGAGTCTACCGGGACTTAATCATATACTCAACACCACAGGATCCATGCAGCCCTGGCCAGGTGACGTTGTGAAAAGGAAGGGCACATGTGTCACAGGCGACGACTGCAACAATCACAACTGCCAACGCAACAGACTCGCTCGCACGGGTTCACACCGGCTCTCGTTTGCGGGGTTGTTATGAGGGCACACTGCTGACAGCTATGGCGCTTGTTCGCTGATACGAAACCGAAGCAGTCACTCTCCTCAGCCAAGAGATAGAAGGAGCAGAGCCATCCAGGCGAGGGACTTATGGCCATCTCTCAGAGCTTGCCGTTGACGTTTGCGTTTATGGAACCTGATGTGCGGCTGTCTCCCGGGGAAGTTACAGCAGAGGAGGGTGAGGTAGAGAGGGAGCTACATTGCTCCTGGTACCCTGGTTACATTTCCACATGTAGTTCTAGTCACTTAGTCTGTGAAGGATTCCAAGATTACCCTTCCTGCCATTTTATATTATCCATGGTGTTCTGGATCGAGGTTTATAATCTGTATGTGAGAACAGTATCTACATGTGGAACATTTGAGCCATACAATTATGAGAATTAAACTAAGTCCTGCTTTTTCCCCCCACTAGTAAAATATTTAAACTTATTTTCCAAATATTTTCCTCAGCTTGATTGGTCAAACTGAAGCCTTTCTTAAGCCCTTCTGTTCTTTACTCTGTGAGAGAATTCTGTTGGAAAGGCTGCCTATATTTCCCTGAGATTTTATTTGAACGGTAAGACCCTGGGAGCAATTCCATGACAAAAAAAAGTCTTTTGCTGTGTGTGGTAGCATGTATGACTTTAATCCTAGCACCGAGGAGCAGAAGCAGGAGGATCTCTGTGAGTTCATGGCTCTTTAACGGGTGTCGCCTACATCATGAGACCCTGTTTTTAAAATCAAACAAATGCCGCCCTCCCCCACTCCCCCCCCAAAAAAAAAGAAAAAGAAAAAGAAAAAAGGAAAGAAAAAAAAAACCCAACAAAACAAGAGCCCCAAACAAACCAACAAACCCAAAACAAAGGGAACCAACTTTTAAGGATCTCATCAGGGTTAATTAACATTAAGGAACCACCTGAGAAACAAGAAGTCTGAGAGCCAACCAACAGGTCCCCACAGTGGGTGACACATCACATGTATCACATGGGGAGTTTCAGGGTCTCAAGTAGGCAAGCATTAAGAAGCAAGGAAACTCGAGCCAAAGCCCACAGGACTTAGAGGAAGGCAGCTATAATACAGATGTAGAACAGACTCGTTCTTATGAAAAAAAGCTCACTCCTTCCCACTGCCTCAATCAAGTGAGTGGCTTAGTAGTTTTCCTATCATAACCTCTTGAGAGCCACAAACTTCAGTGTGCTACAATGAGTGTTTCCAGCAAGCCGAAGAATGTAGTCGCATACTCTGCTTTTTCAAAGATCTGGTGCCTCCCTGAAGTCATGGCCAAAAGTGTCTAAGAAGTCATTCCTGGCATATATGGGGTCCAGGCTCTGAAGAAGGGAAGCTATGTGACTCGGCAGAGAGTGGAAACTGAGGAGGAATGAGACAACAGATTTACATTTCCCAAAACAGCCACAGCCATATCAAAGACAAGCAGGATCCTCCAAAGACCTTATGGCACCTGTGTTATACATACCCTGTAAGGTCTCTCCAAAGACCTTAGCTTCAACCAGTCAACTAGCACAGCAGGTGCGTTCCAAAAGCTACAACACTTGGTGCTTATATCTCAAAGGTATGTATGCATTTGCTGCTTTGCCGAATAAAGATCTAAAATAGGATGGTGGACGTGGTCTGAAGCTTTAGGAAATACCTCTTTAAGAGGGGAAGGGAAATGGTAAGGGAAGAGGAAGAAATGGGGGTGGGGGGAGTGGAACGGGAATGGGAGAGGAAAGAAGAGACAATAAAGGGTGCTATCCAACACAAACAGCTTGCTTACGCCTTTCCTGGATTTCTTACTACTGCCTTTGGAGGTCTCCAGGGAAGAGTAAATGTTTACTCTCAACTTAGATGAAACACTGGGGACACACTGGTTTCAATCTGTCTGCATCTAATTCATTTGGCAAATATTTAATGTGTGCAGTCTTTCTGTATGGTTGGCGCATGCTATAGATTCAATAGTGTATGTGTATACTTATGTATGTATATAAATATGTCGTTTTGCTTCCCCTGACTTCCTGGGGTTCTGAGCACTGGCTTCTCTCACTACCACATTAGCATTATAATTGTGTTAATAACATCGAAGGAAAAGTAAGGTTCCCCGAGGGAGGAAGACAAAGGGACCCAGTTTTGATGCTTATCAGGGGAAAAGTTTCTTGGGTGATGTATAGGCTGAGACCTTACAGGGTATGTATAACACAGGCGGAAAAGAGTATGTATTTCTATACGCACAGGAGTTAGAGAATTATTTCTTAGGAGGAGAGTATTTAGTGTTAAGAGAAATTAGAGAAAGAGCTTCCTGACTGTCAAAGGAAGAGAGTAACTTGGGGACTGGTCGGGGAAGATGGGATAGCAGTTCCGGAAACAGCGCCTTCTGGGATTTGTGGGCAAGGCATGGGACTAGTGATGGTACCGGAGGGAGACAGGACTCTGGTGTGTGGTCCATAGAGTAATTCCGGAACGAGATTTTGAGAGGGAGTGGCTTGAGGAATGGAGGTAGACAGGAGGTAAAGAAGATTGTACATCTTGTAGAGACATGGAGTCTGGAAACTAGTGTGCAAGTGGGAGCATGTAAATCGAAAGCTGGCCCCGTGATCGGACAGGGATAAGGGCCCTGAGTAAAACCGTGTTAGAGAGGAGAAACGCCGTGTGCCTGGGCTTTTCATTCGAAACGGCTCCGTGGAGGCCCTTTTGGAGAAGGGAAGATGAGGTAGAATGGACTCCGGGGAGGAAATAAGGAGAGAAAGCAAGCTGTTCTAAACACTGAGATTCTCAAAATTATCTAACAAATGTGGCATTGAAACCGCTCCTTTTGATTAAATTGCTTTTTTAAGAGAAAGTTCCGGACACCCGGCAGAAAAGTTAGAATTCTGGATTTCTTATCTTCCTGGACAGGTTACTGTTATTCTGCTAACCCCTCAAAGGGTGACACCTTGGCTTATCTATTTAAATAAAAATGCATTGAGATAATGTTTACAAAGTATCCTGAGCATTACAGATTGTGTGCAAATGGAAGCAACTGTCCCCAGACTCTGCTAATGGCGACATCATATAGAGGAAGGGTGGGGTTTTGACTGGAACGTTTATTAACTCTATCACCGGGGCAAAAAGTATCTTACATTTCTCTTTTAAAAACTAGCTTAATTCTCCCTCTTCTTCTATCACAAGGCTCACAAAGCAGTAACTCCAGCCCCATCGTCTCTGATATATCTCAGCCTGAAATTCCGCCAGACAAGGATGAGCTGTGGGGGTTAAAGGCTCTTTATCTGACAAGGAAGAGAAGATTTGGTGCATTTCCAGTCCTTGCCAACAAGAACTTTGTGAAGAACAGATGTGTAAGCATGCACAGTTTTACATGTGAATTTATTTAAGAATTTGGGGCTGAAGAGCACACACTGCTCTTGGAGATGACCCGAGTTGGCTCCCAGCACCTATGTCAGGAAATTTACTACTGCCTGTGATTCCAGCTCCAGGAAATCTGAAGCCTACTTTTGGTCTCTGAGGGCATGCGTCTTCTGCACTCAAGTGCACATATGTACACATAGATGAATGGGCATACACATAATTAAAAATAAAATCTTAAAAATATTGATATTAGCGAATGTTTAAGGATAATATTCACGAGACATTCACTGAGAAAGAGCAGAAAGTTCCAGAAGATGGTTTACTACGAGGTTCTTAAATCATCTAGATGTACACTGGTTAACAACGAACATAAAGTACCAGGTAACCATGAAGCCTAAAAATTCCTGTCTGCTTATGTAGAAATTAGCATTTATTTGCTTTTGTAAATGGACTCACTAACCTTGTGTGAACCACCGTGTTATTGTAGGAAACACCCAGATTCTCTTGACTATTGTGTGTTGTTGACATGAGCAGGCCATGTCAAGAGCCAGTGTCTCAGCCCCAGAGGAGGGGCAAGGCCTTCCCTTCATGAGGTCACCATGATGATGCAGCCTTGGCTCCTAGTCCAGGTGTGAATGTTGATAGTGTGTTCAGAAAATATCCACGATTGCTTTCTTTCCCTGGATGTTTCAACAGCCCGAAGACGGTTCCAGCACAGAGACTGCTCTATAGATTAGCTAAATCTGTCCCCCTGATACAGTCATACACCATAACCCCTACCTCCTTTATCTGTATGGAATAACCCTGCCTCCCAGTTAAGCTCGATGCAATAACCCCACTTGCCCACTCAACTGTATTTAATTAACATGATGATCCTCTAGGATGCTACAGTTTTTCCACTGGAAGCCCAGATGACCAGATCTAACTCTTCTGTGTCCATGTATCTGCTGTTTCCTCACTCACTCAATGCTACTAGTCAAGATTACTACCCATCAATGCTACTGTTCAACGCTACTACTCGTCAATGCTACTAGTCAAGGTTACTACTCGTCAATTCTACTAGACAAGGTTACTACTCACTAATGCTACTAGTCAACGCTACTACTCATCAATGCTACTAGTCAAGGTTACTACTCGTCATTTCTACTAGACAAGGTTACTACTCACTAATGCTACTAGTCAAGGTTACTACTCATCAATGCTACTAGTCAAGGTTACTACTCACTAATGCTACTAGTCAAGGCTACTACTCGTCAATGCTGTTAGTCAAGGCTACTACCAGTCAATGCTACTAGTCAAGCTGCCAGGTCCCAAGCAGCGCAAGGATACAGCCTTACACTTCTGCTGCTATTGCTGTGCCTGCAGCAATAAAGTATGACCCTGTGTGAGCCCAGAAGGCAGCAGAACACCTTCAGCAGGTACTCCTGGCATTTATTATGTTGACAGTGAAGTTGATGGTATTCATGGGGAATTTGAACAGCCACTAGCATGATAGAATTAATAAAAATGGGATCCTTTCACTTGTGGTAGACATTTGAAGTGAGTATTTGTTTATCAGAGGAAGCAGAAGTGTTTGGAATTGAGAGAAGAGGCTCCTGCCTTACTGGAGTCTTGCAGCCTTCTGCCTCTGTGGAGGTTACAGTTCATCATAGCGCACAACAGTGTTGGAGAAAAGCACGCACGCTAGTATTTTTCCCAGTGAAAGAATGTTTGGAGCTAGTTTTACAAGGAGATACAATTAGTCTACCACCATGAAGGGAAGCATCTAGATTGGAACTTTGATGGTAGACTATAAAATATTGGTCCAGACTGACCTTATGATTAAGAACCAAGCTTGTCTGCATCTCCTCTTTCAAAGGAAAAGCCACACTGGACCTCAGAGAAACCTATCACTTAGAGAGAAATCACCTCCGACAGACCTGTTGGCTGTTTATCTTTCTAAGCTATGTAAAAACTAAAGGGCTAATTTCCTCCTGAAAGGACATATTAAAGGTTAGAAGCAGCATGTACAATCTGAAACTGAAAGTATTTTGGCCAAGTTTTGATTAATTTATTAAAAGTATCAGACAGCCAAGATCAAAATTCTTATCGGCAGTGGTGGCAGGGCCCAGGGATTCTTTGGGACATTTGTAGCTGTCTGTGGCACTGCTGGGTTTGAGGTAGTGAATGGTCAACAGCCAACTCTCTTATGGAGGGCGAGGTTAGATTGAGATCAGTTTAAACAAATGTGAAGAGTTACTTTCAAATATTTTTATGCACGGCTTTTTTAGTTGGAGTTTATGGTTTCAGCAGTTTAAGAAGAAATGGCAACAGGCTTTTGAATATTTAGATTCAAAGATGTTGGTCAGTACAGCAATAATTACAAAACAGTATTTAAAAGGTGTAGAGATCTTCATGATCCTCTCGCAAAGAATATCACCTAAAATATAAGCCCTTGTGCCTTTAGGGAAAACTTAGATGCTAAATTATTAATCTGTGGTACACTTATTTTGATATTCTTGTTTATCGCCTTAACATTTATTATCTAAGCTTCTAGGGGGAACTAGTGAATAACACTCTACAGTGTTTGGTACACTTATGTTTCTCAGGTATTAAAACTGTTCATGTATACCTTCTGAGGTAGTGACAGGCTAACCAAATTACTTTACATCTCTAGAAGCCAAGAGCTAATGCATATAGATGAGGCTTTGAGAAACAGAGCTCTCTGCAAGCCCAAGGAAATGTAACCAGCATGAAGTAGCAAAGCCACCTGCCTGGCAACAGGGTGGGAAGCTAACCATGGCTCATCCACAGGTCTGAGAGAGTGGACTACTCTAGTGCTCAGAAGCTACATGAAGTATGGTTCTTATTTCTGACACTCTGCCCCCAAATCTTCACATTCCCTTGAGGCCCTTACCTACGGCTGCTCTTAGAAACAGGAAGTTGTGAAGAGAAGGATGCCCACTATTTGGAACAGCCACTTGCAGTGGGGGCCTTGCTTCTGAAAGACTCCCTAGAGTGTCTGGGAGCCAGGTTGGCTCAAACAAAAAGGTAATACCAATCCTTGTAGCTGGAGGAACAGGTAGATGGGATTCACTGAAAGGCTCTGGTGTAAGGGAATTGACTGGCGTGGGGTAGGGTTGCACACCATTAATCCTAGCACTTGGGAGGCAGGTCAAGGCCAGCCTGGTCTCCAGAGGAAATTTCAGGACATCCAGGGAAAGATAGAGAACCCTGTCTCAAAATAAACAAACAAAACCAACGAAACCAACCAAACTACCAACCAACAAACAAACAAGAAAAAAAGAAGTCATAGAGAGCACCCTCCATGCAAAAAGGCAAAGTGAGATTCAATTCAAGCCAGTGGTTATACAGAGGAAGCCTAGCCTAGTAATTAAATAGTAAGAGCAGCCAGATTTTTAGGTTTACTTTAAAGCAAAAGCCTTTGTTTCTGAGTGTCATAAGATACCCCACCTTTTCAAGAGCATTGTGAAGACCACAGAATACATCCATGTTGTGTGCCTTATAATAGTGCACTGCTTCTTTAAGAGGGGTGAAGACCCTGGGCCGTTCTGCTATACACAGTACAGAATGGTGAAACATTCAGTTACAGCAACAAGATGATAAAGTGTTTCAATTTTCAGAATTGATCAGCCAAAAGGGAGTCTAAGGGGAATCACCTATGGACCCTTCTTTGGTCTATTGGCTGGAAGATTGATTGCATCTCTAAATGACTATGATGGAGAATTTTGATTGTTGACTTGATTAGATTAAGAAATGTCTGGAGCATCAGTGAAGCCTCTATTGGAATGTTTGGGAGGGTGTTTCTACAAGGGACGGGCGGAGGGGAAAAGAGCAGATCTGAATGTAGGCAGCACCATTCCTCAGGCTGGAATCTAGGACTTAATGTAAAGAGACAAACAAGAAACAAAGCACTTCCTGTTCTCTGCTTCACAATCGACGGAGCTGGAGCTGGGAGCAGCTGCCTCTGGTTGCTTCAGACAGGAGCTAGTCCTGTTAGCCTTGCTTTCCCAGCCACAATGGATTTATACCCCCCCACCCCCACCTGGAACTGTGAGCCAAAGTAAACACTCCATTTTAAAAGTTGCTTTTTTGTTGTATGTTTTGTAACTAATACATTGGGTGGGGGATGGGAACTGATACCATTGTCACCTGTAGATCTTGAAAGAGTTCATCACCCTCTCATCCAATGAGCTTAGTTCAAACCTCAAAGCTGGTGTCTACACTGCACTTCAGAGGGTCACCTTCCATCAATCAAGTATTACATAGAAGTAAAAAAAAACATTGCTGTTCCCTATTCTAGACAAATCTCATACATTATGTATATGGCTTCGAGATACTATATCAGTTTGCTTAAAATATTTACAGAAGTGTGACATACTATGCAACAATAGCAAGCTATAAAGGTAAAAGGAAACTTCAAGAGGCATACACTCGCATACGCATTTGATAAATGTGACAGCGAGCTTACTTGGTAACTGACGTTGTTGGGCACTGGAGTTAGTCTGGCTTTTAGCTACTCACCTCTAATTGGTTGTTTTGCTGCTGGTATTTCTTTTCTTTCCTAGTTTGCTCACTCTTAATACTAATTTTAGTGAGTAGAGTCTATGAACTCGTATACCAAGGATTTCCACACCTAGTTCCCAGACCTACTGAATGTGTTATTTCCATAATTTCATTAGGCCATATGCCATATGCAGATGACCTTTAGGAAGAGAAATTTATTGGGGGTTGCTCTGGTGCTGCTCTGTATATAAATGCTAAATACTGGCCCCAAGATCTGGTTGCAGTCTCTGAAGTCCCTGAGGTGTATGCTCTCATGTACATCAAATGACATGTAAACTTTGTTCACCTATCTTCTCTGACTGGTTAAATAAAAGAAGCAGACAGCCAATGATTGGGGAAAATGAAGGTAGGTGGGGCGTTAGCTACTGGGGGTTGCTGGTTAGGACCACAGGACCACAAGTAGAGAGGAAGGGAGGGAGGAACAGAAAAATGAGGAAGAAAGAAGAGGAGAAAACGAGAAAGAGGAAGAAGAGGAGGGGGAGGAAGAGGAGGAAAGAGGAGGTCACCATGAGGCACGATTGGTCCAGGAACACATGGTGGAGAGAAGTGCACCCCAAGGACAGACTGATGGAGTAAAAGTGGCCAAGAGAGACTCAAACAGCAAGTAACTTGGGGAGTGCAGCTAGAAAACAGTCTAGTGTAGAAAATAGTCAGTGGCCTAACACAAACAAGTGAGTCCTTAGAAGCAGAAAAGCTTCTCTAGGTAGTTGTAGAAGAAATCAGGAAGAACTGCACACAGCATTCCTTCTTGTTTGAACATATATGAGGCAATGAGGTAGGGAGAATAATAGTATGTAATAAGAATATTAAGATTTAGATAAAAAGTATATAAGGCAATATAACTACCACTTCATAGACACAGCATCCTAAAGAAAAGACTGAAAGATTGTTGGCACTTAAAAATTATATGTGTCTTTTACAAAGGATACCCTTGGCTTCTGTTGATGTTTCCAGAGAGAGAGAGAGAGAGAGAGAGAGAGAGAGAGAGAGAGAGAGAGAGAGAGAGAGAGAAGGCCTCACCACATGGCATGCTGTGACTATTGCTGGAAGCAACCTTGCAGTTCTCAGCCTCCAATTAACTGAGGATACATGAGACATCACTACAGACATACAAACAGTGACAGTTGTTCCCACCTAGGGCTTGTAGGTGAGAGTTCATAGGTGCAAAGCTTTATATTCCAGTTCTGATATTTTGAAAATGCAAATACAGTGTTGGTGAATCTATGCTTTGTGAAGGCAAATCCACCATATTTCTTTCTTTCTTTCTTTTTTTTAAAGACTTGTATCTATTCAAATCTATCTCTATTTAAGCAGCTGCTTAAAAGTTGCTGTTTCTCTTTTCTTAGGATTGAATGTGTTTGAGTACAGACTATCCACATAACTATGCAAAGATGCCCTGGGGTATCTGAAATGAAACATTAATTTCTTTTTTTGTCATCCACGGTTTTGCATGGTACTTTAGACAAATGGAAAATAAAAAGTTTGAAAGTGAACATATGAAATGATCTCAAAAGGAAGTTTTAAAGACTTGGATTCAGAAAAACCACAATGCATAGTTTAAGAAGTACCGAGATTGAAAATTTGGGGATATTACACTACAGTGTAAGACAAGAATCATAAATCACAAAATAACTTCATGTTGAACATGAAGCATATATTGATGTTGTAGTACATCCTACAAACACCCACTTAATAACGATTGGCCATAGGACAGCTAATCTATGAGTAACCTACAGTTACATTAAATGCTTTCTGTGTATATCTGACAGCTCCCTGTGTGGTGTAATAGGAACAAACAAAGATCTGCTTAGTGTTTCCACAGATCTGTGAAACTTTGTATCATAACAAACACAGACATGGATAGCTGAGGCAAATGTAAATACCCCTGTGAAGTATCCACAAGGTGCTAGAGTGTATTCCCTTCTCATTCATAAAATGAGAAAGAGACTGAGTCATCTAAATGAATTGGACAAATAAGAAGGTGAGTTTGATTTGTGCCTTAGCTCATTTTTTTTTCTTATAAGAATCAGTTTGGTGATGACACTGGGTACAGTACGAGGAAGGGTCAGGACCCCTGGAACACTCCAGTTAATTTTCCATCCTTATTATTGACTACAATAATTTGTTGGTTGCATTTGAAACAGATCAACCAGATTACTATAGACATTAACTACACAGTAGGAAGAAAGCATCAAGTCATACAACAGTAAGCTTTGTTTAACCCAGCTAACAAGAGTTCTCTATAGTTCTCTAGTGAAGGAAATTATAAAAGAAGCAATCAGGAAATATTTAAAAATATCTAAGGCAAGTTCCAAGTTGAAACAGATTTGATAAAATCTTTATACCCTTTGACTCTGTAAAACCAACCTGAACATTGATGCTCAGAATTATATTGCTTTAAAGAAGACAACTGCTTCTGTTTTGTGTGTATGGATGTTTTACCATCCATGCATGTTTGGGCACCATATGTGTACAGTGGCCTCGGAAGTCAGAATAGGGTATTGGATTCTGGAACTGGACTTACAGAGGGCTGTGAACTGCAGTGTGTGTGTTGGAAATGGAACTGGGGTCATCTGAAAGAGGAGATCTTAACCCCTGAGCCACCTCGCCAGGCCCAGAATGACATCCACGGGATAACTGTATTACTCCACTAAGGATTCAAGTATCAAAGTGAATTTGCATCCTCAGAAAAGTACTTTCAAAACATTGTGAGCAAAAGCACGTGAAATGAAAACAAGCACTTAGATGAACTTTTAGAAATAGAACGACCCAGGCTGCATCATCCCTAAAACATCCTTTGAGGAAAGGATGAACTGTTTCCACAGACTAAAATAAACACTGTGTCCTAATCGAGGGCAATGGGAGACCTGGGGTTTGTTTGAGAGACACAGAACATGGAAATAATCAACATTAATTTCCTTATAGTTATTGTCAGTTTATTATGGTGAGCACTCTGCATGCATTTGTCTATTTAATACACCAGTACTTCTGAGAAATAGTTTCCTTGTTATCCTTACTTTGGACCAGACTTCCTAGACCAGCCAGCCTAGAGCTGAGATAATTTGTCCAAGGTCAACATACTCCAGAATTCAAACCAAATGTATCAAAAAATTCTGTATTCTTCAGTGTTAGTACCCCTCTCCCCATTTAAAGAAATATGTCTCCTTCAGTCTCATGCTTTCCTTGTTATCATATTAAGTCTTAGAGTCAGTCTAAGAGTCAGACCCCTGGGCTTCTCTTAATCATTTGATAATACATTTCAACCACATCAAAATGGAGGGATTTTTGCCTTGTAAATATTTAAAATAATATGCATTTGCATTTATTAAGTTTATCGATGGGCTAATGGGTGTGGGGAAAATAAATTAACAGTCATCTTCCATTGGCAAATGAAATGGTGCTTCACAATCTTCCATTTAGGAAGTGTGCGCTAAGTGTACAATGAGATCCCTGTGCACACACTTTGGAATGAATGTGGGGAAGTGGACAAGAACATCAAATTCTGGTTAACAAAGGGAAGCAAAGACACTCCCACATGCTTTCATTGGCAATAAAATGCTTTACATCTAATTACACTAACTGCATCACAGATTAAAACCTATTCATTTCTACATCTACTCAACATAAACTATTTGAAGAAATGAAAACTTGGTGTATATTCATGGTAAAGAATTGTCATTCAAGAAAACTGTTCACTTTGACTGTAATCAGCCCCTATTCACTCCTGGGTCCCCTAGCCCATCTTGCTTATCCTCTTCTTCCTCTTCCTTTCCCTAGGTAGAATTGCTTCCACTCTAACACAAACACACACACACACACACACACACACACACACACACACACACACACACAGAGTTCACATTTAAGAGAAAGTATGTGGTATCTTTCTGACCATACTATATTTTGCTTATCACAAAAGCACTTGCATATCCATGTTTGTTACTGCATTATTTACAATAGCAAATTATACATTTATGTGCCTTGACAGGCACATAAATGTATAATTTATGGTTATGTAAAGAAAATATTACACAGACATAGACACAGACACACACAAAGACACACACACACACACAGAGTTTGCTTCAGCCATAAAGAAGAATGAAATTATGCTATTTGCAAGAAAATGGATGGGTGTGCGTATCGTAAGCATATGAGTCTCCTTGGAGAAATATTATTGCTGTCTCACTCATGCATTCCTGTCTCCTCCATGAATGTAGAGAGTGAACCGTTTTCCCACACATGATTATGTAGTCATCAGCACTTACTCCGAGTTAAGTCATTTGAAGGGAAACTCAGTCTGGCTTCTTTCTCTGTCACCTCCCTCTCAAGACTTGTGGCTGCTGGCACTCTCTTGCAATGACATGAAAACCAGAAAGCCAGAACTCACGTTTTGTGAATCTGGAAGGTGAAACTAATTTGGTGCAAACATACAGTGTGTACGGAAGAGCTGGTGGTTAGGTCAAACACTGATAGAATGGGACTTTATTAATGAAGCTATGTCCATGAGAACTGTTTACTCCACTTACTTCTTCCTGACTCAGAGCAAAATGCGTACCCATGTAATCCTAGCTGATATGAAAGCACAGATACTCACACCCAACACAAGGTGGCTTTTCAGGAATGGGCAGCTGATATAAACTAGAGTCTAAGACATCACATCCCCAGGGTGTCGCACATACCCATCACGGAGACATCATATTCTATCAGCAGCGTTGCTTCTTGTCCGCACTGTTTAAGGATGCTCATGGCCTCAGCATGGGTGGTTCCCAGAAGCCGAATTCCATCCACACTGAGCAACCTGTCTCCAGGTTTGATGGTGCCCTCTCTAGAGACAGCATAGAGGAGCAGTCTGGATTAATTTAGCATAATGGGGGCTCAGCTTTAATAGGCACTTAGCCGGAGACACGCTTTCACGCACACTCTGCCACCCCTCTCTTTGCACTCTTTGCAGGCATCAGGAATGACAGTTAGAGTGGAAAGAGGTAGCCCCGAACAGAAAATCGCTGTAATATAAAAACCAGTAATGAGAAAATAACTACCTATTAGCAAATAACATGCTAACTCTTGGAGGACGAAAGGAAGGGAGGCACATTTTCCCCTCTTGTAGGCTGTCTCTTAAAAAGTCTAAAATTGTTTTATTAGAGCCCGGGAAATAGCATTCACCTATTTTCCCCAAAGTTAGGTTGAAGAGAGAAGCCTTTTAATTTCATCCCATTTATCAGCAATGAACCCAAGTGGAAGACGGAGTGCTGGGGAGAATTTCCCAGTCTGTAAATTTCCCCACTGAGTTAGGAGACCATTTGCCGAGCATTATGCCAACCCAGCCTCATATGCCTTGGACAGGGGCAGGCAAATCATACTCTCCCTGCTGTGAGTACAGTCTTAAGGCACTAGGAGATGACACTTGAGGACGTTAGTGATATCACGGAGGCAGAGTCAAAGTCACCTCCAGGTCACCGTCTCTGCTTGCCGGAAGGAAGGGCCAGAGATGAAAAAGTCAAAAAGAGGGCTGACAAATGTGGCACTTTGGGAGAATAGAAATGACACCTAAAACATACATCTTTCACGTGACAATTCTAGGCATGTGACTGATATTTCATATTTAGTGCCGGGGTCTCTAGGTTCCAATTTCATTTGGCAATAATGCGTACATTGCTCCTGACATTCTTGTTAACCCTAACCATAAAGATTAATGAGGAGTGCGTCTCCATTTATTTTCTTTAGAAAGAGTGGTCCCCAAGACAAACTCGGGAGAGGGAGAGGGTGGGATTCTCCGAGGCTCATATTGTGTGTTGTCCTCTGCAAAGGCAGATGGATGCTAGGGCAGGTGAGAAGCCAACATTTTCCCATTTTCTTATTTTCTATGAAATATCATCCTCCCTAGAAGGGAGCTCACAGCATGAGTTCTGGAGGGGAAACCTGAACTTGTAGCCTAGTCCCCTTTAATAACTTAAAGCCCACCCATGACTTTGTTTGGTCAGTGTGAGAAAATTAAAGTGCCTCAGTACAGGGTGGTTGTAAGCCTAGAATAAGACTATATTAACCAGATGGATGGTGTACTTTGTGGATCATAGGAAATGCTTTGTAAATAGTATTCATTGTGATGGTTTCTTTCCCAAAAGGTTAAAGAAAAATCAATCTTGATTCTAAATGGATAGGCAGAAGCAACTGGTGTGTCTTCTTCCTACCCTTTAACAGCATCCGTGGGAAGAAGAATTCCTCTATTATTCTAAAGCTCACCTTTGCCAAGAGAAAACAACAGGCTCAAACAACTTGAGAGACAGCTAGATTGCGAGTTTACTTGTGACCCAGCAAGGCTTACGAGAAGGCACTTAAGTGCACTTTCCATGCCTGTACCAATTTCTCCAGGAGGAGAAGTCTCCAGAGATGGACATGATTTCTCCCATCTGACTAAATGTCATCCCCCACCCCCATGATGTGCAGAGTCCACCATCCTGAGGAGGGGCTACAACCCAGGGATGATGCCAATGGTCGGAGTCAAGGTACCACTGATTCTTCCCAAGATGGGAGCACAGTAGCACTGAAGGACACAGGCCTTGAAAGATCCCGGTGCTTTCTGTAAGTGCCTCTGCAAGTCAGGACACCCAGACCTGAGAGGCAGCCAGTGTTGTCTGTATCTACAGTGGAGGGCACTAAGCTCAGAACCAAGCACTTGCCATGGAGGAAGCACAGGACAGGAAGGGGCTGGAGGCAAACCCTTATTTTCTCTGTGTCCATACCTCCAAGTCTTTGAGCTTTTATATCCTCACCCCTGTGCTTGATATCTAGCTGCTAGTATGAGACATAACAGCCATTTTCTCTTTCAGAATCCCCTGCTGCCTTCTATGGATTTTGCATAATGACACAGAAAGATGTCGTTTACCTGTCAGCAGGCCCTCCAGGACGAACACAGGTTATCACAACTGGACGGGACT
This sequence comes from Rattus norvegicus, assembly GCF_021556685.1. Lineage (NCBI taxonomy): Eukaryota > Metazoa > Chordata > Mammalia > Rodentia > Muridae > Rattus > Rattus norvegicus. The sequence continues at coordinate 65,152,937 of NC_141540.1, read as the reverse complement.
TATTTCTGTCATCATGCGCTCCCCCTAGTTAAAACAAGACAGAACAAAGGAAGGCTGCTTAAAACTACTCTTGTTCCTTTTTAAAAGAATCACCCACAAAGCGCCAGCTAAGACGATGCAGTGGATCTGTGGATTCATGGAGGAGAACATGCAGCTTTCTCTCTGGAATGTAAAATCATTACACGGCACATTGGTTTTAGGTAGGATGTTTCTGTAGTCACTACCCCTCCACCTTGCAGTAAATATACATAGTTATCAGAGTGGTAATGATATGTGACAACGGGGATGGCATGGGATTCACTAATTAAAACTACTGGTCCAATGAGAACGTCTGCCTGTCATAAACAATGAACAGGTATGAACACCTCATGCTGAGCTTGGACCAGGATATACGTGAGGAAGCAGGTCTCTGACCATATGTACTAGAAGAGACTCAAGAACAGGGTCAAGTGGGAAAGGAAGAGAGAAAAGAAGAAGGGAGGAAGGAAGGAAAGAAGATGGAAAGAAGAGAAAGGAAGGAAGGAAGGAAGGAAGAAGGACGGAAGAAAAGTGTGGTGGTAGACACTTATAATTCCAGTACTTGGGAAGCTGAAGCAGGAGGAATCCTCCTAAGTATGGAATCAGCCTTGTCTTTGGGTTATGTAGCAAGTTCCAAGCTTGTCTTGACTACAGAACATGGTCATGTCTAGAACAAATCTAAGTGGCTTAGAAATGGTTACTATCAAAGTTAAGACTTTCGAGATATTAGGAGCAGTTTTGGCATAGTTTCCCCTACTGCTTGCGGATGGGGGACTTAAATTTTGCATAAGGAAATTTCCTGCAGGGGTGTTTGTAGAACTGCAGTGCAGAGCATTAGATAGAAGGTGATTGGTTGGAATTTTTCTTTTTGAGCCCAGGACCAGTTTGTACAGCTTCCTCCACCCGTGCTCTCCAGCCTATGCTTGTGGTCAGCAGTGATGGAGGACTCACAACGTCTGAGGCAGCCCACTCCACATCTGGACAAGGCAGAGTTTACATCATTCTTCCTAATAGTCAGTTGATGCCATCCAAGTCATACCCTGGTCCTTGTATATAGACTATTAACACATAAAAATGCCATGTCTGCTTTCCTCCAAACAAGTTTTCCCCAAAACTAAAAATGGTGATTCTGGCCCACAAGACTCTATCTAAGACTGAATATTTCCTATTCTTCTATTCTTTATGTGACCCGAGTTCCTTATGCATTGCCATCCTGGGAGATCACGTGGGCAGTCTCTAGTCCCCAGTCTCTCTTTTCAATGAGTGTGTAGCACAGCAGACTGTAATTTCCCAGACTTGGCACAGGGGAGGTGAATGAAAGGAATTCTGCTCAAGAGGAAGGTTATGAAGAATTCTGTTTGTTCTTGTTTTGTTTGTTTTTCTGCAAAACATTCCTAAAAGGAACATTTGCTTTTCTATAACAGAATCGATTTAGAAAAGGATGCAGGTTTTAAACCAGCAAAAAACCTTCCCATGGTTTCCTCGGATCCAAATTTAAATACTTCATCACCATTGCAATAATCCGCTGAGTAGGCCATTCATTTAGGTTTTAGGAGTTTGGGCTTAAAATGTAACAGGTAACTCAGACCAGTGATGCTCCCTGGCTATAATGACACACATCAGATCCTTGGAGATGCTTTGACGCACGTTAGTATCTGGGCTGGAAACGGAGCTCAGGGTGGAGGAGCTTAGCATGCATGAGTGCTCAGGTTCCAGATTTAGCCCCAGAAAAGCAAGCCAATGCCAGGGCCACAGCAGAGAAATTGTGTGAAAAACAGCCTATGGGTCATAATGAGACCTCTTCACAGCTTTAAACTTGGGGATGTCTAAGTTTCCTTGTCCATTGTAAAAAGCAGGCTTGGTGACACGGTCCTCTTTAAAAATAGATTTGGTTCTTTACAATGTCCTGGACATTTAAGCAATTTTAGTTTGTTCACCTGTGGATAGGTCAGAGGACAACTTACAAGAGTCAATCCTTTCTTTTTACCATGGATCAGGGGTTACAGAGATCGAAGTCAGATCATGAGGCATGGTGTCAAGCGCCGTTACCCATTAAGCCAACATGCCCACTCAGAGACTCAGAGAATGTTCTTTCCTCCTGAGGATGAACTTTTTAAAATGGAATATGGAGGTCCCACTCTTTGTTTTATGGGAAGAAATTTCTAGTCTTTCTGGAACCAAGATTTTTTTTTCTCCAAGCATTCAAAACGGAATCCCATCCATTGCTACAAAGTTCCATGAGAACATGCGAGCAAGAAAGTCTCCAGCGCTGAACAGACATGTGCGGTCTGCAATGTCCACCTCCTCCATGATTTGTCAGTATTCACACCGACCTGAATCGACCTAAATCTTGCAGCTTTGTCAACAACACCAGGTGTGCGACTATTTACCCATCATGCTCTCTCAGCCAGATTAGCCACTGACCCTTAAAGGATGGGGTGAATGGAGCAGAGGAACTTTCTAGAGGTGGGCCTGGAACTGATTTAAAAAGGTAAAATTATGTAAAGCTGCAAACCTTTATGTCTAACCAGGGTGTCTGGCCAATTCTTAAAGTCTATACAAATGGGACAGTCGCTGGCTAAAACTGGTTCTTCCTTATGGAGACTTTAAAACAGAAGGGCACCTATAACCCTACAGATTCAATGGCAGAACGCTGCATGAACCATTCACTCCTCCTTTTCTGTATGAGGTGCCTCCCAGGTATCAGCAAGTACTTCAGCCTCATTAACTTTTGAAATTCCTAAAAATTGTTAGAGGGATATTTTGGTAAGATTACACTGTCGCTTGCCCGGAGATAGGTGTGGAATTCAGTCACACTTAGTCCCTGTATTTTGTATTTTTATATTATTATTGGCTTAAGTCTTGCATTAGCAGTTTGATATGCGGCTGATTAACTGTAGAGTGATTAGTCAGGAATCTGTATGGCAGAAGTAGTCTTCAGTGCTCTTTTCCAACAATTACAATTTTTTGCATGTATTTTAAACTGCCAAAGAGAATTTATAGACATATTTCAGTCTAATATCATATAGGGAGAGTTTTTACTATGTTTATATAATCATGTTTGAAAGACATTTAAGAATGGTTGTGGCTAGTAGCCTGACCTTGGTGCTCATCGTGAGTCTTAAAAATAGGTTTTGGCCAGAGAAATTTCATAACCAGAAAAATGTCATAACCGCTGAACCAGCACACACAGAGAATTCCTAGTTTATCTTCTGCTTTACGCAGTTGGCGGAGGTTGTCTACTTGTGTCTTAAATTCATTGACCCTAACTCCTTGAGGTGGGGCCATTGTCTTAGGATACCACAGCACTTCCTGCTACACTGACGTGTGGATGTGGGCTTAGTAACTATTTCATTTAGAGATGGCTTTGCTAAATGACTGGTCCAGAGTAGAATCGAACATTCAGAGCTCAGCTAGGTTGAGCTGATACACTTGGGTACCCCGAGGACTATATTATCTTTGGCCCATTTTTAGAAAGCTGCCGTAATATATATTCATTTCCAAAAGAAAGTAATGTAAACAACGTTGCTTAATTGTCCTGTATTAAATCAAGCCATACCTATCAACATTTTCGATTCATTTTCAATTACACAGACAAAGGAACATTGGAAAATGCTAAGTCACTGTGGTTGGTCACTGGGAACTGACTAGATCATCTGGCTGCTTGCTCTGTATTAGTGGGCTAAAACAAAGGAGATCATTTGTAATTCATTCCATGCTCTTTCCTTGTTTTATTTGTTTAAAGATAGTCTCCCCCCCACCCTTGAAACTCAGGTTTTAAGGAGGCCTTTGTATCTTCCCATAGTTATTAGCCTCCACCTACCTCGGATGACAAAACCAAAGGTGTTGCCTTCTTTGTGCAAAGTGACTTCCACTGTTCGGAACATAACACTCGATCCTTGGATAGCTGTGTGCAGGAGCGAGATGGGAGAGCATGAGTCTATGACTGTAATAACATTTCTATTGTAATTTTTTCAGTGTGACACAAGTTACAAGGTATGCAAGTCATGTTGCAAATAATTTATTTTGAGGGAAAGAACAGTAATTTCAATGAAGTCTGAGGGGGGAAAAAAGAACTGTAATGGCATAAAGAGACTATAAGTAGTTACCCTTATAAATGACCCATATTGTTCCAAGTAGAAGCAAAACTCATAGCTAATTCCTTTTCTTCTGGATAGACACATTCTAGATAGGGAGTGATGTTTATATTGTTTAAACTCTACAGAGCAAGCAAGGCAATTTTCAAGAAACAGGAACATTTTCGTTTGTGAAATACAAAGGCATTATGACTTCTGCCAAGCTTATGAAATCATTTCTGCATTCACGTTTAGTTTTGAGGCTGTAATACAAGGCAAACTCATTCCTCCCAGATTACAACCAATGGGTTGGCTGGTGCAGATAGATGTTCTGACACGTAGACAGCTGTTCGACAAAGTTGCCAGCAGCCCCAATGCGACGCGGAGAGCTAATGACATCCTAAGTACATTCACACCGTGTCAACCAAGAAGACAAAGATCTGCTTAAACCCCTCAGCTACTGCTGTGTTCTGTTGCTTGCCTTTTATCGCTCTCATTTCACAAGATAAAGATGTACTGCCAAGTCGCAGTGCCTAACTACATTGAACGACACATGCAAGCATATTTCATGTTAAGGCATGGCCCCTACAATATTCTGTGAATCTTCTTTTGGGACATAGTGAGTGACTCTGATTGTATAATACACTATTGCCACATGAAAAAAAATTCCCACCAATTGGGTATTTTAACATGAGGACTGGTTTTGTTGGTGCACAGAAGAGAACTTGTGTGCTGTACAGAAGTAGAAGGTTTTCAATCCCTTAAAACACTGTACAAGGGAAGCTGGGAATAGTGGTGCATGCTGGTAATCAAAGCACTTGGGAGGCTGAGGCAGGAGAATTGCTACAGAGGGGGTGAAAGAGCAGTCTGGGCTACATAGTGAGACCCTATGTCAAAAAGGTATGATGGTGTCTATGGTCATAATTCTCAGTGACACATTTGATGTTCTTGATCTTAACATGTTTCTTACATAAAACTCTCAATAGAAAATCCGTGACTCACAGGATGCTTGAGTTACACTGTGTTGCCTTTACTGTGGTGTGGAACATACACCCTGTATATTTGGCTTTCATTCTCTGTGCAGGGCCCAACAAATGACATGAGCTATTTGGCACTTCACTGTAAAATAAGCCTGTGCCACATGCCTTTCCCCAAACCAGTCTACTGCGAATGGCATTGATGCATTTCAGGTGGGTCAGGCCGAGAAGTTCACTGGGGTTGGTTTATACAACCATCCTGACTTCACAACCTTTTCAACTCTAGATGGGTTTCGTGAGACATAACTCCATCTAAACTCCAAAACATCTGCATCTAGACATTTCTAAAGAAGCAATAAAAATTCCTCTCTTCTTGCCATTTGTACAACTACTAGTTAGTGGCTTACACGAAGCATTGAGTGTTGTTTTTAATGACCAGAAATGCTCAACCCTCAAACGGATCCTGTAGGAACTAGTATGAAAGCTACATCTTCACTCACAGAGTCAGGCTGGTCCATGAAGTTGATCTGCAGACTACCAGGCTGGGGCACAGAGGACAGGAAAAACCCAGATATGCCGAGAAACAGCTCAAACGTCGGCTGAACAAATGTTTGCTGTATGGCTGATTTAATTGAATGTCACCTTCTGACTATCAAGGGACCCCCAGTTTACGATAATCAACCAGGAGCAGTGCATACAAACAGACCAAAGAATTGAGGGATAGTTTTAATTAAATGAAGAACAAAATTGGGCTCGAGCTAAATGATTTCTTATGTCCATGATCCAACAAAGTCACTTGAAGAAACTAGCTTAGAATTCGATATTTTCACTTTAAATAGTGAGGAAGGCAGAGTTGTGGCAAGAAATAATGGATGCCCAACTACTCTGTGCCCAGAACGCAACACGATGGTGTGCAAATATTAGTTTATTTAATCATTAAATCATCTTTCAATTATACACAACCAAATTCCAGCTCTGGGCCACCTGTGCTCGTTGGCTGGATATCTGGATATCTGTTCTGGGAATGTGAAGTACTAGAATTTTAATTTTGTTTTGGCTTTCTCTAGCCGACCACAGAATTCTTAGAGTCAAATCTGGTCTAGATGAAGACGTTGGGACTACCCACAGCTTCAGGTCACTCTTAGGCTGCTCCCCGTCATTGCAATGGCAACTGTTACTGTTGGCAACATTTTAATATAATTAACAAACCATCTTGGATCTTTACAGTTTTTATTCACACTATTGGCCCTTGCTGATTTCATTTTCACACTCAGTATTAGCATAGCATCCTTGTACCGACTATGGAAATGTGACTCATTATTCCACAGACACCTAATGAAGATGCTTAGCCAGAGGATCACGGGGCTAGGTAAAAAGTCTCCTTGATGCTGTGGTTCCTTGTTTTTATTTGTGAATTTTCATGTGTCTCTGTAAAACTGCTCTACTATAGCTGATGTGATTGCTCCAAGTCAAACGCTCCACCCCTCCTCCCCATCGCCACCTCTAGAGGAGAACAGGGGTTGAATTGTTTCCCACTTTATCTGGTTCCCTTGCCCACGCGTCTGACTGTGTCCCTCTGGGATTAGGGAATGAAATCAGAGGTTGGAAATATGCTCAAGTGGGTGGGGCTATCCTCTCTCCCTCTGCCACAAGAGAGCTCTGTAGAGGACTGTTCATGTAGACTCAACTCCAGAAAGAAATGCACAGAGGAAATCTTCAAACAGACCTCCTTCTCCTTCTATACTTCCACCAATATGACCACAGGGGTCTGAATGAGATGGCCCCACAGTAACATGCTTTCACACACATATCTGAGGGAAGAAAGGATTCCCTCTTGTCGGACAGCTGGTCTGACTCAGCTGTTGTCACGGGCACTAAACAGACTGACAGCTTTCTCCTTCTCGTTATTACATAGGGGCAATCTGTAGCTCTGAAATTCAAATGGAAACACTGTTTAAGTAAATAAAATGTCCCCACATTACATTCATTCTCGCTTTTTATGCTAATGATAAAATGTTAAGTGTCCATTGAAAACGGCCCAGAATTAGTTGGCGTTTCAAAACTCCACTGGGGTTCTGTGGACAGAGTGCTGAGGCTCTTAGTGGATCGATGTTTAATGCATAAATACCTCAGACACATTTTGCTTATATTCTCCCCAAAGTAGTTCTGAGAGTAGTTACAGAACTTTCCCATGAAATTGAAGTATGGAAGACAGGTAGACCAAGTACTTCATTTTCATAAAGAAATGGAATCTTAAGAAAGATAAATGAATTGCCCGAGTTCAAATTTTTCTTTCTTTCTTTTTTTCTTTCTTTCTCTCTCTCTTTCTTTCTATCTTCCTTCTTTCCTCTTTCTTTCTTTCTTTCTTTCTTTCTTTCTTTCTTTCTTTCTTTCTTTCTTCCTTTCCTTCTTTCTTTCTTTCCTTTCTGCCTCTATCTATCTATCTATCTATCTATCTATCTATCTATCTATCTATCTATCTATCTATTTTCTCTTACAGACACACATATCCTTCCCAGCCTTTTCTGATATCACAGACAGCTGAGATCTGGGTGTGTGGTTGTTGATGTTGAGGGGATAAGCAGATGCCAGCTTGGGTGGGCCTCAGGTAGCTGCTGAGATGGTTAGTTTTAATGCTCTAAGTACACGAATGGCTTGTTAATGCCTTCCACCTTTCTGAACTCTGAGGTCTTAATAATTTCCCCAATGTAAGAAGAATAGAGATCATCCTTGGCCGACCGGCCTCTTCCAGCTGAACAGTATCACGAAAGATATGTCGCTGTTTAAAAGCATATTTTCTCTTTTCCCGTCAGTTTTATTGCCTAGAGAAGACAGATCTATTTAAGTACTGAGTCTCAATAGATTTAACTCCTAAACATGTCCGGTCCCAGCTCTCTCCTAACTCTAAAGATGCTGTAGGTTCCCTGTGGAACCTCTTGGAAAGGAACCTACCATCTCTCTTGGAAAGCCGTTAACGGTCTCAGGCAAATAGGTTTGGATATTCTTCCTTTAGTTTCTAAAATGATAGCTCGAAACATCCTGGTCTGACCATGCACTTTTAAAAGCGTGTTACGATTCACCATGCACATCTTCCATGGGGCCTTATCAACTGATTCCTTGTCTTTACTGTGCTCCATCTAGCCCTCTGCAGCCCAGCCTGCTCAGGCCACTGTATCTTCTACTCAGTTGTTGGACCCTCTGCCCAGCCTCTTCCTTTTCTTATTCAGTCTGTCCTGTTCCTTCCCATTCTCTCCCAAGTCCCCAGCTCTGAGTCATCTACTCTGGGCCTTACCCTAAACACTGTCATGAGTTCCTTTAGGAAGGGAATGTGTTTTACTGATACACACACCCAGTGGTGGGTAAAGGTAGAAAGGGGAGCCACATCTCTATAGAGCTGGTTTTCTTAACTCCTGGCCCACGCTTTGAGATAATGATTTAAAGGCAAATTGACTTTTCATAACTATGGCTAATATTTGCCAAGTAAGTAACAGTGGCCTAAGTATGTGATCACATTACTGAATTCCTACAGAGTACACCTAGCAACCATTATAGCCATTTCCAGGTGGGCACTCCAAGCCTCAGAGAACTTAACAAAGCTCGGGTGCTTTAATCTGATCCCAGAGTCTCTAATACCTAACGTATTATCACAATCTCAGTTTCCATTGAAATGCTTGCCCACACTGTTTTCCAAAGTCTTAAGTGTGATATTCAAACTATCTTTCCCCAATGAGTCAGCCCTCCCTGTAATCTTGCCTAGGTCCATTAAAGGCAACTCTTATCATTCCAGTTGCTCAGGCTCAAAAACCTTGGTATGACCCCTGACTCTATCTTTGCACCGTCTGCCTCTGGTTCACTAGGAAACCCTCATCACCACTGTTTCTTACCTGGATCACTGGAGTAGTCTCCCCTCTTGTCTCCCTACCTTTATCTCTGCCCATTTGCTTCTATCTGCAGCCCAGCATTTGGAAAGGCGAGACCATGTTTGACCTCTTCTTGAGGCCAGGGCTCTGGAATCAGTAAGAGCGCAGCAAAAGGTCCTCCCAGGGGTCCACAAGATCACCCCACCCCTTACATTTCTAATCTTGTCTCTTAATTCACTTCCTGCTTATTCTGTTTTAGCTGCACTGCCTCAGTACTTCTAGAACAAACACAGGTATTGTCTTGCCTTCTGCTGTTTGAGCTGCTTGGAGCTTTGCCACCAGACGTTCATATAGCTGCCTCCTTCACTGCCTTCAAATTCTGGATCCGTGTCGTCTTCTCAAAGACTGTTCCTAACATCATGACTTGATACTGCGATCTGGTCCCAATCCTACTCCACCCCACCCTACCCCACTTATTATTTCTGATTTACTCCCCTCATATTTTCTCTATCTTTTAAAAATATAACATAGTTATCATGGTTTTTGACAATCTGCCTTACACTTGCAGATTGTAATCTCCACTGATGTGACCCGTGCTCCTAGAACACAGACATGGTCAGGGCAGAATAAATAACTATCAGTTTATTACAGAGCATGGGTTATCATCAACTATTCATATTATTAAGTTCTCACTGGTAGGAAGAAGTAAAGAGGGTCACATCCCTGGGAAGAGCTCGTCAGAGGAGATGGGAACTTTGAGCATAGCTCAAATGAAAGGCAGCCACCACACACAGAAGAAGCCATGGTCTTTGAACACATCTCCACTAATGGCCTTTGGAGGCAGACAGGCTGGGTCCAAATGCTGTGTTCTAATTTGAGAAAGCCTTGTCTTACACCTCCAATGAATGAAAAGAATACTTATACATGTCTGTCTTGTAGTTTTCATTGGTTGATCAATAGATCACACATTGATCTATTGATATATATATATACTTATCTATATCTATCTATCTATCTATCTACCTATCATATCTATCTATCTACCTATCATATCTATCTATCTATCTACCTATCATATCTATCTATCTATCTAATCTATCTATCATATCTATCATATCTATCTATCTATCTATTGTGTATCTGTCTATATATATCTATCATCTATCTACCTATCAATCTATCTATCTATCTATCTATCTATCCATCCATCCATCCATCCATCCACCCACCCACCCACCCACCTACCCACCTACCTACCTACTATAGATTTATTAAGAACTTGGAGAATGCCAGGCAATGTTCTAAGTGTTGGACAAATACCTGTCACCTCTCCAGACAGCCTATGATCCCTGGTTTGCAGATGGTGACACTGAGACATGGAGCTTACAAAACCTTTTCAAAGGCGCGTAGCAGCTACAAGTGAAGCTGGTGTTTGAGCCGGTCTGGCCTGTATTCAGGTTCCTTTCTGATCTGTCCCCATCCTTGTGGTAAAGAGAACGTGAACGAATGCCAATGCTGTTATCATGCAAGGCATTCAGTATGTTCTCAAAGTTTGTCTGCTGCATTGATCACTATTACCATGGCTTGATAGTAATGAGATGTGATACGATTGTTTTATGGTTTTTTTTATGTGCTTATCTACTGACGAATCAGTGTGACGAATCAATGTGAAGCAGGTGAAACTTTCCCTAAGTCTAAGCGAGATGTTGAGATAGCACTTACAGCATGGGCTTTTAAAGTGATATTAACTGCTTATTGAAGTAGCTTAAACGGCAAAAATGTTCACAGATCACTTTTATGGAACATGACTCCTCGCTAACTTCAGTGCTAACCGAGCGTTTTTCAGTTTTCTCTGAAGAGACAACATGTCTACCATTTGAGTTACTTTGAAACGTGAAGCAACTGTTCCCCCGCTGCAGTAGGAACACTGATGACAGAGAAAGAGAGGCCTGGATCGGTAGCAAGCTGCTCGGGGCAGCCATCCGTCCTGGGTTCTCATTACTTACAGACCGGTGGAAGCTCATACTCGACCTCCAGGACCACTCTTTCCCCAACATTTTTCAGCAGGCTGATGATCTCATCATGGCGGAATTTGGCCAGGTTGATCCCATTCACCGCTTTGATGTAGTCGCCCACATCCAGCTGGTCACTTCTACAAAACAAACCATGTCACCACGGAGGACATGTCTTTCCCGAAGGCCACTCAACTATCTTTCTCCTGTCCCCCCATCTACATTAACATGTCAACCTAGCAAACATCCTGCTACTTAGGTTGTGACTGAACCCTACCAGAAGGAGCGTGGCTGAGTCCGGGTGGGATGTGGTGGGAGTGGGGCTAGCCTACTCATCCTGTCTGTTACATTTTGGCACTTCTGCCTTTGGTGTGCTACTATCTCTGATTGTTCTTTAAACATTTTACCTCTCTTTTTTTTTAATACATCCTAAAAGAAAAAACGTGTGTGTGTGTGTGTGTGTGTGTGTGTGTGTGTGTGTGTGTGTGTGTGTGTATGTGTGTGTGTATGTGTGTGTGTATATGTGTGTGTGTATGTGTGTGTGTATATGTGTGTGTATGTGTGTGTATATGTGTGTGTGTATGTGTGTGTGTATGTGTGTGTGTGTGTATGTGTGTGTGTGTGTGTGTGTATGTGTGTGTGTGTGTATTAGTTGCTTGCCCCCAGGGTTGCTTCTCTAGGGACAGACTCTGATCCTGACTTCTCCAACCCCACTCCACCCCTCTTATTTTTGTTGCCTGCCTTTTGGACACTTCATAGCTTTTAATGTCCTTATTGGAAGTGGGACCAGAGTCAGAGCCAAGGGAATTAGTCAGCATATTTAGTTTCTTATTGTTTACCTTTAAAAGAATTGAATTGTCTATTACAGAACAGGACTGATAAGAAGAATATTGGGGAAGAAGAAGTTACAGAGAAAGCCTTGGATTTCACTATCATTACCATCCCCCTCACAGAGCTCCGACTGTTCTGGGCTTTACTAGACAGGCTTCCAAACCAAGAGCAAGCAGTGAGACCAGTGGTGGGAGGAAAAATATATGTCACTGGGTACTCGGACAAAGTGTGAGTTTGTTGCTCTGGATGTCCCCTGAGAGATCTCTTAATTCCTGGTGGGAAGGAAAGCCATTAGAAAAGGAAACATTTTCTCTGGACACTTGGAGTTGAGCTTCCCAGTCTTTCTCATTTGTCAGTTTACATCTTAGGGGCGTTTGGTCCACATTTAGATCATCTGAACGCCACCTTCCCATTTGCTACTGAGAGGAGCAGTCAGACCTTAGGCACTCCTGTAAGAATTAAACCTGTGAGAGCTGGGCTGCTCCTGAGGTGACACAAAACTCCTCAGCGGCTTCAGCCAGCGCAGCCAAGCCCCTGGCAGATCAGGGGAACAGTTTCTGAGGCATGCCCGCTGTCTTCTGCAGGGGAGATGACAGAAGGACAGCTGTCATTTATTTATCAGTGACCTTTTCTGGTAAACTCTAATTTTCTGCGTTAACTATACCCTTGTTCCTTTTCCCCCGTTTCCCCACGAGGCAGTTACCTGGCAGCAATCCCTCCCTGCCGCAGGTTGGACACTCTTGGCTTTCCATCTTTATCGATTCCTCCTGATACCGTCAGGCCAAGAGTGGTTCCCTCCTTCTTCATCAGCTCCACCACGGTGGAGCCCTTGAATTCCTCTGTAAAAGAGAAGCATTCAGCCCATAAACGACAAATGGTCCAGAGCAGCTGGCTATGGGGTATGGTGACTGCACTCCCTGGATTCCCCCACTTTTTCATTGATGAGAAAGGACCTCAGCATGCATTGAAACTGCAGCATCTCCTGATGCTGGGAACACAGACGGTGCTGAGAAAGGCAGTCTACGTAGGAGAGGTGACGAAACTGGCCCCAGCGGACTGGTCTGCTCTGGCGTCACAATAGTCTCGATCCTCTTAGGTATCGATGACAGGTTTCTGCCACTCTCTAGAGACTTTATTTTCTATTCTTGTTACTCAAAATACAACAGGACGTTGCCAGGCAAGGAAGAACAGAACTTTAAATAATCATGCAAACCTATAAAACATGGCAGCCAACACACATTCCGTTTAGCATCCCAGCTTAGGAAGCTAATTGCCAGAAGAGTGTTCTCCACAGTGTTATCAACACTCATTCATTAAAATCCAAAGTACAAGGCTCAGGGGACAGGTCCTACAGCACACCCCAGCAAGGCAGCATTGGTCGTCAGGATTTGGGTGTAACGGCCATACAACTTTCACTATCAAGGTAGCACAACTATGAAAGCTCACCAATTTCTACACACTATCCCGGAACTCAAATGTCTGGATTTTAGCCAGGGTAGGAGGAAAGATAACTTTAAGAGTATGCCTCTCACATTGAACTACCTGAGGACCCAGCTATACCTCTCTTGGGCATATACCCAAAAATGCCTCAACATATAAAAAAGACACGTGCGCCACTATGTTCATAGCAGCCTTATTTATAATAGCCAGAAGCTGGAAAGAACCCAGATGCCCTTCAACAGAGGAATGGATACAGAAAATGTGGTACATCTACACAATGGAATATTACTCAGCTATCAAAAACAATGACTTTATGAAATTCATAGGCAAATGGTTGGAACTGGAAAATATCATCCTGAGTGAAGTAACCCAATCACAGAAAAACACACATGGTATGTACTCATTGATAAGTGGCTATTAGCCCAAATGCTTGAATTACCCTAGATGCCTAGAACACATGAAACTCAAGACAGATGATCAAAATGTGAATTCTTCACTCCTTCTTTAAAAGGGGAACAAGAATACCCTTGGCAGGGAATAGAGAGGCAAAGATTAAAACAGACACAGAAGGAACACCCATTCAGAGCCTGCCCCACATGTGGCCCATATATATACAGCCATCCAATTAGACAAGATGGATGAAGCAAAGAAGTGCAGGCCGACAGGAGACAGATGTAGATCTCTCCTGAGAGACACAGCCAGAATACAGCAAATACAGAGGCGAATGCCAGCAGCAAACCACTGAACTGAGAACGGGATCCCCGTTGAAGGAATCAGAGAAAGAACTCGAAGAGCTTGAAGGGGCTCGAGACCCCATATGTACAACAATGCCAAGCAACCAGAGCTTCCAGGGACTAAGCCACTACCTAAAGACTAAACATGGACTGACCCTGGACTCTGACCTCATAGGTAGCAATGAATAGCCTAGTAAGAGCACCAGTGGAAGGGGAAGCCCTGGGTCCTGCCAAGACTGAACCCCCAGTGAACGTGATTGTTGGGGGGAGGGCGGCAATGGGGGGAGGATGGGGAGGGGAACACCCATAAGGAAGGGGAGGGGGAGGGGCTAGGGGGATGTTGGCCCGGAAACTGGGAAAGGGAATAACACTCGAAATGTAAATAAGAAATACTCGAGTTAATAATAATACTAAAAAAAAGACTACGCCTCTCTCAGGAAATAAAAATGAGGTCAATATTTACTGTGCGGAGGCTTCGCAATGGCCGTCTCTGTGTTAGAGGTTCCTGCCCCATTATTCTCTCCTGTTACACAGATACTTTCTGGGTGGAGATGGGGAACCATATGGTTTTCCGGTTTTTACTGGTCAGGCTATCGATTTCCATCGTCACAGACTTCTAGGATGCCAAGCGTACGTTAAAACGACAAGAATCGTTTTGTTTTTACTAAGCCACAGGTTATTTTTTTAAGAGATTATTTATACTCCCTTTTCCAATTTTTTCTTAATTATGCATAATGGTTCATTATACTTCAAAAATCTCTATGAATGTTTATTGTACAGATATTTAAATTGTTGACGACAGATTATTCCACCAAGATACTAAAAAAAATATCACATTAAGAGAAGAACTAGAGTCTCATGTGGCCCAGGGTGGAGAACCAACTGTCTGGTGAAGAGAGACAAGGCGCACAGATGTGCTAACTTCTTCAGGGACATAGGTGTCATCCCAGTCAGTAGTGTCAGAACTGCCTGGGCCGACGACGTCATGACCCAGCATGTCAATCAAGAAGCCAGCATGTCCAAGTGACTGAGTTGTAGACTATTCTTTAGAGTCCGAAGAAGAAGCAATGAGTTTATATTAATGTCATATGAATATATGAAATGCCATAACATTTCATCTGAAGGCTCAGGTAAAGACTAAAACTCAAGCATAAAAGGTCTGGCCACCTGCATGAAAGTCCCCAGCCTTTTATGCTATTTCCCAGAAACGCCTGTACCTAAGTCCACTAGTATTTGCTCGTCTTTTGTGCCCCCTTAAACAAAACAACCACTTAGACAAGCCGTTGACACTGATGTGGGCCCAGCAATAGTGGAGATGTCAACTTAAGAAACAACCGAAGTCTTTGCTGGTAGAAAGCCAGGTTCCAACGTTTAACAGTCAATGGTTGACCATGATGATGCAGCACATGGGGTCTCTCTGCAGCACAGACAGGTAAGGATGCCTAGCGAGTCTGGCGGACAAAGAAACTCATTGAATGTTTTTGAAATATGCGTAGTGGTGTAGTTACTTCAGCATCTCATTTAGAGCATTAAAATTAGACATAGGGTTCAAGCATTCATTCTTTGGGAATTTCATACTATGTAATTTGACTCTATTTCTCTTTCTCTGTTCTTCTTCTTAACTATTCCGCAGATAAGCATCTCCTTCCCAACAACATGATTTTGTCTTTTCTTTTCTAAGTAACCCACCAAGTTCACTTTGTGTTTTGCAAATACTCAAGGGGTGTGGTGTCATCCACTAAAGCATGGTTAGGCTGCCCTGGGACACACGTGTAAAGAGCCCTGACTTGCCCTTCCCCTGCAGCAACCAGCTGTCAATGACTCCTCCGTTTCGGGTAGGGGGATCATGTGTGTTTCCTTCATTCATGCAGAAATGTTGACTGGCTTAATTCGGGGCAGGTCTTGCGGGGGTACCTGAAGTTGTTGGAAATTCACAAGTATCAGTGTTTTTGTGTCCAGAAGACATGGCTTTGTTCCTTCACAATTTATGCTGCAACAGTCTTTGAGTGCTCTCTTCTCTCTCTCTGTCTCTCTGTCTCTCTGTCTCTCTGTCTCCCACTCCCCCACACACAGAGGGAGAGGGGATGGGGAGGGGAGGGGAGGGAAGGGGGGAAGGCAGGAGGAGGAGGAGGAGGGGGAGTGAGAGCGAATAACGTAGATGTTCAGTTTCTGGCTAATTATTTCACAATCACCTTGACATTGAATCAGTCTCTGCTGTCTTCTGTTAACCACTATCCACTGCCCAAGGAAACTTCTCTGATGTCTGGGAGTTGCACTAATCTGTGGGAATGGAGGTATAAATTTAGCGGGCAGTTGGGTACTATGTCCACTTGACAGAATAATAGTAGTAGGTTCACCCCTGTGGTTTGTGAGTTCTGGGTCCTGGGCCAGATTTCCAGTACTAAGCATGTATTTCCTCTTGTGGTGCAGGCTTTAACCCCTATCAGGAAGTGGTTGGCTATCCCCATAAATTTTCTGCCACCACTGCACCCAGGGGTCTATTGCCATTCTGGTTATTATTGTAGTTCACAGAGTTCACAACTGGCTAAAATGATTGGCAATTTCTTTCTCCTAGCAGCCTGCATAGTGCCTACTAGGACTATGAGTTAGTCAGAGGAATGAAGCTTCCTGGTCAGTACCGACAGGATTTCTGCATGCCCTGTGACTGAAGGGCACATGAATATTTTAAGTGGTCATGTCACGCCTGCCATGTGAGAAGTTTCAATTCATTGACACTTATTCCTACTTGGGTCTCCAAGAATGCGAGAACTGTATGAGAGGGATTTACAATTATGTAGTGTCCAGTCATATGTGATGAAGACCTGTAGGTTTGCCTCTGCAGGAAAACTAGAGCCAAAGTTACTGGCTGAATCTCAAAAACATAAACGACTCAATTCTTTCAATTTAACTCTTTTCTTTGGAATATAAATCCATTTATCTGGGTACTTTAAAAGCTGGTAATAGTCAATTACCCTCTCATTTAAAAATATTTTAAGTCTTTTCCTAAGAGCTACTTTTAAGCCAAGAAAGAAAACATTTATGTCCCAGTTAATTAAGTAATTTGTGGAGTCATTAATTCAGTAACTCGATGAATGCTTATGGCGAGCCCAACAACAAAACTCAAAGATGGAGATGGTGAAGCCTGTCATCCTCGGGGGTGCTCAGACTAGATACGGAGGCAAAGCCACGGTGTGGCTTGTGGGAAGGCACACGGAGGAAACCATCCTGGAAACAAGGTAAACAAAAGGTGTTATGTTTCCAAATGCAAGAACTAACTCACAGTTTTGTATCCTGACCAAGCTGCTCGATTCATTGATAAGGATTAGCTGAGTAGCAACCCAGACCAGAGGAGTAATATCAATTAGGCAAAGCCTAGAAGCGAGGGTCGAATATCCTTGCAAGGAAATGTGCTGAATCACAAGGAGGCTAATTGCAATAAGTCTCTTTAGTCTCAAAGGAGCTGATTCAGTCTGGTACAGTGCTTCCTAAAGGAGTGGGAGAGAAGAGGAGGTTCTGGTGAGGGTGGGGATGGGGGTTGGGGTGGGAACTTGTTCCTGGAATTTTTTCCTGCTAACCTACAGGCTCTACTCAAGCCATCAATCACTGCCCTTTTTTTTTTTTTTTTTTTTGGTATTTAATGTCTGCATAACAATGCAATGGTGGAGAGGAATGGAGACAGATGCTTTTGTTTGCAGGAGTTCCCTTGTGTGTCAAGGCTTGCTAAACAAGCACTGCAGTAAAACAGGGGACTTGGGCAAGTTGAGATGTACCAGACATTTCTTTCCTTTGTCATTTAAAATGAAAATATCATTCCGCAAAAAGAAGACTGAGCACAGCGAATGCAGCAGAATGCAGCATGCTCACAGTATCAGCAGCCCTAGAAACAGAGGATGTCTAATTGGGAAGAAAGGGATGGCTCCAGATTTGAGATTTTCTTCATCATCATATTTAATTATCATTTAAAAAAGGAAAGAAAAAACAACATAACCAGTTTTAAAAAAAAAGGAAAGAAAAGAAGAAAGGGCAAGTTCACAAGTTTACTCAACAGACCCCCTCCCCCCCCCCCCCAGGGTCTCACTGGTGGCATGGGATTTAGCTGTTTGCTAATTTTCTTTGAGTTTGTAGATTCAATCTTTTAAGACATGAAAGTCACGAAAGTTTTAAGAAAAACAATAGTCATGATGCGTGAACACAAAAACAATCATGAAAAAAATCTTAATAACAACATGAAAATCTAGTAATATAAACTTTCACAAAATGCATGACAATGTATGTATAGCCCTCTGTCTCTGTCTCTGTCTCTGTCTCTGTGTGTGTGTGTGTGTGTGTGTGTGTGTGAAAGAGAGAGAGCAAGTGTGCACAGGTGTCTTTTTGCATGTGGCAGTCAGAGGTTAACATCAATGTGTATTTTCTTCAATTGCTCTCTGCCTTAAGTTTCATTTAGGAAACAAACACAAGAGAAGAAAAACCAGGTAAAAGTCCTACCATAAACACGTGATCATTTTTTCCTAAACTAACCTCTAAAGTTGACAGTATCAATGAAAGCTTCCATGTGATGTTTGGGGCACAGGGCCGAGCTGGCATTACTAAGAACAGAACATGAGTCCATGTGGAGGTTTGGTGGGGACTTCCAGAGGTGTTTAGCTTGTTCTTCAGTAGTTCTGGGGATGAGTAGGAGAAGCCTGCTCACGATGCCTCCCTGACACGGGTCTTGAAACCAAAGACGGCTGTCAGAAAGAGAGGCGTGGGGCAGAGAGGCCAGCAAAGTTCTCAGTGCCTGACTCCCCAAATTTCCCAGACTCTAGATGTGCTTGGATGCATAGAACAACAACAAAAAATTGACAATAACAGAATGGACATTGTGCACTCTGAACCTGTACCAACCCTTCTATCACCTTACTGTGTTTTCAACTGCTTTGCATGAAGGGTTGCCATGACAATGTTTGGTTCTGTGAAAGCCTTAGTGTCTGGACACTGTTCCCTCATTGTTTGTTAACAAATAATTATTAGGCCTAGTGTAGTGAAAGAGAGCTAGTCTTGCTTTTCTGGAAGGTTACTGAAGTTAAGAGCTAAATAAAGAGGGAGTTCCCAATGTTATGAACATCACTGAGACTAGGGTGTATGTAAGTGGTGATTATTCTAGGGTGGCGACTGCTATGGCTAGTAAACAGAGACTGTAGGTGAAGCCTGTGAGGGTCCTCTTGGTGTGAGAAAGCAGTGTTCTAGATGATTCCTGAGAACCAAATCTTGAAGACAGCCCAGTAGTGGGCTGGAGGCAGGGGAGGTGTTACAGCCCGAGGCTGCTGGGATGTGTTGGTCCTTGCAGTTTCTCAGTCCAGCTATGTGCCCTAGTAACACGGAGAGCTTTGGAGGTACTGGGCTTTGCCAAGAACAGCTGAGCCAGAGCTCCTGCTGATGGGATGGCTTATAGTCTACTTGTTTTTGTAGTTAATCAAAACATTCCTTTTGAATTTTTTATGTACAACCTAAAGTCTGCATCACAACTGGACAGTTATTGAGAGGTTTACGGTGCATCTCTATCAAGCTTTTAAGTATACTTTGAGATTGTTGTAGTTCACATGTGCAAGGAATAGCTAGGAGGGCAACGGAGGCTTTGTCTACTGCTTAGCGTCTCATCATGCTGTAAGACAGCCCAGGACAGTAGCATCGGTGAAGTCAAGGCACACGGAAATTGGTTCGCGTAAGGAGTAAGCACACTGCTCTTTTATAGACACACCCATTTCCGTCCCACACCCACCATTTCCTTAACCTCTGGCCACCTGTAATCTCTGTTTTTGCATCTTTGTTGTTTCAAGAATGTTGAATATATGGAATCTTGCACTGTGAATGAAAACAAACCCTTCAGGGTTAACCAGGACCTCCTCCTCCTCTTCCTCCTTCTCTTTGACACTTAACATCATTCTCTGCCATTTAATCTGAGCTGCTTTTCTGCATCTGTGGCCTCCGAGAACCATTTACAGTACAACAAGCTATGCTACAGTTTGCGTAACTCCTGCCTGTCGAAAGACACTGTGGATGTTTCAGGTTTCAACTATTATTCATGAGGTCACTCTAAATATTCATGTGCAGGTTTTACATGATCATGAATATTCATTCTTTGGGAGTAAACGCCCAGAAGTAGAATCTGTCTGTTTGTCACATAGTGGCTGATATTTAGTCCTCTAATAAACTGTTCAACTGCGTTCCAGAGTATTTATTCTATTTTACGTCTCTTCTTGTAACATACAAATCATTCAGTTTCTCCACATAAGTGATATGGTCACCAATAATTACTTTAGCCCTTGGATAAGTGTGTATGTGCATACCTGATTATACTTAGAAATCAGACTGTTCTCACTGTTGAGTTCTGAGAGCTGCTTCTATGTTGTAGGGAGTTCTCCTCTGCCGAGTAGGAAGCTGACAGATGCCTTCTCACAGGACGTAGATTTTTCCTTCCAGCGTCCTCATGTGGCTTCTGTAGAGCCAAGCGTTCTTAGTGCAGATAGGGTCTGACTGGTTCCCTTTAGAGGCTCTGCATTTGTCAACTCTTTTGTTACCGTTTGACCCATAATTTCTAAATGTCTGCTACATTGTTGATAATATGATTTACATTTAAGTCTTTGGCCTAATTTGAGTTAATTTTCATATAGAATTTTCATCTTTTTTTTTTTTTGCCCTAAAGGTGTCCAATTACTCTAGTGACATTTTCTAGACTGGCATATTTATTAAGCCACCTTTGCCTCTTGTCAAAAACAAGTCATGTGTAGTGATACAGTGTGTTTCTTGGTCTCCTGCTTGTTATTTCGCTGTATGCATTTATTTCCCCACCACTGTTCCCTGGCCTTAATTACTGCAAATCTATACTATGTAAAAACTGGGTAGATAGACTGACTCCCCCTACGCTTTTTATAGTTTTAAAAATTGCTCTTTTGTTTTTCTATATAAATTTAAAAATAATCTTATCTATAGCTATAAAATGTAGCCGAGATTACAATGGCATTTGTGACCAAAGATTTGGTAGAATTCAATTGTAGGATGATGTCATTACGCAGGTGAAGGCAGGTACAAGATAGAACGAGGCCTGTCATTGGACGAGAAGGAAGGATGGGCAGGAGAAAAGTTTCAGAGAGAGGAGAAGACGAACCAGAAGGGAGAAGCAGCCAGGAGAACGTGGAGGCTGATGTTAAGATTCCTCTATGCACATTTACAGGTTGTTATGAATATTCTTAAGGGATGGATGTGCACAGGGCTTTGTATGTCTAGGTGGGCAATTATATCTTATCAATGGGGTCAGAGGTTATTTTATTGTGTGCTTTTACATGTGATGATTTAATTGAATTCAAGAGAAGCATGTGGTGGCTGGAGACATGTGTATGTCTGGCATGGTGGCAGCCTGCCTTGGGAACTAGACAGGTAGAGAGATTGCTGCCAGGATCAGAGGCCATCAGCAGTGTGATATGGGATGGAGCAAAGCAGGTGAGAGGCTTTGCTGACTGAGATGAAGACATCTACCAGATATCTTGGGACGCTACGATGCCAGACCTAGTGTGGCGTCAAAGACAGCCTTTTAAAATAATTTTACAGCAACATTCAATTTTTTGGTTGCCCAGAATTTTCCATTTGGTAAAAGATAACAAATCTGTCCAGTTTTTGCTTAGACTTGGTTTGTCATCTTCATTCATAAATACTTTCCCAGGTTTGAGCACATAAGTTCTATGCTGTGCTCTGCTAGCTTTACATCTAAACACTTTTCTCAGTTATCATGAATAATATTCTATTACTAACAATATTACATATTGTTCCTTTGCTAGGCTAGACACATACAACTGACATATATATATATACATATATACATATATATATATGCCTTATGAAGGTAATTCATGTGCTAATGGGTTTTTTATGGTTTTTCTTTTTTACATACCTGTATTTTCCCCCTTTCTTTTTTTTTAATCTTTGTTTATTTTATGTACATAAGCACACTCTAGCTGTCTTCAGACACACCAGAAGAGGGCATCAGATCCCATTACAGATGGTTGTGAGCCACCATGTGGTTGCTGGGAATTGAACTCAGGACCTCTGGAAGAGCAGTCAGTGCTCTTAACCGCTGAGCCATCTCTCCAGTCCATTCCCCTTTCTTGTCTTAAGTACTGTGTGGGTTTCCAATTCAATGTTGAATTAAAGTGGTGACCTGGATGGCCTTACCTTTTATCAGTCTTGGGGAAAAGTATTTGGGGTTTCAGCATTATGGAAGCCAATGCCTTTTTCTCTAGAAGCTCTATTAAGCCGAAGTTAACCATCATTCTTAACTTTCAGAGAGATTTTTAAAGCTATAAGTATGTTACATTTCTTAATTCTTTCGCACTAGTCAATAAGATCTTTATTTTTAACTTGCTAATATATTGAACAATAGTGAGAGATTTTCCAAGTATTGAGCAAAACTTGCATTTCTAAATCAATTCCACCTAATCACATTGTATAATTTGAAAACAAGTTATGGAATTCTAGTGCTAATACCTGTATTAATAACTCTATTCCCATGCAGGAGTGGTGTGGCCTGCATATTTCATTTTTCTGTGTTGTCTTCCATTTTGACATCAGAATGATATTAGCTATCTAAAATGAATCAGGAGACACATTTCTTGTATTACCTAGAAGATATTGTGTAGAATTGTTAATTATGTTTTAATATTTGGTAAACTTTTTCCATTGAAGCCATGTAGACTGGTAGACTTTGGAAAATTTAAAATCTACAAATTCAATTTCCTTAATAGTGTTAAGACTACTTAAATTATCTATTTCGTAGTGGGTGGTGGTTTGTGTTTGCCCGCGTCGGTTCATATGAGAACCGGCATTCTTTGAAAGCTCCGGGTTATTCTAGCATCTTGTCAAACCTGCAGTGCACTAATACAGGAGTTAGCAGGTGAGGAGAGGCTGCCGGGGAAGAGACTGGGAAGCAAAGGGAATTCTCCAGAACTGAACTTTAGAAAAGTTTCTTCTAATGTTAGCATGAAGCCATAGCTTGGGCTGAATGAAATGCATTTTACCTCTGAGTCAAAACCAGCTCTGAGGAAGTTGGTGTAGTAATGTGACACACTGACTCTGATGGCCTCCATTGTAAAAAACAATCACACAGAGCTGAAATGCAACGGGGTGAATTCTGCTGATGTCCACTCCAAGGTGGGTGTCCCCTATGAGCAGTCGGAGGTTTCCCTAGGAACCATGGGTCTGCGTTCTTTCTTCCCTCTGTTTTGCCACTGTCTTAAGGCTACCATTGACAAACTGTGCAAGGAGACGATGCAGATTTCATAGTCGAAGCACTATTACGAGAGATTTTACTTCTTTGAGGGAAACAAAGCCATATTTACTGACTGCTGGAAGCAATGGTGTTTACCAGTTAAGCAACCAACCATAGTACCTCGCTTTTGCTGATAGCTCACTATTCTGAAGGAGATATTTTTCCTGTGGATGCTATGATCAAGGCAACACCACGTGATAACCGGTCTGAAACAGGAACCGAGTTTACAGATGTTAATTCAGCTTGAGGGTCTGGGAAGATGTAGAATGTTTAACAAACACACAAACCCTTACAAAATACTGGGGTTACCTGAATGCGAAGGCACCTTTGTTTTGTGCTTTTCGGATAATTAATAAGTCGTCGGGAGAAAATGTGCTCTACATTATTTGGACCTAACCGTAGAATGACTTTGGAACTTCATTTGAATTATCTGAAATTGCCAAGACTCCGAGGATTTCATAAACAGAAGAGGCTTGGAAACTTCCGCCATAGGATTATCTATTCCAGCATGATTGTATCCAGCAGATGCTGTGAGAAAAAGATTTCCCGAAAGTCATCGTATTTCAAGGGTAGCAGCTCATTTCCCATTCACACGTAACTCCAAAGGAAGCTGAGGATTACAGTTTAGACAGACGCCCAGGCAGCACAGTCAGATGGCTCTGGTGCTGGGTGGCAGACTATGCCCCCCCCCCCCCTCACACAATGTTTATGCAGAGAGCACAGACTCCAGGTAACACAGGCGAAGAGGGATTCCTGACTTAGAGATGGTTTCAGATGTATGAGGAAGGGGAGGACAAGGAAGACTTCAGCCATATTGATTTGTTTACCCGCTGAAGATCAGTGTGTGTACCTGAGAACGGGGCTCGGGAAAACAGTGGGAAGTTTACGGTGGTGAGTGACTGAAGCCAGCACAAGGATACAGAATCAAACACGAGGGAAAATCATGAGGTCGAAATTATGAAGAAAGAGAGTTTCATCTTAGTAGTTTCAGTATTTTAAGTTTTATTTTATGTGTTTGGATCATTTGTCTGCTTGTATGCCTAGGAACTGCATGCGTCCCTATTGCCTGAGGAGAAGGTTAGGAGGCAGCGTCCACCCCTACAGGACAGGAGTTTCACATGGTGTGAGTTGTCATGTGGGTTATGGGTATTAAACCTGGAACACCAGTCAGTGCTCTTTTCACTGAGCCATCTTGCCATCTCTCTGCCCCTTGACTTGGGTTGATTCGGACATCCCACAGTGGCCTACCAGACCCTCATCCTGTGGCACAGCACTAACAGAGAAGGCGTGGGGAGCATGCTCAGCAAACACATGATGGTGAAGTGCTTTGCTTCTATGGGTTTAATCTATTGCATTAGATTAAAAGAAAGGGAAAAAAGAAGAGAAAGAAGCAAGACAAAAACAAAAGCAAACAAACAAACAAAAAGACCAAAAGCAAAACCTTGAATAGAGAACGAGAAACGCTGTTGATGAACTCTCCCAATATTAAGTCACAAAGTCGGGAACGCTGGGCTCAGCGATTGTCTTTGGTTTCCTCTGTGTCCTTTCTGTGGATAATGGTGGCTGTTACATTAGCAGATGTGTCCTGGCACTTGCTGAGTGAATGAACACGAAGGTAGCAAGCCCTGGCTTGTGGCTAACAGAATTACAGCCCGACGACACAGTAGCATCAAGGTGGAGGAACGGGGGACAGCCATTTTCCTCAGCTTACTTGGCAGTGGATACAGTGGTGGTTGCAGTGGCAGTGGCACAGTGGCAACGAACGTCCTCTGCTTCTGCTGCTGCTTCTGCGGCTGCTGAGGACACCAGACCACGATGCTGAGGACTCCGATGACGATCACTACTATTGTGATTGTCATAACACAACACTGTGGGAACATGCATGGCTTTTGGAAAGACTATTACTGCTCACGCTGTGGTTTTCTCTGTATATTACGTGTAGTGAAGTTACTAGGGAATTTATCCCTCCCAGGAAATACACAGGAGCCCTCTCCAATGCTCATTTCAGGCTCTCCCTAGCGTTGCTTGGTTCAGCAAAGCTGCGGGCAGCAACGCTGGGTTCCCATGATGCACAGCTGTGTATTCAGCCTCAGTTCTCGCCACAGCAGAGCAGAAGAAGGTCTGTCGGCGCTATCCACTGCTGTGCAGCGGCATGGAGAATTACAGCAGAAATGTGAATTAGATTAGTGGATTACAGCATATAAATAGTCAGCTTGAGTCTCCATATGAACTACAATTATGCTCAGGATTGATCTCAGCAGTGGCGGGGACAGCCAGATTCATTGCTGTATGTTTTTATTCTTAGAGTATTTCAAAAGGCATGGAGGGCAGATCCAAAAATATGGAAGTAAATATGAAAATCTGTGACCGCCTTAACACAGGTGGTATTCAGATCAAGTTCTTTTTGGCAAGACTGATTCTGATGAGGTGTGTATGTGTGTGTATGTTTGTAAATGTATACGTGTGTGAGTGAATGTATATAGTATATGTGTGTTTGTGTGTGAGTGTGTGTGTGAGTATGTGAATTTGTGTGTAAGTGTATAGGTATGTATGAGTATGTGAATTTGTGTGTGTGAGTGAATGTATTTGTTGTGTATTAGAATGTTTGTGTGAGTGTGTATGCCTATGTGAGTGTGTGAGTATATGTATGCATGTATATGAATGAGTGTGAGAGTGTGAATGTATGTATATGAATGTGTGTGAGTATGTGAATTTAATGAGTGTGTGAATTTGTGTGTGTGAGTGAATGTATATGTTGTGTGTTAGAATGTTTATGCGTGTGTGAGTGTGTGAGTGTGTGTGTGTGTGTGTGTGTGTGTGTGTGTACTTTCCTCATCTCTATAATAGAGATACTAACAATATGTGTCCTACAGGCAGGGTGTTTTGAGTGAACAATTTACAACAGCATCTGTCTTAGAGTGTTTACTATGTATTAGCCATGACATTATTCAAATTATCAGTATTTGGAATATTTCAAGAATGCACATTGCCAAATCTTTATATATAATACCCATAATGTTTAATCTTGTGAGGAGTTGCAGACTTCTTGGAGAATATATTGAAAACTGTGGATTCTCAATCCAAAGAACCTTTAAAGTAATTTAAGAACTCATTTTTAAGTAAGGAATCTTCTATAGCTTATCAAAAACCTTAAAAGATGAGGAAAACTTAAGAAACGAGGATCTTTAGAGCAGTGATTCTCAACCTGTGCATGATGACCCCTTTGAGGGCTGCGTATCAGACATCCTGCATATCAAATATTCACATTATAATTATAAAGCAGCAAAATTACAGTTATAAAGTAGCAATAAAATAATTTTATGGTTTGGGGATCACCACACATGAGGAACTGTATTAAAGAGTTACAGTGTTAGGGAAGGTAAGGACTGCTGCCTACAGGATCATGTTTGAACATAGTGTCAGTCAATGAACACCACTAGATACCATGTACGCATGTGAGCTACAAGTTCGGGGTCAGCATGGAGAGGCCAAGCCTGTCAATGACATATTCCTACTTAATTCCATGATAATATGAAGGAAAACGTGTCAGAAGTTATCAGAGACAGGACAAGGCCCATGGACCTCAAATTCCTCTAGATCTATGGCCTCTGGATGGATATTTAGACAGAAGAGAAGCTGGAAACGCGTATGTATGTATTCATGTATGTATGCATGATATATATATATCAGAGGTCTGTTTGGTCTGGCCTCAGTGGGGAGATGTGTTTAATCCTTGAGAGACTTGAGGACTTGAGGCCCCAGGAAAGGCCTGGTGGGAGTGGGGGCATACTCTCTGAGGCAAGGGGAAAGAGGAATGGGATGAGGAACCAGGAGAGGGATAATGACTAGAATGTAAAAACAGCAACAAGCACAAAATCACACAAACACACACATCCATCCCCCACCCCCACCCCACGCATCCCCCACCGCCCCCACACACACCAAGCAGGAGACCCAGTAATTGTGTTGCCTGAAAGAGCTCCAAGCAGTTTCCCTTTGAATAAGTGACTTTCACTTCCAAGCAGTTAAAGCTCTAGGTGCAAGTTGCTGACATAATTGAGATCTGGATATTCCAAGTTAAACTCCAGCAATTGACCAGGCGAGCTTCGAAATTACTCTTGCTCTTCAGTGCTTCCGAAAGGAAGATAGCTACACTCTTAGTGCTACATCTGGACTGTTTCAGCTCAAGAAAATAAAAACTAAAAACCAAAAAAAAAAAAAAAAACAGTTTTTGACTGTCTGTAATTGCCAGCCTCTGTGGCAGCAGCTAACGTGGCAAAGACTAATGGCTTCCATATATACCTTCCTGTAGTTCATGCTCTAAAGGTCTGAGACAAACGCCTGTACTAAGGATCCCAGAGATGTGTGCTTAGGGTATAGTATGGCCTGGGAGCCTGAAGGAGAGGTACGGTCCAACCTGTGGTGCTGGGAAGTACCTTGTAAGTCACCGAGGTGTCATTTGACCTTTAGGCTCCTTGGATAGAAACAGGAAATCTATTTTCCGTCTTTCTCTCATTCCCATCTAACAGAGAAACGAAGCTACCAAAACTTGATTCTTGAAGTGTGGTTGGAGAAAATAATTCCTGCTACCTATCTGCTGGGATAGCCATGGGGCTGGCTACACCCTGGAGTTATTGCTAAAAAGAAAATGCTTTCAGATCCCTCCGACATCAAACTGGGTGACTCCTTCCACAATCTGGTGAAGGAACCTGCTACATTAGGTTTGGCCTCCCCCTTCCACAGATAACTAATAACTCAGATATTCACACCCCTAGATTGAAAAGATATGTTTATAGCCCGGATACTTTGAAAGACCAATCCAGTATTTTCAAGCAGTTCATTCTCTTCAAGATGTTTCCATACTTATTACCTAATTTAGCTTTCAAAACAACCCTGTGAAGAACATTAACAGTCAATGGAAGGGAAATTAAAAATCGGGTTCTTTCATTTAGCAGAACTTGTACCCATTTCATGTGCACAGAGTCGAATCTTAACAAAACAGAATGCTGGACATTTTCAGCGACTTCACAGCAGGCACAAGACGTAGCCAAGGACCTACCAGGTTAGGACTGAAAGCTATGGTATGAGCTGACTTCAAGCCACTGGGACAACAGTAAGTCAGTCACTCTTATTTTGCTACAGACGCCATATGTCAGGGGTATGCACTTGACATGGTTGTTTTGTGAGACTTGATCCATCTCGAATAAAGGAACAGATGGAAACCAATAGTGTGGTCACTGCAGATAACCAAGAGGCAATGTACTAAGGGAGCCCTGTGAGCTGTGGACAAGCCTGGAGGTCAGTTGCAGTCAGTCTGCATTTTATTTCTACCACGCCTGAGGCACACTGGGATGCTAGGCAGGAGCGGGCTGAGCTGACCATAGCAAGGACAACTCTCATGCCCTACTTTTGGCTTCTTCTACACTAACAAGGAGAACATCACTCTCCCCTGAGCCCCAGCCTAGGCCAACTCTATTGATTCACATATTAAAAAGCAAAACAAGCAAACAGAAGGAAACCCTTTATATTGTTTCTCATCATTAGGATAGATAGCAGAAACCCACCAATAGAGTTATCTCTTTGGCTCCATTCTTTTTTTTTTTTCTTTTTTTCGGAGCTGGGGACGGAACCCAGGGCCTTGCGCTTGCTAGGCAAGCGCTCTACCGCTGAGCTAAATCCCCAACCCCGGCTCCATTCTTTATTATCTCAACCACTGTGTGTATTACTTCACCCAAATAAAATGATCTCTGGCTTCACTCTATATGTGAAACATTTTAGCCATTCTAACCCATAGTATACCATTCCACTCACCCATCCATCCACCCATTCATCCATCCATCCATCCATTCAACTTCTCCTTGACTATCTATTGTTCATTTGCTAAATGCTAAACACTCTATGATCAAGGAAAAACAGGCAAGTTCTAATTCTAGCACTCAAGAAATTTTTGTTCAAGTAAAAAACAAATATCTTAAGAAGTTAAAATAATAATAATGCAACCAATGGTAAGGATCAAATTTAAGGCTTGGTTTGGGGCAAACCAGAGATTGCACTTTGAAAAATATTCACTAATGTTTTATTGTGTCCTAGGCAAACCATCCATATTGCCTTTGGCAAGTCACTAAAGGCCTTACTGTGCCTTAATCTCTGAACTAAAAGCTCAGAAACTAAAATGAACCATCGTCAATCATTCACTTCAAAATACTACTACGGTTAAAGCATGTACTTCATTTAGCATTTTGATGAAAAGACTATGCTGTCAATTAAATTATAATATAATGCCTTCTTATTGCTAAGAATTTAAAGATGTTACACCTAGTAAAAATCTCAAAGTATGTACAAAAGCAGGAAATTATCCACAGCATTTTCTGAAAACGCCTCTGTGTTCACCTCCAGAACCAGTGTTAGCCATCCATGGTTTCTTTACAATATTGTTTTCTGGGCATCAAGAACTTGGCAAAGTAGCATTGCCCAGGAAATGCTCAGCTTTTGTTTCTTGGATTTTTCTTCAAGCTGATGAGCTTCACTGGCAAGTTTTGATTCTTACTATTATGGTGACATACCCTCACGAGCTTATGTTTTTCTCTCCAGTTTGTGGTACTATAATTTTAAAATAAAAATTGATATTTATTTTGAGACAGAGTCTTATTATATAATATATAGGCAGAGTCTTATTATATAGGTCTAAAAGCTTTGTAGACCAGGTTAACCTTGAACTCATGGAGATCTGCCTGCCTCTGCCTTCCAAGTGTAGGATTAGCTGATTTTGACAATGTTATAGATGGATACTTGCATCATTTCCACCCCTCCTCTCCCACACTAAACCTTCCCTTCCCCAACTCTCTCTTGGACTTAATATTCTCTTCCTCTATAAGCACACACAACACCAGACTGCACACACACACGCACACACACACACACACACACACACGAGTGTGGCTCACATGTATATGTGCTTTAGGCTGAGTGTTTGGGATAGAATATCCTATCATGGTAGCCACTGCCTATCTGTAGTTCTTCAAGCAGAGATGGATCTTTTGAAATTCACATGATCCCCCTTTGGCATGTCAAGGTCTGGTCATCATGAAGGTCTTGTTTAAGCAACCACATTATGGAGATTTCCTGGATGCGACATCTCTGTTGTTTCTAGGAAACACTGTGTAGCAGCAGGCATTCTGTTCCTCTCAATCTTTCTACCTTCCCTTCCTCAGTACTCCCTGAGCCTTGAGTCTGTGAAGATTGTGTTGCAGATCTACTAACTGGAGTTGGGCTCCCTATGGTTCCTTCTTCTCCAGGAGCTACTGGGATGGTTCGTTGGATAAAAGCCAGTTCCTGAAAGCCTGGTGACACAAGTGTGATTACCTCACCAAGACTTTCATCACCAAGAGTCTGAACCAAGCCATCATAGAAAATGCTAATGGAATCACAAATTCTACAGGCTTAAGGACAACTACAAAATGCTTCTTTTCACAGATGTTGAAAAGTATAGAGCAACAAGAGGGTGGGGCTTAGGATAGCTAGAATATAGTATGTTTTTCCAAATTCCATTTCAAAGTGAGGATTTCAAAGCACCCAGGAAGGGGGGACCAGATAGGGATAGCTGTGTCTCTGGTCTTGCCTTCACCTGTTCTCACCTGCATTCTCTTCTGTTCTTCCACAGAATGTGTTGTGAATTTTCTAATACTGTAACCTAAGTGTGTCCAGTGGCAGGTGCAGCCATTCCCAGCTCTGGCACTCTGTGTTCTGTGACAATAATGCACCGGGGAAGCCATTACACACTTCTGAGAATTTCTGTGGCACAGGCATCTCCCAGAGTCTTGGGAAAGATGCCAGTGACATATCCATATCTTTGTAATGTCTCTTCCATTCTGAAAAGTGTATTTTTGTGTTCTCAATTTGAATAGCGTTCAGATGTCACAAAGCCCACACCTTCCTTTAGCAGTGGTTCTCAATCTTCCTAATGTGACCTTTCAATATAGTTCCTTATACTATAGTGAGCCCCAACCATAATTTCGTTGCTATTTCATAACTGTAATTTTGCTACTGTTATGCATCATAATGTAAAAATCTGATATACAGGATATCAAAATAGGCAAACCCTGTGAAAGGATTATTCAACACCCAAAGGGGTCATGACCCACAGGTTGACAACCTCTTGCTTTAATGACTTTTACATTTGTATAGCACTTAACACACCCTGTACATGCATGCATTTTATTTCTATCAAAATCTGGGATTCCAAAGATGAAATACATGAAGATTCTCAAGGACAGAGAACTTGCCTAAGGGCCCATATCAGGAAAATCTGTTAGAACTTAACAAATATTGGCTGTAATTTCAAATGCAACCTTCTTTCCACAATGACATTGTTTAACAAGGGCTGACCCAACAGTTGACGTGACGTCTTATCAAAAGAAAGCCCCAGATTCTAGCAGAGTTCTAAGACTATTTTTCTTTAGCTTCTTGAAATGTGGACACAAAACATTAAAACAAATTGCCTTGCCAGTGTGTATTGTGAAAGTGACTTTCACACAATGGGTAAAGGAATATCTCGTGATTTGAATTGAGTTAGCAACTTGTCAGACTCCTGTTTGGAAGTCCACACCAGTTCCAGAGAATATTTTGCTTTGAAATTCTGGAAAAATATATCTTGTTGAGTATGTAAAGAAAAAGGTTGCCCTTTTCTGTTTCAATCTCTGTTCAATTCAGTGATCTAGGAACACAATGGAGTGTGTTTTCTCTAACCTGAAATTTGGATTTCCCGAACATACATTATTTTTTGTCTTCAGCGTTTGTTTCATTTGTACATCCCCCTCCGACAGTTTCATCATGTGGTCTGAACACACTGTCTGCTCTTGCTTTCACACATGAACAGAATGGAGGACAGTTTCCCTCTAAATGCACAATGCCTTTAACGTCCTTTAAAGAATATCGCACAGAGCCCACAGGAGCATTACAATAACTGCTCCCCTTACCTAGGTGGAAACAGACATACCTGTCACACAAAAACGTGAAAAAGCAATTAACACCTCTGAATTCTGCTGGGGAATTGCCTAAATAAGAAATATCAGGCTGGCTTCACAGTTATTATATATTTAATATTTAGTGATTTATTAGCATAAGTACAGAGGTCCTCAGACACCCCATGTGCTCTCCCTAGGCCTGAAGAACCTGTGTAAATATGAACAGAGTGCAGGACATAATTGTTTGCACCTGTGTTACATGTTGCTTTGGGGTCACATTTTTTAAAGATTTAATGAAGTCCCAGGACTACTCTATGCACTTATACAACTTAATATGCAAGCCTATATAAGTTTCCAATCAATAACTTCTCCTGAATAAGAAGCACACATCTGGGTTCTATGCTGCCATTCACAGATGAGGCTTATCAGCCTTCTTCCAGGGCTGGGGTGCTGAGCAGAAAGTTTACAATCATCAGGTCTAGTATGCGCACAGTCGAGGGGCAAGAATGAACCTGAGAGAGACTCAGATGGATGTGCATATCAGATAGCACGGAAGCCCAATCTGCCATGGCGTCTTTTCCAAAGGACGGTTCGTGATCCCTTAGTGTGCAATGTAGGCACAAAAATCAGGCTAGGAATTTTGTGAGACAAAAAGAAACAGAGCTCAGGAAGGTCTCTTTCCTAAGGAGATGAAACCCGCATGTCACAATACAGAAAAAAGTACTTCTCTTTCTTAAGGTATGGAGGCGACTCTTGGCTTTCTCTGTGTAAACCTCAGAGTGCTCCCACTTCCTCTTTGGCAGAGACTGGTCAGGGAAGAATGGAACTACAGAACACACGGCAGGAAAGACGCCAATGCCCTTGGAAAGATGCTTCTGGAGACTGGAGGAGGAGGATGCACTTTCTCCTGGCTCAGCAGCAGAACAGACAAAAGTCTCAGGTGACCTTCAAAGTCTGCTGATTCCAGGCCACCTGCACTTGTTTTTCTTCCTGTGGGCCTACAATCATGATCTGTATCCTGTGTGATCCGCTCACACCCTCCCAGGTGAGACGGATTCAGGCATCAGCTCCAGTGAGTAATTACCAGTATGAAGCCCTCTCCAGGGCTGACTCCAAACGTTGTAGCAGGCACAGTCTTCTGATCCTCCGTGGTCCCAAACTTCTTATGTCCCATACTTATGGGTTAAATCTGAAAGTCTGATTTAGGATGCTCCTGTCCCGGGTAGTGGGGCCTAGCTAGCAGCAGTAGGTTACAGGAAGGGAGCTTCAGACAGGACTGCATTAGCACTGAAAACCTTGTTAAACTATAAGGCCATACAGCTCTTTCCAACCCCTAGGATGTGCCTGTTGAGTACTTTGGTTACAGTTGTGCTAAAATTCCATCTTGTGGATAGGAGTGAGACCCTATTTTGTAATTATGGGCGTGGCCTACAGCTATGCTGAAACCACCATCTTATGGGCGTAACCATCTTGTGGGTTTGGGCATGGCCTGTGACTTGTACCTAAGCAGGAGGATTTGCAAAGGTTCCACGTGTATGTTATCACATTTTATGTGCTGACTTCAGTGCCCGCCCCCCTCCTGGTGACTTCCTCCCTTTGTGGTCTGTGGGGTAGTGGACAGGGACGGGGGCTGAAGGTGACCTCTGGAAGACAAGGAATTGAAGTTCTGAACTGTCTGATAACACACTGACTGAGCCTGGGAATAGAGTCCTCCTCAGTCAAGCCTCAGATAACACTCCTGCTTTGTAAGACCCCAGGGAAGGCAGATAAGCCACGCTAATATCCTACTATACAGAAACTGAGAGATAATACATGTATATGGTTTAAGCTGCTGGACTTGTGGTAATATTGTTAGGAAGGAATAGATAATTAATATAGATGCTTCCTGTGTATTAACTTACATAATCCTCGTTATACTCTCATTTTGCACCATGGGAAAGCTGAAGCCTGAATCGTAAGCAACCGGCTCATTTCCACAGAGCAGCAGGTAACCAGGATGCTGACACCGGAATCAGACAGGGTAGCTCCAGATGGTGTCCTAACCGATAACCTGTACGGGTTTCCCATAAAGTATCCCAACAGCATGTGTCAAATGTCCAAGCCACACGCTGGCCATGCTATCTGCTGGGAGGAGGCATGTGTAACCCCACCAGTCCCCTACCAGTCGCCTGAGAGCATAGTGCTGAGGGGAGCAACAAGTGCTGCCTCTAAGAATTCTCTGGCAAACTGAAAAACACAGTCCGGGCTGCCCTGCAGCAGGGGAGTAATGCTGACTGCTAACTGTTCATATGCATCTAATTCTGCCTTTAAGATAATTGAGAATGCACTAGCCCTAAGTTATGGCTTCTTATGGCTGAAGTATCTCAAAAGATTGATGACTTTTGGTTTAAGTGTGTGAGCTTGTGTGTGTGTGTGTGTGTGTGTGTGTGTGTGTGTGTGTGTGAGTTTGCATGTGGGTGTATGTGTTTGTGTATGTGTGTGTGTGTATGTGTGTGTGTTTGTTAGTTGCTTCAGTGTGACACTGAGCTACACAAATACGTCTCCATGCCTCCTCTTGTTTCTCCTCTGGAGGGTTGAGTCTGGTACTGATGATGCCCATCAGGATCTGGTAATGCCAGGCAATCTTGATTTATTGATACTACTTTTTGCAGAGATTTATCCTTTGTAAAGATCTCTCAACACCCTGTGAGCTGAAAGTTAAAACCTCCGAGGCTCATCATACCCAAGGCCTGTGAATCAGTGAGGTTTGGAGGCAGGACACGGTGTGCCGCTTTCGGCAGCGTAGCCCGTGTCTTTCGCAACGCCTGCTAAGTGCTCATCAGATTTGTGGCGGTCTCTGGCGAGTCGAACTGCGCATGTGCGCAGCAATCAGGAAGACGACCTATTTGCAAGCTAGAGCCTGACGAGAAGAATTTCTGACTCAGTTCTCAGCTTAAAGGTGAGCGAGTAAGGTGATTGACTCCCAGTCCACCCCACCAACAAACATAGTGAGAGTTTTTGGTTTCTTTAAAAACACAGTAATGTTATGGGAATCCATTTTTGTTTCAATCCCAGGTATGGGATATGGTGCTACTTCACTTTGTTCACAGCCGTTGACTATGTCTTGTTCTCTCTCTCTCTCTCTCTCTCTCTCT
Organism: Rattus norvegicus; assembly: GCF_021556685.1. Lineage (NCBI taxonomy): Eukaryota > Metazoa > Chordata > Mammalia > Rodentia > Muridae > Rattus > Rattus norvegicus. The sequence continues at coordinate 65,117,594 of NC_141540.1, read as the reverse complement.
CTCTCTCTCTCTCTCTCTCTCTCTCTCTCTCTCTCTCTCTCTCTCTCTTCCTCTCCGTCTCCCCCCCTCCGTGTGTGTGTGTGTGTGTGTGTGTGTGTGTGTGTGTGTGTGTGTGTGTGATGTTTGTCAGCTCCAGATAGTTTACTTCTGGGTGCTCTGGAGTGGGTATGAATGAGAGAGCCCAGGGAGGCCCCTGTAGCTGCTGCTCCCCTCTGCTCTGGTTATTGCTGTTTTGCTGGACTGCTGGATATTCTGATGAGGAAGACTGGACTTGCCCCAAGGAACCCAACCATCCTAGCCAGTAGGAAGTAGCCTACAGAGGTCTGTGTCCCTTTTCCACTCTGACCTTCTTTCTCGCCAAACTAGTATCGGGGGAGGAGGTGGAAAAGTAAGAGAACCTAATAAAATAATTTTAAAAAGCCAACATACAAATGCTATTAAATATAACTTGAACAAGATAGTTCAGCTTCTATGAGCCTTAATTTCTTTGTCCATAAGACTGGGTTAATTTTTTTTCTTTTTTTTAAAACAAAAAAACAAACAAAAATAAAACCTAACTGATTTTTCTGTATCTGATGGATGTCTAGAAATGTTAGACAAATATCTCAAAGCTAGATAAATATCAAGGAAAGAAATATTCAGACAACTGGGCAAACTCTGTAGATTGCCTGGTATTATAAAGAGTATTACTGAAGGGAGAAAATTCTAGCCTCACGAAGTCATGAGATCAAAACTTGTAAGCTTTCGCTGACAGCAAGTTTAACACAAACATGACTTCGCTTACGAGTATAATCATCACCTCCATGTTAACCAGGGAGAGTAACGATTGCGTGTACTTTGCTCTCTTCAGACCACAGTAAAGTGAGGTATTCAGTTTGCTCTGCTGAATGCTAACAAGCATCAACAGCCTAGAAAAACTACTTGAGAAAGGGAGTGATGTCACACACGGTCAAGAACTTAGGCGGGAATGTGTTTTACTCGGTTTGAAAGCAGCAACAGGAGGAACAGATGTTAGGTGTATCCACGTATGCAAATGACTGGACTTGAAGGCAGATCAGACTAATTATAACAGGCACTGTGTAGAGGCTCAGAGTGAGAAAATTCAGTCCATTGGCACAAGTACTTACTAGGCAGAGATATGAAAAAATAGGGGGCTATTTTTGTAATAGAGCCAATTTCGTGTATTTAAACACATTGAAGTCAGACAAATTATATATAAGATTTTTAATATTGTGATTAGAATGCAGAAGTAGTTTGTGTGTGTGTATGTGTGTGTGTGGTGTGTGTGTGTGTGTGTGTGTGTGTATGTGTGTGTGTGGTGTGTGTCTACCTGTCTGTCTGTGTGTAAGACATGGGTATCATAGTAGTCTGAGTCCTATTTCTACCTTTTTGCTTTACAAGGAGGGGAATGCATAAAAGTGGTGATATCCTAAGGCAAAGCTGGGCCATATGCATCTGAGAATCCTGCTGGGAAAAACTCATAGTGTTTGAATGACTGGTTTGAGGAGGGGAGGGGGGTTGCATTTAATACAGAAACATATCCTTCAATTGAAAGGGTTATAATATTGAACTAGAGATGACTTTAGAAGCTGGTAATAGTCACAGAACAACTTGAAATAAATATACTAAACTATTGTAGTTTAAATAGGAATGGCTCCCATAGTTCTATATGAATGCTGATACCTCACTTGGTGGCACTGTTTAAAAAGGATTAGAGGTGTGGCCTTCTTGGAGGAAATACGTCACTGGGGTAAGCTTTGAGGCTTTAAAAGCTCACATCATTCTCAGTTAATCCTTTGCCTTCTGCTTGTAGATTAGATGTAAGCTCTTAATATCTGCTCCAGCAACATGCAGCCCTGCTTGTGGCCATGCTTTTTTAACCATGATGGTCACGGAATTAACTTCTGAAACTGTAACCCCTGATAAACTCATCTGTAAGTTGCCTTGGTCATGGTACCTTAGTGCAGCAAAACAGAAGTGACTTATACAACTACAAAAGAAAAACAAAACAAAAGAAAACATCAAAACATCTTACATCCTGGGAGCTCCTGAGAAATGATTGTGGCAAAACAGTGAGAGAGTGGTGAGTGGAACCAGCGTATAATTGGTGGAGAGGACATGTGTGTCAGTATCAGAAGGATAAGTCCACTTCATCCCCTTTGCACTGGAGGCTGCAGGACTTGAGAGAGAAGAGTTATGCAGACTATACTATGTAGTGACTCTCTAGCATGACTCAGGAAATCCATCAAGTCTTTGAAACGACATTTCTTCTTCCTGAAGCCTTCTCACCCATATCTTTCACAGTCCATAAAGGACTTCTCTTCATTCTCACATAACTTTTCACAGGCAGCTCTGCTCTCCTCCGGTCTCTACAATGTCTTTCCTCCCAGGGAACTCTGTCAGGGCTGGGTACTGAACCTCTTCAAAGACAGTGTTTTGCTTTAATCCCCACTTGCTCTTGCAGCAACTGCTGACTAAATTGAGAGCAAACTGACTAGCACACAGGCTTTCTATCTCCTTTCATGTTTCCATCTCTCTATATCTGTATTGCTACGTGACTCAGTTTTACACCCACCATAGTGGCATTCGGCTCTTGCCGGGACATGGGATAACCACACTTTCTTGACTCTATCTACCTCACTGCCTTTCTTTTTAACCTGACTTCTGTTGAGTTGTCTCTTATTGCTGACCTCTGAGAACTGCTGCGTCCCAGGCTGACAGCCTGGACCTTGTGTCAACCTACCTGAACTACCTAGATGGTTTCTGCCACTCCAAAGGCATAGAGTCCACCTTCCCAGTAACAAGACCCCGAATGTGAGCTTCTAACCTAGATCTGAGTGTTCATCTTCCACGGGTCCCCCACTTCCTGCTGGCTCTCTGCCTCTGTGAATGGCATCTGCACTTACCCTAAGACATCAGTCCAGCCTTCTCCTTCCATCCGTCTGCCCATGTCTGACCTCTGAGTAGTGTGTTGGGGTGCTTTATCAATTGACTGTTTCGATTACTGCCTCCTCTACCCCAGCTCTGTATTTTTCTCCTTCCGCTTTAAAACTCCGACTGTCGCTACTTCCACCTCCACTGGTCTAAGATCTCATCACTTCCTTCCTGAGCTACTACACCAGCCTTCTAATAGGCTCTCCTGCTTTCGAGCTTGTCTCCCATGAGCAGCCAGAGGGGTTAGAATGAAGAGCAAATGCAGTCGCTGCTTTAGCTGCTCCAGGCCTGGATTTGCCTCCATTCTCTTCAGACTCACATCTGTGGTCTCATGATGACCTGTCACCGCTGCAGGACCTGTGTCATTTTCACCTCCGTCCCTCAGACAGTGAGCTAGCCCACCCTTCTTTTCAGGCTCACCAAATGTCACTGCCTATTAGAGGCCATCTTTAGGTTCGTTTTCAAACCCGTGACCACCGTCTTTCTTTCTTTCCCATCTCTTTCTGTTTCCATCAGTTCTCTTCATTGTGCCTGACATCCCGTGAGGGATCTGTGAGTATCTGGATCTATCGCCTCCCAGTGGCCAACCGTAGAAGCACAGGGACGTCTGGCCCTGCCGCACACCTACATCCTGAACACGTAGGTTATGTTAAGGAACTGTGCCTGGCACAGGAGGTGCTGGATAAAGGAGGAGAAAGTGGGGAAGTGGGAGGAGGTGGCCGTAGTGAAGACTATTCATGTCAAATTACTGTGAGCATCCCTCCGAATCTACATGAGCAAAGAGCATCTTAGTGATTACAGACTTATGTCAGAGTAAAGGATTGGCTGGGGACAGGAGCAATCAGAGAGGCATGGATTGGTGGAGGGCAGGGATCAACAGGTATTGGTTTATATTCCAGGAAGAAGGTGGGCTAGGACCAGAGGCTGTCAAACTCCTAAAGCAAATGAGACTGGCCAATTGCTGCAAAGTAGTTGTACAAAAATTTAGAAGAGGAAATCTTCATTGTATCTGTTTAACACCTACGTCATTAATAGATTTAGAGAGATTTTAAAAGAATTTAAATATTTAAATTATATAAACATAAATATTAAATTATATGTTTATGTAATATTTTATAAATACTATTTATAATATTATCTATTATTATAAATAAATATTTACAAAATTTTACTTATAAATATATTTATATTTTAAAATAATATATAAAAATAACTAATATATACATATTTATATATATAAAATATTTTTTAAAATAAATTCAAAAAATAAGTTATTAAATTGAATGAATTTTACCTTTACTCACTGACTCTGATTATAGGAAATAAATATGAGCTAACCTTTTTACAAGGCTAATATCTTTTTCACAGGACAGTGTTTCATTTCATGAACTCATTGTAATCTAAAGGCTTTACATTATTAAGCAGTTTTAAGAGGGAAGTAAAAAGTATGCAGTTATAGTGTTACCAGTTCTAGCAGACATATTAAAAGCCAATGTGGGGGCTGGGGCACCCATTAGACCGGAAACTCAATGTACCCCCATCAGAAAGGCTTCTTCTTACAATGGATGGGGGATTAAGCAGAGGCCCACAACTGGACATTGTGGAGAGAGAGAGAGAGAGAGAGAGAGAGAGAGAGAGAGAGAGAGAGAGAGAGAGACTGACTTTGGAGCACTCAGTCCTAAACGGTATCTCGTATTCTAACCCCTCCCCTCAAGGCTCCGAGATCTAAGTGGACCAGGGGGCAGAAAGATTGTGCAAGCCAGAGGCAGTGCATGGCTCCAAGGAGATACAGACATGGCAGTAGTGATCACACAGAGACTGTGGCAGTGCACACAGCATGCACACACGAGGTCCCAAAATTAAAAAGGGGATTGGACACAGGATCTCACCTGTAACCAAGATGCTATGGCACAGGGAAAATCAGTTTTCTCTAACGGGATGTCACTGAGGATATCAATATTCAGAGTAGGCCCCATGTCTTGCCCAGCACGAAATGGACTCTATTAGGGGGGACAGGCTTGCTTTTGTCTCATTTTGGTATTTTCTGTCTCCTTGGGTTGTTTTCTTTGGTTTGTTTTATTGAGAGAAAGTGGGAGGGCGAAACCAGGAAGCTGGGTGGGCAGGGGTGGGGTGGGATCTGGGAGGAGTTGCTGGAGGAGACGCCTGATCAAATATACATGTGAAAAAACTTAAGGAAAACGTCTATATAGCCCATTTTAATTAGTTCCCTTGACCTGGAAGTTCGGAACAATTTCTATGCTGTTGAATAGCCATACAGTCCTATATACTTAGGGATAGGTAGTATATCCCTAAATACTGCATTTTCCTCCTCAGTTCTTCAAAGTCTTCAGTTACTCAGAGTCTCAGCATTGCAAGACATTGCACATTAGCCTGTCTCTAATCCCAGGCACCATTCACTGAGGACAGATGGATACGTGAGCTGGATAGACAGGACAAACCTTCATACCCTCTTGGTGCCTCACAGAAGAGGTTTGGTTGCTCTTCGGAAGACTAAGTTTTTACACCTCTTCACATTTCCCTACCACCTTCTTCAGCTGCTCACCAGGACTCTGACCAAAACTCACATTAATCTCAAATGTATTTAAGCTTCCTACTTGTGACCTTTGACCTTTGACAAGTGATTTTAGCTCTCAGGACATCGGCTTGCTTGTCTGTATGAGGGGCATGGAAACTCATTCAGAGATGTTGTATGGAGAAATAAAATCGGACATGCTGTGTTCAGCACCTAGAGTACAGCGTGCTTTCAATGGCCAGTAGCCCTACGGTATCACCTGCCTCCTTCTGCCCATGCCCTCTGTCTCTGGATCATGGGGCACTGTGGTCACTGCATTCTTTTATTCCCTGTGCTCAGGTTCACTCTGTGTAGTCTCCTCTTTCTCATTCAGATCTCTTTTCATCTTCCACAGAAGCCCCAAAGGCACTCGATGTCTACGTAAATGACCTTCTCTGCACCATAAGTCAGCTACCAACTTATGTACCAATAACGGGCTGAGGGTTAGGATTCTCAAGGTCACTTCTTCTTGGAAGACTCATCCCAAGTCAGGGTCTCTGAAAGGCTGTGGTATAGAAACTCTGGTGGATGCCAGGAGCTTTGAGGGGATACACAAGCCTTTGTTTTACATTCTTTGTTGGAAGTTTATTTCTTTTAGATTGGTAGATCAATCTCAGACATTAAAAGAATAAGAGGGAACAAAACACAGGACCAATTCGACTTCACTTAAGAATCATAGCAATTATAATATGAATGGATATAATATTAGTTATATCACCAAACATAGGAGCCAGGAATCTGGGATGCTGTTTGGTCATTTAAGGCTTATAGATAAGTGCGACATAGCCATGGGACCCAGGGCTCACATAAAACACTCCTTCAGTCTTCCCACACACTGCTCAAGAAACTCAGCTTTCACCTCACCTGATTCTCTAAAGTCACTTCATTTTAAACCCTGAATTGGAAGTCCCTCTAACTTGTTGAAGAGGAGTATTGATTTTCCCTCAGTGCAAAAGCTAGGGAGGGAAAAGACTTCTCTGTAGCTCTTAGACACATATCCCTGAGCTCTCTTGTGCGGTGTTTTCTCAGAGACTGTGGTCTGTGCTAGTTGTGGTTAGACCCAATCCTGTTGACCCCTGAACATACCCAGAGCATACTGTTGCCTTAAAAACCACCACCCCTGTGGCTTTTTAGGAAACACAGAGGCAAAGTGGAAAGTCACTACAAATAATCTTCCCTTAAAATTGCACACAGGGATAAGCATTTCTGGGAAATCGCTTGCTGCACAAGCACCACTTTGTTGACATTCAGCCATGTTTAGTGACCAGTAGGTCTGAGAGCCGTTCAAACGCCATAGGCTGACATTTGTGAACTGCGAATGAAGGCTCCAGCATTGAGCACACAAATCAAACTGCTCGTTTCACTCAGTTTGACTGGAGAACTCTGTAATCCAGTTGCATGCAGCAAACTGGATCAGCTCTCTGGAGGAAAATCCTTAACGTGTCCTGGCCATAATCGGTAAGGATTCTATTCTGCGTGGTTCTATTTATGAACTCTAGAATGCTTTTACTCGCACATTAGCTCTTCTCTACGGTGTAACGGTGAAATGATTCATGCTCACTTTGTCAGCTTTATGGTGAGACAGTACTTAAACTGTTTCTTCCGAGGGAGGGTGTCTGCATGTATATACTCTGCCCGAAGAGAAACAAATGAGCCAAGGGAGAGAGCCCTGACCTTTAGAAGTCTTTCTCTTCTAGTTGATCTATGTTTCGTTCATTACTTTGGGGCAGTGTGGTTTCCTTAGAAACGTTATATTTGGTTCACACTCAAGACCAGCATGAATATCTGCTACAGACTCTGAGGAGCCGGTTGTAACAGTAGAGGGTCCTGCACAATTGAGCTGCAACTGCTCACAGGATGCCGCGGTCTTTGCAGGGAGTCAGCTGCTCTGAGGCTTTGCTCATTTGTTTATTCCATACACACCTAGCGCCTGTGACGTACTGTTCTGCCCACTAGAGAGACCAAACCAAGAACACAACCTGTATGTCACATACATTGTAGTGAGGGGCTGAGAAAGAAAATAGTAATATATTTATAAGTTTCAGACAGTGGGAAGTATTATGGGGGGAAGAAGAAACAGAATCTCTAGGGGCAGACATGGGAATGGCATTGTTGTCAATCCTCTTGACCCTCATCTAGAACTTTATTTAAAAGTTATTGAGCCATTCTGGCTATCTCAGCAAATACCTTCTGATTAGAATGCTTGTAGACATTACTGTTTGGGGCTCTCTGAATGCCACCAGGAAAGGGCCCTGCTTTCATTTGCCCCGCTGCCTGACTGTGTAGTGAAAATGTTTGTCCAGTGGCATCTCCTGACACTGGCGACATGCTCACCGACTGAACAGTCTGATTCAGTGACAGAGGACAGTATCTGTAGCTTGCGTGACATTTCATGCTCAGAGTCTACACCAGATTTCCATTTCTTATCTGGTGAGAATCCTTCGTTCTTTGGGAGAGGTTCACTGATACAACTAAAGAGGTGAAGTTGAATCAGGCTGAGCGAATGGCCTTTGTGTGCCTGAAAACTGATACAGCTATTAGGTCCAGTGTCAAAGTCACTCTAGATGGCTGCTGTAATAATGAGAATTTAGATCAATGAAGCATCAAATTGTATGAACAACAATGTCAGGAAAATGATAAGCAGAGATGTTAATAAAGACCTTCAAACTTGTCCTCTCTCTGTGACTGAAGGCTGCCAGCTCTCCATGATGTCAAAGACATGACATTTTTCCCCCTCCCAGATCTGGGAATTGAGATGTGGGTCCTTCCTGGATCCTAACGGCTCTACTAAGTACGTCTTGTTGGATGAGGACAAATTTTAGGCTCTCAGTCTCATATTTACATGTCTAGCCCAAACCTCTAAAAGGGACCCCAAAGAAAGATTGAGACTCAACCATTTATGAACATATCAATTAATATCGTTTCTAATAGTCCACAAATGGAAAAAAAATTTACCCTCCACAACTTTTTGTGACCTAAATCGGGATGTAGATTTAAGACACTTTTCCTCTGTGTCCCAAAGTTTCTGAAAGATGATAGAGATGCTATTTTGTAACTTCCCACATTTGTGAGCAGAACGACCAGTTTCTTTCTGATGAACAAGGTTCCTTGTATGGAGAGGGAGGCAAGCCAAATCAATACGACACCAACTGCAGGATTTGGGGTCTAATGCAAAGCCCCATCTCTCCCCTTACACAATAGACAGGTATGATTAAAAATCTTGTCTTTAGGGAAAACCATAAGCTATTTCAAAATCTGTCAAATTCAAAGTTTGAACAGATTTTCAATATTTGTGCAACCCTTTAATTAGCCTAATTCCACTTCGCCTGTAGTCTGCCAACTCAAGGGCCTCAGATCAAAAGCTTTCTCATAAAGCTACATTTATGGTGTCTGTTAACCCACAATACCTTTGAACCTAGAACTCATTTTATCTTTGAAATAAGATTCAAACTTCACTTCCTTATTTATTAATATTATTTTTTTTCAGAAGGTTACCTTTAAATGTAGCCTCCATGTCCCAGCACCAGACATGCCATCTCTTATTACCTTCACTGAAAATTTACCAAAGCTTATTCTAAAAGTCTAAAAAAAATACCTTTGCTTTTATATTTTATGCCATAATGGGCACTATTAAAAATGAGAAGTACACAAATAATATTAATAATGCATTTCCTTTCATCCAAAGCAAATGCATTTGGCTCCTGAGAGCTTCTTAATATGTTGCCTTCTTTTTTGGGAGCGAAAGAAGGGAGATGAAAGGCTTTAATGAAAGATCCATACGACTCATGATTATAAAGTAATTACTGTACTAATTTTGAGTCTATGTGGAGATATTGGGTTCTGAAGTAAATGAAAGATTATATTTCTGTGAACATTCAAAGTCACCCTTTTGGTACAGAGCAGCTCTATCTGCTAGGCCATGAGCATAGTGCAGCCCGCGCGACAGAATCTTCCCTATGTACTGGATCTGTATTCTTAGATAACTTTCAAGCACCTGCTTCAATTGCCATAAAACATTTACAGACAATCTTAAGATGTTCATTCTGACCTTATCCTCTCCTACCCATCAAAGAAATCACTAACAGGAGTAAATTCAGTGATCACCATTGTATCACTGGGTGTACATAGCTTCGTAGGCTGACACGGGACATGCTACCCTTTGAAGGTTTCAGCCTCCCACTCTGAAGGAGCCAGTGAGGTAAAATGGCTCTGGGACAGCCCCTGCCTTGGGAGACATCTCTCCACAAAGACCAGAAGGTGGCTGGCAAGCCAAGACTGTCTTCTTAAGGAGGTACTGCTCTAAACATACCTGCCCTGCTCAGAGGTTTTATTGTGGCAATAAAACCCCAAGGGAAGTGGGATTGGAAGGTGAACATAGGAGGAGAGAGTGGGGAAAGATGCAGAATTGAATCCAGCTTAGTCTACAGACCACTTTGGACTTTTCAACAGAAGCTTTGGCAAATCGTGAACTCGAGTTTACCAGGCCTCTTCCCCTGTCTATTTTCTCTCTAGGACTGTCCAAGAGCAAACATGGACATGGCAGGAGAATCGTCAAGATCTCTTGATGCTGGGTCACACCTCTTTGATCTGAGTGACTTCTTGCTAAGGTTCCGAGGCTGTGCCCTTCTTATTCCCAAACAAGGGTTTACAGGTGCTTTAAGGTGAGAGAACAAAGCAGTCTTAGAGTCCTAAGAATGCTTAGCCAGTCGGGGAGGAGTTTAGGAGAAAGTTGTTTTCTCTGTAAGCAAGCTTTAGTAAGGAATGACTAACCATTTAGATTCTCTGTCTGCTGGCTGTTCTTCTCTTTGATTAAGAATGGAGATTTTTTTTGAAGACCTGTTCCCTCTGGCCCTTGCTCTATGAGGGATGAACAAAACAAGGTTTCTTTGTGGTCAAATATCTAAAAAACAATGAAGCCTACAAGAAATTGTAATCCCAGCAACTTTTAAATCACACACACCTGGAAGAACAAAAGTTCTGTAATAAAGCATCACGTGTGTGATAGGAAATAAAAGTTATGATTTATAAATCTGCTAACCCAATGAGTAATGTAAAAACATGGTTCAGTGACTTAGAGACAATGTCTGTCCCTTCAAGTAAGTTACAATTTAATATGCGACATTAGAAAAATCCATGGAAGGAAATCCTGAACAACAGCCTATGGGGTTTTGTCACTGTGACCACATGCCTGCAATGACTACATAATAGAAGATGATTATATTTTGACTTGCAGCTTCCGAGGTCCCAGTCTGTGGGCATTTGGTTCCATTGGGTTTAAGCCCATGGTAAGGAATCCAGGGACAGAAAGCCAAACATCTCACATTCTTATTAAACACGAAGCTACAGTGTACTTCCCTAGCAGGCAAGGGCAGTGGGAAATCTCTCGGCTCTTCCTAGCAGAGGAACGCCAGTTACCAACAAAGATACAGAAGTCAAGGAGAGGGCAATACTGAGCTGACATTATTGACCTTCCAATACGGTATTTTCTTATGGCTGTGAACACAGCTCAGACATGGCTGCTTCTAACTGTGAACAGCACTAAGGATGATGTTTCACAGACTGGAATAGACATCTTGGCACTGGGTGATGCCAACCAATTGCAGAATGGAAACCACTTCAGAGCCGTCAGTGTAGCAAAATAAGAAGATACAATGTACTCACGTCTGCTTCTAAACTATGAACTTTCTTAATAGCCCTAAAGCTTCAAACAAGACTAAATGCAATCACAGGCAACTCTTAGAAGAGCAGAGAGGAATCTTGAGCAAAGTCTCCCACAAACTAGCGTTGCCCTGTTCTTATTCAAATGCAACACCCTCTTTTCACCAATAGACTGGCCAATTGCTTCAGCTGAATAGGGAACACGAGTCTGCCACTGCTTAAGAACCGAAACTACTCTAATGTCCTATAGCTTAGCTTTCGCCATGCTTAATGAAATATACAAACAGGGTTTAAATGAGTCTTTAAGGCCTATGAATGCTTCTTGCCCCGCTCTTGTAGGCAGGTGCTTTTATAGACAGTCTTCTAATTATCAAGCTGAGATCATACTTTGGGTTTCCTTCCCTCTTTAATTTGACAGTGCACATGCTCTTAGGCTTTTAGTTCTCAAACTACTGAAGCTTCCAAAATACTGGTTTTGAGGTAGAGAATTGTTAATAGAGTCCTCACAAATGGTTTATGTACAAAATGTCATTCATTGTCTCACAAGAGTCTACATCACATTTTCCCAAGGAAACCAAGACCCAGAGGTTCGAAAGAGTTATCCAACAGAAGCAAACCAAGGTTGGAAGAAGGGAGAAGACAGGAAGTGGTTTTCCTCCACACGTACCATCAGCACATAGTTTTGTTCTGACAGGCACTTCAGTAAAGAAATGGACGCGTCCATAAATGCCATCCTGCTGAAACCAGACACACGACAAGTAAAAGACACTTGATATTAATTCTAGTTATTTTGCAAGGGGTTCCGTGGCAGTGGCAGGTTGCAAGATGAATCCTCGTAGGTCAGCAAGGTTGCCTGACCCAGTTTTTGATTATTGGTTATACAAGTTGTGTGGAGTGCAGTCTGTGCTCTTTGAATAACATGGGTACCAGGATGGAATCATTTAGGACCACCAAACAACAGGATTCAAAAATAAGTAAAACAGCTGAAATATCCAACAGTCTGGTCTAACCTGGGATGCTCTGTCTCCTCACAGCCAATGCTCCATCGGGCGGCTTTGTCTGGCTGGCAGATTTAGTGTAGGGACTCTCATCTGCAAAGGCACAATGAAGGGTGTGGTTAATTTCCATCCAGTTTCTAGCCTGGTGAAGACCTATAATGGTTTGCAATCCTTCCAGAGAGAGAGGTCATGAGGGGAGGAAAAGAGTTGATGACCTGAGTCCTACATTTTAGGATGAGTGTGGATGCTTTGAATGTCAGTTCCTTCTTGAGAAAGAGGGACACCATTCTCAGGTACCCGTCAGAGTTGTAAGGATCGAAAGCTAACATGTACGTGGAGACTTCTTTTTTAACATTAGGAAGAGTGCTGATAGGCTCATCAATCCTCTGCCTGTCATGTAGATCCACCAATAGACAGATTTAGTGTAGGGACAGGAAGATAAAAGATTGAACGAAATGGCCCAGCGGACACTAAGAATAATCAGGGGGAGGAACAAAGAAGAGAAAATGCAGTATTTCAGAGAAGCAAATGAATGAGCGTTAGTACTGCAGAGGGATGAAGATAGCGATTAGTAGGCTCTTGTCGGGAGCACGAGCTAGCATCCAGGGTGAAGCAGAGGGGTGGGGTCATTCCAAAGGTAAGATCGGAGAGGCAAAGAAATGGGAAGGAAAGATGGCTTGGGTACAAGAAGATATGTCTTGCAATAAGCCGTTTCATTCTTTTAAAGAGTGGGTTAAAAACAAGCGATAGAGCAATAGAAAGTCAGGAGTAGTAGCGAATCAAAGAGCAACCAAGAAGATGGAGGGGTTGAAGCTTCATGTACTTGTGAGCGTTAGGGAAAAGGTTCAGTGACTGAGACATGAGGTGAGCCAAGACTGTGGAGGAGTCGGTCCACTAAATTATAAGTCAAGTCTCTTGTTTCTGATTTCTTCGGAGTTGGAATCATGAGTGGGTGACACAGGAGAGCTCGTGTTAGTGTTAGAATAAGGAACAATGCTTCCTAGTTTGGATTGAAGCATCCCTGCGAATAGTGAAGGAGACAGCGGGAGTAAAACCTTAAGAGTCTTAAGAACAAGATTGATATGGCTTGAGGAAAAAAAAATCATGTAAAATAATTACCCAGCACATGCTGTCAAGCTAGGTGACACAATGACACATCTTCCCACGCTGGGACATGTTTGTTATTGCTGTCATTGTTTTAACTGGAAATCATTAAAGGATTAAAAGGAATCATATCGCACATGGCAAACTATTAAACATAACAAGCATTTAATTCGGCAGCAAGGTTTATCATCGGAGGGCTGTGCACATTAATTCTCCCAACTAAGTGGTGTGTTTCCACGGCAAAGCGCTCATTTCTTCCCCGGGATGTGCATTTCCTGGAAATGATTCACGATTTCATCATAAAAAAACGAGCAATGTCTTTATAAGCAATGACAAAAGATTAACACCGAGGCGATGGCAATTATCTTAAAAAATGGCAGGCACGTTTGTCTCATGCTCATATGCCATTGAGCACACAATTCTTTTCATTTCTTTCCAACCATAACAAAGCTAGCAGCTTTAGAGTACCAAAAGAATCAACAACATCATCCACACACTTCTGAAGCAGCATCTTGAGACTTGGCGTCTTCTCAGTGCAGGTACCGTGTTGAAAACAATGAGATAGCGTAAAACAAATCCAAGCATTTCGTCACGAAAGTGGCCACTTGTCCCACTGTCCATTCCCATCCGAAGAGGGTATGTGAGCTTCTCATGCTGTTAGTTTAATAACCAGACACCATGCTTCTCACACAACAGTCATTCAGACAGGCTGGATCCCTGTGCAAATGTCTGAGATTCTACACAACACTGTTGCCATACTGTATCTCCTTTCCTTTAGCCACAATGTGGCTCATTTACAGAGATAGAGCCCATCACACCCCCCCAGTCAGGAGCTGAGACTTAAATCTTCAGTTTTTAATTTGTCAGTAAGACCCTGGGTTAAACGTGGTGTTGGGGTTTCTTAAAGGGCAATAGAGATTTTCCCAGGAGACTCTTGGGTTATCTCTTCTTCATGCTCTATTTTAAAGAGACCATTAAAAAGAAAGAAAGAAATTCACCTAGTTTGCATTACAGAAGTTGTGAACCCCGTTAAATTGTTTTCTCATTTATATTTGAAAGCTACTTTTTTGATTTAGGGCTGAGATCCTCTAATAAAAAGGTCAAAACTGAATGATTGGCCACCTGACCAGCATCTGAATAACCATTCCCAACCCACACCCTCCCTCTCAGAATCAAGCATGCCTTTCCCAGGCACAAGAGAAAGGAGATACTTATCCAGAACCCAAAAGCTGCATTGGTCAAATAATCATAGGGGAAAAGTTCAGTATTTGAGAATAGCTGGCCAGAGTCGCAATGCCTACTGGGAGTGAGGCTGGCAACACTTGTCCTGAGCACTGTGGAGGGCTGAGCAGCAGAGACACCCGGGACAGCTTAACTCAGTTACTAGGAAACCACCTGAGCAGTCACCCCTTCACCATACACCAGCAGAGGCCCTGTGGCCTCCAGCTGCTCGGCACACAATGGACTGCGGCTCTCTTGAGGTGATTTAGCGAAACTCAGCAACTCAAACTTGGGAAATGAAAAGTGAGAGAAGTCACAGGACAAGAGTCAAGACTCTGCTCTAGGACACTGAAGGGAAGGAAAGACAGAGGTCATTTGGTTTTCATCTATTTAGTTTTGGAAAAAGTTTCTTAAAAAATTAATGAATTACTTATCAATTATATTATTTTTGTGTATGATCGCTTTGCTTGCATATGTGTGTGTGTCTTTGTGTGTGTGTGTCTGTGTGTGTGTGTGAGTGTGTGTGTGTGTGTGTGTGTGTGTGTGTGTGTTTATGTGTGTGTACCACGTGCATGCTTTCCTCCTACTTCCTGCAGGCGCTATCAGTTCCCCTGGGACTGAAGTTACAGAGCGTGAAAGTCTACATGGGTGCTGGGACTTGAACCTGGGTTTTCTGGAGGAGCAACAAGGGTTCTTAAGTGCTGATGAAACTTTCCAGCCTCTTATTTTACTTTTATATTTGTGTATGTGCACACATGTGCATGAATCTGTCTGTCTGCTTGCTGTCTCTGTGTGTGCATGCTCCTTTCTGTCTGTCTGTCTGTCTGTCTGTCTGTGAGTCTGGATTTGAGCACATGAGTACAGGTTTCCACAGAGTCCTGAAGAGGGATTTGAACCCCCTGGAGCTGGAATTACAAACAGTTGTGAGCCACCTGATGTGGGTGTTGGGAACTGAGCCTTAGGCCCTCTACAAAAGCTGTGTGCTCTCTTAAAAACCGAGCCATCTCTTCAGGTTGTGACTTTTAAATCCTGCATAGAAATGTATGGGAATCTATGGAGGCTTCCAGCATGGTTCCTCACATGTGTATTGAAGCAGACTTGTATATTTATTCCTAGAATTTCATGTTTAGATGACAATGTAAATAACTTTTGAAATTTTATGGTTAATAGTGAAACCCAGAAAGGTTTATAGAAGGAAACACACTGAAAATGAACCTAGACTGGATTTCTTATTTTCCTATTCTCACTTTTAAAAAAATCTTATTTCTTCTTTGATAGACAAAATTTTATAGTAAGGCCAATAGTAAGCCTGCATGTAAGCATATGATGTGGTTTTTTTGTGCACAAAACCAAGAGACAGTGTGTACTGTGGGTCCCTCAAGCAGACATTGTGTGGTGTGGGTCCCTCCAGCAGACGTTGTGTGGTGTGTGTCCCTGTGGCAGACATTGTGTGGTGTGGGTCCCTCCAGCAGACGTTGTGTGGTGTGTGTCCCTGTGGCAGACATTGTGTGGTGTGGGTCCCTCCAGCAGACATTGTGTGGTGTGGGTCCCTCCAGCAGGCATTGTGTGGTGTGTGTTCCTGTGGCAGACATTGTGTGGTGTGGGTCCCTCCAGCAGACATTGAGTGGTGTGGGTCCCGCCCATGGGAAAGCCTGGGAAGTGTGTGATCCTTCTCTACTGTGAAATATGTGCACATGCTCTTCCCTCCTCCTCCTCATTTCTGTGCATGAAGTGAATATTTTAAAAAATGGCACAATTGAACCAATGCATAGGCTCCACATTACATTTAAAATTATTTGTGTGTGTGTGTGTGTGTGTGTGTGTGTGTGTGTGTGTGCGCGCGCGCGTGTGCATGTGTGCCAATAGAGGCCACAGGAGGGATCTACAGGAGTTGGAATTTCAGACAGTGGTGAGCTACCTGACTGAAATGCAGGGAACCACACCCACTACTGCCACATTTCTACAGCCCCCTCAGATTTACCCGTGAATCATAAAAATCTAAAAGGAGCACCAATACAATTAATTGCTCCCCTGTATGGTCCTAAAAGAACCTTTGGGTATCTTTTAAGGTACATATGAATACTTTCCCTTTTTGTATTAAGGAGGCAATCACTTTATGAATTAAACATAGATCAAATATAAAATACATGAGTTCACTGCAGTCCTAGAACAGCATCTACAATAGGCATTCAGTGATACTTTGCTGGTAGACTATGGCACATGAACAAGTGTGTCAGTATACCTCCTCCCACCTCTGTTTTTCTTTCTTTTTCTTGGGGAGGGGAATCGAGGTTTGTAGATTATCCCCGATAAAGTCTCATCGTTATCTGAACGCTATTACGAGCTGAAAACTGAATGTGACAGTCCAAACTACTTTTTCATTTTATGGCATGCTAGAGAGATGTGACTGGTTCTAAAGTTGATAGTAACTATATGTTCTTTCACATTTATTTCAGTTTTTGGAAGGATCTGTCAAGCAATATTTGCTAACTGGTTTACATATTTGAACAAGGTCTTATGTAGTCCACATTGCTTCTGATTTGCTATGGAATTGAGATGGCTTTGAACTCTGGGTGTTCCTGCTTCACCAGCTGAGTTCTGGAACTATGTGCAACACCATACCCAGAAAGCCATCTTAATGCCATTCCTTTGAATAAAGGAGTTCTGACTTTCACGTCACATTCAACTTTCTCATAGACAGTAGATCCTATTAACAAGGGATCCTTTCAAAAGTCACCTTTGAGGCCAAACAGACGTTTAACCAATGAGCTATGGCTCACTGCGCAAACGTTGAAAGGGAAAATAAATGTTACCTAGGGTGTCAGAACAGCCAGCCTTCTCTAATGACATCTCTGTAACTATATAATCACTGTCACACATGATGGCCTTCCACTGTCACAGGGGTTTGAATATTGTTAGTAATGAAGAACCACAAGGGTCCTTTGAGAGTCACTCCAGGAGGCTGTGGGGATATACCTTCCATTGACACAGAGAATCAACATGGTGACAGATGTTCAAATATACACTAAGATCTCTGGCCCTCATGTCTTAGACAGGGTTACTATTGCTGTGCTAAAGCACCATGATCAAAGCAACGTGGGGAGGAAAGAGTTTATTTGGCTAATGCTTCTATCTCACTGTTCATCATCGAAAGAAGTGTTCATCGCAGCCTTATTTATAATAGCCAGAAGCTGGAAAGAACCCACATGTCCTTCAACAGAAGAATGGATACAGAAAATGTGGTACATCTACACAAGGGAGTACTACTCAGCTATTAAAAACAATGACTTCATGAAATTCATTGGCAAATGGATGGAACTAGAAAATATCCTGAGTGAGGTAACCCAGTCACAAAAAAAAAACAAAAAAGAAAACAACAACAACAACAACCACACACATGGTGTGCACTCACTGATAAGTGGATATTATCCCAAAAGCTCAGAATACCCAAGATACAATCCACAGACCACATGAAGCTCAAGAAGTAGGAGGACCAAAGTGTGGATGCTTCAGTCCTTCTTAGAAGGGGGAACAAAATACTCCTGGGAGGAAAGACAGACATAAAGAGTGGAGCAGAGACTGAAATAAGGCCATCCAGAGAATGCCTTACCTTGGGGATCCATCCCATATGCAGTCACCAACCCAGTCACTATTGCGGATACCAAGAATATGCTGACAGGAGCCTATATAGCTGTCTCCTGAGAGTCTCTCCTAGAGCCTTACTGATACAGATGAGGAAGCTCGCAGCCAACCATTGGACTGAATAAGGGGACCCCAATGGAGGAGTTAGAAAAGGACTAAAGAAGCTGAAGGGATTTGCAACCCATAGGAAGAACAACAACATCAACCAACCAGACCCCCCAGAGCTCCCAGGGACTAAACCATCAACCAAACAGTACACATGGAGTGACCCATGGCTCCAGCCACATATGTAGCAGAGAATGGCCTGGTCAGACATCAATGGGAGGAGAGGCTTGGTTCTGGGGAGGCTTGATGCCCTAATGTAGGGGAATGCCAGGGCAGGGAGGCAGGAGTGGGTGGGTCAGGGAGCACCCTCATAGAAGCAGGGGGAGGGAGGATGGGATTGGGGGTTCCCTGAGGGGAAACCGGGAAAAGGTATAACATTTGAAATGTATATAAGTAAAATATCCAATAAAAAAAAAGAAGAAGAAGTCAGGACAAGAACTCAGACAGGGCAGGAACCTGGATGCAGGGCCTGATGCAGAGTCCATGAGAGATGCTGCTTACTGGCCTGTTTCACATGGCTTGCTCAGTCTACTTTCTTACAGAATCCAGGAGCAGCAGCCAGGCGATGGCTCCCCCTACAGTGAACAGGGCTCTCACCCATTGACGACTAATGAAGAAAACACCCTACAGGCTTCTCTGCCTACAGCCTGATCTTATGGAGGCATATTCTTAATGGATGCCCACCTTGGAGGACTTCAGCTGTGTCAAGTTGACACAAAACTAGCTGGTACACCTCACCTGCCACAGTTTGGTCAGAGTATTCATGCACAAAGCACAGGGAACAGTTCACCTGGCTTCATCGCTAGGAGGGAACAGTTCACCTGGCTTCATCGCTAGGCCAACTGAAGCTGCTGCTTATCAACCTGAAAAGCGAGTAGTCGTCGTCTAAAGGGGACGACTGCACAGAGCATCACGGACAAAGCCCATGCTGGAGCTGGGAGGTTCATCCCATGGTGAGAAGGGGGCTCAGGTCCCTTACCTTATCGTACCCTTCAAGGATTGCCTGGCATCAAATCAGTGCCATTTCCAGGATCTGAGCCTCTCAAAACCGGATGTGACCATCGTTCAGGACTGACTACTCTGGTGGTCATCGGGAGTTTTGTTGAAGAAAATAACATTTAATTTCCATTGGCTGAGACTAATCAGAACCATGCTAAACAATTTCTAGCAACTAATTATGCATCGCCGAGGCACCTGCTAAGCCAGCAGATCTCTTACCTTCTTGATTAGGGGGGAAAGATGTTTGGTGCACTTAAATGTTTCTGACCAACTCTCGGCAGCAGGAGGCAGGGAGCTCATGATACAAGGCTCACTCGAGCCTTTGGGAGGCAGAAGACAACACCGCCTTCCACAAAGGAGCACAGCCAAACCCACCGTGAAGGAAATCTGTCCCTTGAGCCCAATTAATGACCATGAATTTTAGCACCTACTATGTGCAAAGTAAGGCAGGAAGTGGAGAAAAGATAACAGAAGCATAGGAAGGTGATTCTCCTTAGAGGGAAACCAAGCCTGTGCGGAGGCGGTGGAGGTGGAAAAAGAGAGACTCACCACCATGGCTTGAAAGAGAATCTTGCGATCCGAAAAGAGAAAAGTAAGCTTTTGCCTACATGCATTGTGATTTCTTTTTCTTGAGCTGTGGTTCTGGAGATCTCGCCCCTGTTGCCCAAGAACATAGTGTGGTTGTTCCTTCCTCTTGTGCCCTTCCTTATCTTCCAGTTCAGCTCTCAACAATGGTGGTTTGATGAGAACCTCAAAATCTTCAGATTTCCTGGAAAATAGCTTTGAAAAGATCTGGGTGGCAGAATTGGTGACTTAGGTCTTTCTCTTCTTTTTAAAGAGCTGTGTAAGGTGGATCCACAGGAGCTAAAGTTTAAACTCAAGGAGACGACCTCATATCTCTCTACAAATCTCAATCGCTCATCATTTTTCCCAATGAAAACAATTCTGTTTCGCTTGGGACAAGTCAAGGCTACCCTATGCATCTTCCCACCTGGCTTTATTAGTTTCCTCAGGTTTCAGCAATACTGCGTAGACATGTGGGGACAACAGTCCAACAACAGCCAAAAATACCTACTGGTATTGAACCATTAAGAATGAGTTGTCTCTTCGCCATTCTGATTAAGCCTTCTACACAGCTAGTTTTAAAGCGGAAGGGAACAGCAATGAGCTGAATTTGATGGTAGGAGGTGAGGTAATATTCTCCTCCATCATGGTCGCTCTCCTATTAAGAAAAGATTTTCTCACTTCATCCACCCCTCCTCCCTCCTGCCTCTTGTCATTAATTTCACATCTGCATGACATTAGTGTCCTCCTTGACTCTGCAGGTTTCATTAGAGTTTCGTAATTCAGAGGAGACAGGTGTGCTTTACAGTCTTAGGGGATCAGGGCCTAAACTTATAGACATTAAAAAGAAAAATGCATCCTCCAAACAGCACAGCTTCATCTTAAAAACAAAGGCAACTCGACAGGGAAAAGCCATCAAGGCCTCAACACTACACAAAGAACTAGAAGCAAATGGGTAAAGCTAGGACCAGGGGAGGGAGGTCCGCTCCAGGGAGGAGCACAGCAATTGGTCGTCCTGTGCCAAATGGTTTGCCCTGAAAACATACCTACAGGTAGCATTATGTAAACTTAACTGGTTATATTTAGAAACATATATGTAGATACATATACCTTTCTATCTCATACACACACACACACACACACACACACCCCACACACACACACACACAAGCCTTAACGAAGAGGACATAGATTTGGAAAAGAGCAGAAAGGAGCATATGTGGGACTTTAGAGGGAGTAACAGGAAGGAAGAAATATTATAATGAAATTAGAGTCTCAAAAGGTGCAAGAAGAAAGCTAATTAAGAAAGGTGTGCTCCGTTCTTCACAAGGCTAGGATGTCTTCTAAGCTATGTTGCTCTTAGCTGTACGGCCACTTGTGTGGTTTAGTGTGGCATGTGCCCCACAGACTCACACGCTGGGGACTTGATTGCTAACTCACTGGCTACTGAGAAATGAATGGATCCTGAGAACTCTGACCTCATCACTGGAAAAAGCCTCTGGTAAGCTTATGATAGTGGCGTAATTGAAAAGAGATGGAAAATAGGTAGTGTGGTCTAATTGGAGGAAGCCATTGGGGGCACGGCGTCTTTCCCTGTTGTCTCTGACTTCTTGTCAGCCATAAACCGAGATGCTTTGCTCCACTATGGATTCATGTTCCACAGTGTTCTGTGCAAGCACAGGGGATCACATGCAACAAACTACAACCATGAACCCAAATAAGCCCTTTCTTCATTAAAATTGTTTCTCCCCAGTGTCATGCTGAAGCTAACACTACTTCAGCAATTAAGCTTTACAGCTAAGAACAACTTCAACTGTGCATGTCACTTTGCTATATGTCCATCTTTCAAGACCAATGTTCTGCTTTCCTGTTCTGTTTTCTAACTCACTGCATCTCAAAATAAGGTCCCTAGGCAACCTGTATGAGTAGATACTAGACGGTTGTCAAAGGTGTAGAACTCTAGATCCTACCAACCTACGGAATCAGTGTTTGACCAAAACTCCAGATGACTCATGAGGTCATTAATGTCTGAAGCTCTGCTCCTATTGGTATGTCCATCATCAAGTAACTTCACAAGCAGCAAGAGGTCACCTGGCCTGCCTCACTTGATGATGTACACGAACACCCACAAAGGAGTTAGTAAACCGATACCAGTGACCTGAATAGGCCTCTCTAGGCCTCTGGGATAGTGATTGTCAACTTGATTATGGAATTAGTTCTTTAAATGAAGTTAAGACTGCATAACATTCTAGAGTTTGAGTGAATTCTGCTATCCCTTTATTCAATTTAAACTTTTCAAAAGTTCTACAGGGGTTAAGTTCAGGAGTGAGGTTAATTCTGATCAAATTGCCAGTGAGGACTATAATAATAATAAACATTTCTGGGTCAAGACTAAGTAGCATTGAGTTATCATGCCCTCCCTAGTAAAGCACAAATGAACATGGAAATTCAGTCCTGCTTATGACGGGGCCAGGGGTAAAGACTTCCTCACACCATCTCCACCTCTTGCCCTTCCACACACAGCCACATCACAGTTCTCTTAGAAGTGGGAAGGTTTCCAACATACTCCCTCCTCTTAGGATGGTGTACATGGACAAAGAAGACAGTTGCGGCCCTGAACATCTCGTAGACCTCGTAGAAGTGACCTGTGGTAATTCTACTCCTTGATATTGCAGGCCTTTTGAAAGGGGAGTCTCTTTAGCTGGGTTAATTTCTAAGTCCTTTCTGAAATTAATGAGCATGAAATTGCACATTTTCTGCCCCTGGCATTTCTATTGCTCAATGTTTGAGCCACAAATGAGAACTCCTTGCTTCTTGATGTAGTTTCCACTAAGGAGAGAAGAAGTAGTTGGGCCTCTGCAGATTTGTCTCATCAAAGAATCAACAACATTCTAGAGGGCTGGACTCTCGCCTGTGAGACCCGCTTTCTTCAGGATATGGGTTCTTTCTTTAATAGCTTAAATTCAGCACACATTCCCCATTCTTTGCATGTAGTAGGTACTGTACACGTTAAGCTTTTGACTTATCAGTTACATGATTCCAGATGGCATGCTCATGATTTCCCACAGTTCAATGAATACTCAAGGAGTCAACAGATTTGCAGTAGAATGAAAATCTGATGGAAAGTATGAATTGCCTCAGGGTAGCTCCTCTGGGCTACTCAAAACTGCATTTTAAATGTATGTCTAAGAAGCACTTCACTCTTCAGGGAAAGAGGTATTCACCTACATCAATACAAACAGGTTTGATCCAGCCTGTGAGATAGCTCAGTGGTTAAAGGCCTTGCTCCCAAGCCTGGCAACCCAAGTTTGATGTCTAAAACCCCTGCATCCACATATGGCAGGTGCCCTTCCCAACCAAACAAGTAAATGAATTTAATAAAACACTAGGCACTTACTCTATGGCAGCACAAATCTAAGACCTTTCTATATAATTGGATTTTTCTTTTGTCATGAGAACTCCGTTCAATTTCAAATTGCAAAATGCCTAAGTTTATTTTATCAAAGAAATGTTAGGCTTAAGGGATAACTTGCCATCATTTATCCTAAGCTGTATATTCCTTGGCAAGTGATAGGAAGCTGCTCTTATACCTAATCCTAGGGCAGTGTGGGTATATTAGGTGCACTATCCTGTGAGCACCTAGAATTTTATCACTACAGGTACAAGGGCCTTGCTGACGTGGTGCTGTGAAGCTTGCTTTACAGATGAACTTTTGTGCCCAGGTTTACTATGCAACAAAGGGCACAGACAAAACATTTACACACATGGCTTGTAGATCTTCTTTTGAAAATAGCAATATGCTGTTTGGCAAGTTTCCATACACTCTCTTGAGAATTCTATTTGTGAGGACAAAGAGACACACCCTTTGCATTGTAGCAACTACAGCTGTGAGTATTCTGTGTCCTAAATGTTGGGACAATGTTTGATAATCTCCTGAAATTTCAGTTTAGAGAGTCATCTCACTAAATTTCTGGATCATACATCTTTGCTGCAAGGCTTTCATGATTTAATTTATGATACAATATTCAAGGGTCTTTCTAGTACATACAACAGATCTTTTGAAAGAATACCTTTTACCTAAGAGGCTCGGAGAGTTTTAGGAGATGGAACCGTCTGACTGTATACTTCTCTGTCCTGCTCTGTGCCACTCTTCTTTACTGACTGAGCATTTGTGAGCATTTCCCACAAGTGGTTTAAAATCCTTAACTGCATAAATTCGGGACACTCTCTTTAATAGTCCATCCCCAATGCTCCCAGCCCATTGCCCACTGTTCACAGCCTATTTAGTATTTTAAAATTTTCATTAGGGTTCCTGAAGCCAGAGGTGTGAATACATCTTAGATAAGGTGATGTCCACCACAGGCGTGGATAGTGTGACATCCACCACAGGCATGGATAGAGTGGTCATAAGGGGGTGTGACCCATTCTCTCCTTAGGCTCTCTAAGCCTAATGCAACGATCAAGTGGGCTCCAGAGCAGGGGTGCTGTAGCTCAGTTAAAGACCTGGGAGCTGGGCATGCAGCTGAATCACTAAGCAGACTGCCTGGGTTCCATTAGAAATATCACTATTTGCAGATGATATGATAGTATATTTAAGTGATCCCAAAAGTTCCACCAGAGAACTACTAAAGCTGATAAACAACTTCAGCAAAGTGGCTGGGTATAAAATTAACTCAAATAAATCAGTAGCCTTCCTCTACACAAAAGAGAAACAAGCTGAGAAAGAAATTAGGGAAACAACACCCTTCATAATAGACACAAATAATATAAAGTACCTCAGTGTGACTTTAACCAAGCAAGTAAAAGATCTGTACAATAAGAACTTCAAGACTCTGAAGAAAGAAATTGAAGACCTCAGAAGATGGAAAGATCTCCCATGCTCATGGATTGGCAGGATTAATGTAGTAAAAATGGCCATTTTACCAAAAGCGATCTACAGATTCAATGCAATCCCCATCAAAATACCAATCCAATTCTTCAAAGAGTTAGACAGAACAATTTGCAAATTCATCTGGAATAACAAAAAACCCAGGATAGCTAAAACTATCCGCAATAATAAAAGGTCTTCAGGGGGAATCACTATCCCTGAACTCAAGCAGTATTACAGAACAATAGTGATAAAAAACTGCATGGTATTGGTACAGAGACAGACAGATAGACCAATGGAACAGAATTGAAGACCCAGAAATGAACCCACACACCTATGGGCACTTGATTTTTGACAAAGGAGCCAAAACCATCAAATAGAAAAAAGATAGCATTTTCAGCAAATGGTGCTGGTTCAACTGGAGGTCAACATGTAGAAGAATGCAGATCGATCCATGCTTATCACCCTGTACAAAGCTTAGGTCCAAGTGGATCAAGGACCTCCACATCAAACCAGATACACTCAAACTAATAGAAGAAAAACTAGGGCAGCATCTCGAACACATGGGCACTGGAAAAAATTTCCTGAACAAAACACCAATGGCTTATGCTCTAAGATCAAGAATCGACAAATGGGATCTCATAAAACTGCAAAGCTTCTGTAAGGCAAAGGACACTGTGGTTAGGACAAAACGGCAACCAACAGATTGGGAAAAGATCTTTACCAATCCTACAACAGATAGAGGCCTTATATCCAAAATATACAAAGAACTCAAGAAGTTAGACCACAGGGAGACAAATAACCCTATTAAAAAATGGGGTTCAGAGCTAAACAAAGAATTCACAGCTGAGGAATGCCGAATGGCTGAGAAACACCTAAAGAAATGTTCAACATCTTTAGTCATAAGGGAAATGCAAATCAAAACAACCCTGAGATTTCACCTCATACCAGTGAGAATGGCTAAGATCAAAAACTCAGATGACAGCAGATGCTGGTGAGGATGTGGAGAAAGAGGACCACTCCTCCATTGTTGGTGGGATTGCAGACTGGTACAACCATTCTGGAAATCAGTCTGGAGGTTCCTCAGAAAATTGGACATTGAACTGCCTGAGGATCCAGCTATACCTCTCTTGGGCATATACCCAAAAGATGCCCCAACATATAAAAAAGACACGTGCGCCACTATGTTCATCGCAGCCTTATTTATAATAGCCAGAAGCTGGAAAGAACCCAGATGCCCTTCAACAGAGGAATGGATACAGAAAATGTGGTACATCTACACAATGGAATATTACTCAGCTATCAAAAACAATGACTTTATGAAATTCGTAGGCAAATGGTTGGAACTGGAAAATATCATCCTGAGTGAGGTAACCCAATCACAGAAAAACACACATGGCATGCACTCATTGATAAGTGGCCTTTAGCCCAAATGCTTGAATTACCCTAGATGCCTAGAACAAATGAAACTCAAGACGGATGATCAAAATGTGAATGCTTCACTCCTCCTTTAAAAGGGGAACAAGAATACCCTTGGCAGGGAATAGAGAGGCAAAGATTAAAACATCACAGAAGGAACACCCATTCAGAGCCTGCCCCACATGTGGCCCATACATATACAGCCACCCAATTAGACAAGATAGATGAAGCAAAAAAGTGCAGGCCGACAGGAGCCGGATGTAGATCGCTCCTGAGAGACACAGCCAGAATACAGCAAACACAGAGGCGAATGCCAGCAGCAAACCACTGAACTGAGAATAGGAAGGAATCAGAGAAAGAACTGGAAGAGCTTGAAGGGGCTCGAGACCCCTTATGAACAACAATGCCAAGCAACCAGAGCTTCCAGGGACTAAGCCACTACCTAAAGACTATACATGGACTGACCCTGGACTCTGACCTCATAGGTAGCAATGAATATCCTAGTAAGAGCACCAGTGGAAGAGGAAGTCCTGGGTCCTGCTAAGACTGAACCCCCAGTGAATTAGATTGTTGTGGGGAGGGCGGCAATGGGGGGAGGAAGGGGAGGGGAACACCGGAAAGAAAGGGGAGGGGGGAGGGGGATGTTTGCCCGGAAACCGGGAAAGGGAATAACACTCGAAATGTATAGAAGAAATACTCAAGTTAATATATATATAAAAAAAAGAAACTTCACAGTGATCATTAGGACCCAGGGTGATTAATACCATGGTCATGTTACCCCCAAATCGTCATCTCTCTTGGTTTTTAGATAACTTCAGGACACACTTCTGAACTTATTTTATTTTTAAAGATTTTTTTGTTTTGAAAAGTTTATGATTTGGGCTAGAGAGATGATGGCTCTGCTACTCTTACAGAGGACCAGGGTTCAGCTCTTAGCATCCACATGGTAGATTACAACTGTCTGTAACGCCAGGGCCAGGAGATCTGATACCTCTTCTAGCTTCCATGGCCACCACCACCCCCACCACCCACCCACCCATGCGTGCGCGCGCACACACACACACACACACACACACACACACACACACACACAGATAGACAAACACACACACAGCACATACAAACATGCAAGCAAAATACACATACACACAAAATGAATAAATCTTAAAAAGTAAAGCAAATCCCCCAATTTACACCCAGTTTCTAAGCGTGTGTCCCCATCACTGCATGCCGAGTCAGAACACTTATTTGCTTGTCCTTGGAAAGGAGGGCAGAAGTCGCATCCAAAGCCCTGAAAATAATGCATTTCACACACTGGAGTTGTCACGTATTTTTCTTTGTTAATTCATCTCCAGGTCAAGCCAGAGCAGATGACTGCTTGTCAAACAGATGACACGCGTTTTGTAATGCCTGATTAAAGCAGGATTTACTCGTCTGTCAGAATCAAGGTAGCCTGGTTTCTGTTATTTAAAGCCATACTCTAGATACCCTCTGGTTTTACAGTAAGAGACTGATTATACAGATAAAAACCTTACAAGAGCATGAAGACAGAATACACTTTTTTTTAACGAGAGACTCTAGAGCTGTTTCTAACTCACTAGGACTTCACTGGTGTGCAATAGTGTGTGTTGCTCCACTCGTGGTCTTGAATGAGCTTCCGATCCTTCTGGAGCTTTGGCTGCCTGTTATTAAATGCTGACCTCACAGAATTCCCTTGAGGATCGAATACAACAGTATAAATTATGTGCCCAGATTCGAACCACCACTGCTCAGAGGGTAAAAGCTCTCTTCTATCTAGTGGGAAAAGAACCAGAGTGATCGGCAGGAGCCAGTTGTATTCTCTGACACCCACAGATATCCTTTCTGAACACTGCCTCCCAGTAGGAATTCCTTGAAAGTGGATTTGACTTTGTAATCATCACTATTATAGCTCCAGTGACTGAACATGAGAAAACTTAATCTTGGGGAAATTAAAAATCTACCCCAGGCCAAACAGCTAACAAGAGTCAGAGACAGGATTTGAACTCACACCTGCCTAACTACACGGGCTGTTCCTTTCCAAATGCTGCCACGGTGACTCATCGTGAATCATTCACAGCAAACAATTGTGGGAGGGAAGGAAAAAGAAATGGAATCATGCCTCTGTCGACCCATTTTCCCGCTGCCCGACTCGGGACTTCCACTTTCCATCATCAAAATAAAGAGATATGATATATAATTTTTTAATGCTGTGGGCAAACTGCATGCTGAGTCGTTAGCTGGAAAACGCATCTGATATTAAATGGTCCATTGTAACTCAATTTGTCAGCAGCAAAGTAAAAAAGAAAAAAAAAGATTAAGATCCAGGTACCTAGATTTAATAGTCCAAAAAATTTCAAATTATCTTCATTTGCTTTGGAGACAAATTATTCAGATGTAGAACTTCCCCCATGAATTACTTGCTCGCCTGCCTCTCCTTGGGTTCTGTCTCCCTCATCAGCTTCACTCTTTCTTCCCATAAATCTTGCCCGAACAAAAGATTTTAGCTCGTATGCTTAATTAGGACAAACGGGGGAAATGCATTTCAGTGTCACCGAACGTGAGCGTTTGCTTCAGAATGATTCCTCAGCTCCCTTTTCAGTAGCACCCTTCCAGCTCTCCCATTAGCAAGCCACCAGCAATTAGAAACACCCAGAGTGGGAGGGACCTTTGCTTCCATCACTGTTCCTCAGCTCCATTACTGATCTTTGGATCTGCTTTGGGACACTTCAATTATGAAAGTAATCATGCACGACTGTATCTGATTCTATTAGCAGGAGCACCTCAGAGGAGGTTTGCTTATGAGAACGGAAGCTTGCTTGAGTCTACCTCATGTGGCCTGTCACCTGCCTTCAGGCACTTCGAAATTACAAAGTCACAGCTTCACAAGAGCACTCCCATGCATTTAATTTTCAGCCATGTTGCATGTGAAAGCAAGATTTTTTTTAATAAATAGCAGACAATATGGATAGGCAAATCATTCAGGGCCATTGTCATAAACATTGTTTCCATCTCTTGGTGAGCTGCATATCAGGGTCATGTGAGAAATACAGGAAGGAAGACGTATATATACATACATATATGTGCATATATATTAAAAACAGACCCACATAGGTACATACACTTCACATAGTCTTTAACATTTCTATTTCTAAGCAGTACTAAGGAAAGTACACAAGAGACCTTGGAAATGCAATATATCCCCATAATTCCATTCTTCAGGACAAGTCACAACAGGCACAAGAATCACCAACTTCATCTGGTGATTTCTTCTGGAACCCATAGTAAAAGTTTAAAGGCAACAGCAAATGCTAAGAAGAGAGTGAGTTCCAGGAACTTCCAAATTGCAGAAAATGCATGAGAAACATGATCAAAGGCATTGGAATCCTACATTTAATATATCTACATGATATCCAGAGATGCTATAAGAAAAAAAAGTAGCTCGGCTTAGAGAGTCCTCAAAACTGAAGCACATGTGGTACAATTCTGCAACTTGCAGCATAAAGCAGTTATGTGGGAAATCAGTTCATCTCAGTGACCCAAACTGAACAAATGACTCACCAAAGAGCAGGCATTGAACACATGCACTGCCCACGGCATAAAGTAGCTGCAAAGGGTATGCATTTGGATACTGTGGTGGTTTGAATGAAAACAGCCCCCCCAGAGGCCCAGAGGGAATGGCACTATTAGTAGGCATGGCCTTGTTAGAGGAAGTGTGTCACTCAGGGTGGGCTTTGAGGTTTCAGATGCTCAAGCCAGGTCCAGAGTCACCCTCTCTTTTTCTGCTGCCTGTGGATCCAGATGTGGAACTCTCAGCTACCTCTCCTGCACGTCTGCCTGTATATTGTCAAATCTTCCTGTGAGGATGATAATATACGAAACCTCTGAAACTGTAAGGCAGCCCCAGGTAAATGTTTTCCTGTGTAAGAGTTACATTGGTCATGGTCTTTCTTCACAGGAATACGTAGGTTGATGTCAAGGTGACACATGGTTGGACAGCAGAGAGTGGGGTGGAGACAAAGTTTTTGTAAGGCGGGAGAGAGGAGGGAGGAGGAGATCAGATGGAGTCTATGGAGGAGGATGGCTCAGATTTAGGTGAACTAGATCGATTTTATCCTGTCTAGGTGGGTGGTTTATATCTTTATCAATTGGCAGTGAATTTATTGTGTGGATGAATTGTGGATTGAGAATTTAACATGTAAATCTAATTGCTACATTACAAGTTTCTGGAACTTTGATTTTACAGGGCTAAAAAGGACCGTGTGAGAAAGAAATGGCTGAGAGCGTGTTGTTGGATCGTGCGGATCTGGTTCTGTTGCCCACGCGGAGTGAGAATGTGCAAGGGCCTGCAGAACAAGATGTGTGTGTGTGTGTGTGTGTGTGTGTGTGTGTGTGTGTGTGTGTGTGTGTCATGGTAACTACTACCTAGGGAACCTTACAGAGAGGGCAGCTAAAAGGGAGATAGCCGGGAGAGGGCAGCTTGCAGACCGTGTGGTGGAGTACCAGCCAGAGTGAAGGGATCCAGCTCATGGGAACTGATAGAAAACATTCCTTTTTAAACTTTTACCACAGCAGGAATAGAAAGTAAAATCTGTGGTGAGGTTAAACATTGCCCTCCATTTTTCTTCAGTGTGAAAACTTCAGCCTTTATTGGCACCTATTCGGCTTACGACAATGTTAAGGAAACATTCAGTATTTATTGAGGTAGAAAGAGTGAACACTGCAGAGTGGCTGGTGTGGGTACAGTAAAGCTCAGATATTGGCTTCTTGTACTGCTTGAAATAAGCGAGGTATTTGTGCCTTGTCTAAAGCTATCACATTTGAATAACTGGACATCAGAAAGCTGACCCATGTAAGGATTTCCGGTGCTGCTCGGCCAGTGCCTTTCCTGGAGGAGATGGCTTCCAGGCGTCTCCTTTTGTACTATGACTAGCAGAAATTTTAGCAAAAGATATCAGTTAAGTTAGAAAGATTCTTTTAAAAAAAATGAACGGGATAGAAAGCTTTGTCGTTTTGGCTAAACATTTACAAACACAGTAGAAATGAAGGATGTTCGTTAAACATGGCAGTGAAATATGGGGAAGTCTCAAGCAAACTGCATACTTAGACCATCTTTTCCCACTTTCTTTAGTTTACTTGCTTGCTGCAGAGCTGAGATGAGCTGGAAGCCCAAGCAGAAGGCTCAGTTTACACAAGAAAGAACACGGCCTCACTCGCTGTCAGGCACACAGCTTGGGGAACCATATGCACACTCACAATGTGAGCTCTACTCATGTAGACTGCCAGTCGTGGACAGCAATGCAGGGGTCACACATACACAGAGGGCACGCGCTCACCCCAGGGGCTTTCCTCTGTCACCAGCGTTGGTAAGCTAATTGGAGAGACGCAAGAGACGTAGCTCTACTTTCCCATGCATAGGACCTGAGGATGACGCACTGACAAGGTGCCGGTGTGTGTGATTTTACCACGTGAATGCCATGCTTGGTGTTCCTCGTTAGCTCAGTCCTCACTGACTGCAGACAGTTTGAAATAAGAGTATGAAATCTCTTTCAGAGACAGCTGAAACTCAAATAGGGGAAAGCTCTTTTTCTTTCTATTATTTTTTTCTTTTATTAAATATTTTTTTATTTACATTTCAAATGTTATCCCTTTTCCCAGTTTCCCCTCCAGAAACCCAATATCCCATCCTACCCTCCCCCACCCCTGCTTCTATGAGGGTACTCCCCCACCCAACCATCCACCCACTCCCTCCAGCCTCTCCGCCCTGACATTTCCCTACACTGAGGCATCAAGCCTTGATAGGACCAAGAGCCTCTCCTCCCATTGATGCCTGACAAGGCTATCCTCTGCTACATATGTGACTGGAGTCTGTTCATGTGTACTCTTTGGATGGTGGTTTAGTCCCTGGGAGCTCTGTTTGGTTGGTATTGTTGTTCTTATGGGGTTGCAAACCCCTTCAGCTCCTTCAGTCCTTTCTCTAAATCCTCCAGTGGGGATCCCATTCTCAGTCCAATGGTTGGCTTCGTGCATTCGCCTCTGTATTTGTCATGCTCTGGCAGAGCCTCTCAGGAGACATCTATATCATGCTCCTGTCAGCATGCACTTCTTGACATCTGCAACAGTCACTGGATTTGGTGTCTGTATATGGGATGGATCCTCAGGCGGGGCAGTCTCTGGATGGGCTTTCCTTCAGTCTCTGCTCCATACTTTGTCTCTGTCTTTCCTCCCGTGAGTATTTTGTAACCCCTTCTAAGAAGGACTGAAGCCTCCATACTTTGGTCTTCCTTCTTCTTAAGCTTCATGTGGTCTGTGAATTGTATCTTGGGTATTTTGAGCTTTTGGGCTAATATCCACTTATCAGAGAGTGCATATCATATGTGTTCTTTTGTGAGTGGGTTACCTCACTAGGATGATATTTTCTAGTTCCATCCATCTGCTCTCTCCATTCAGTTTGCTAGCAAAATTTTTCCAAACAAGCCTCGATTTTTCTCAACTTTCTAATGCCTACTTTAAACTTGTGGGGACTAATCAGGACAGCATGTAGAAAGTCCTTGGTGTACACTATTGGCTACTAAATGCTGATGCCCACCTAATAAATAGAGTGAATTACAGATGAGTTCTGAGAGACTAAAACTTGCTCCTTCGAAGACTAGTTAAGTACTCCCCCTGCCCCTGACACATAAGAAGTATATTAAGCATAAAGCAAATCTTTAGCATAAGATATGGTAAGTCCGTCCTCAGGCATAACTTAATTTCTGAAACCAAGCAGAGCAGGAGGGCAAAAGCTCATTCTTTCCTGGCACTAGGAGATCATTTATTAAATTACCACGTTAATTGAGCCCTGGTGGTCCTAGAACTAATGCCCCTTGCAAATGTCTAAGTTAGAACGAGGGAAAAAATTTGTTCACCTGGTCTTTTATGCATACTTATCACTAATTACACAAATCTGATTTGTATCTGACTCATTAGACTCTTCCAGAAGATGCTGTTTCGTGGGAAGCTTGACTCTAAAACTCGCACTGGCTGCACAGATTCCCCAAACGCTCCAATCTAGTTCAGCATTTTAATTAAGCAGAACACGGAGCAATTGATTCAGGAGAATCTTTATGCAGTGGCAGCCCACTGTTCACAGGATGAGCCATGGCCAGGGACAGGCTGCTGTGGTCACCCAGCTTGGAGATGACTGCTTCCTTTTCAAGAAAGTTTCTAATTCACGCTTATACATTTTTACTCTAAAAAGCAAACTCTGGTGAATGGCAAGTCCTCCTGGGTACTATCCATCTTCCCCTCCCCCTTTGCTAGCTGGAGAATTTCGTGGACGGCCGCCCCGGGCATACCAATTTGTTCTCTTTTCCCTGAATAACTGTTAAGGCACAATTACTTTTTACTGAATTATGTTTATTCTGCACAAGTATAAAATAAAATGCCACTGCATCCTGGGGTTTAAATCCATAAAAGCCAATAGAGGCACAATAGAGACAGCACCCACTGCTAGCCCCAAGTTTCTCTTACAAAGCATGTCTGCAAACACATCATCCTTAAAGTCATGTAGAAATCTACACTGGTCTCCACTTTCAACCTTTCAGCAATATGACAGGGGTCGATTCTCTTCTGCTTGACTGGAGATTCTCCACATGCCCCTAGCTCAAGGACAATATTGCAGCCAAGCTGTCTGTGCCTCTTTGTCCGTCCCCTCTTTTGCAGACTTGCAGATAGTGACACACACCAGGTTTGGTCCTTCTCTCACCTCAACCCCCTTCTCTCTTCATTAATTTCCATGCTAGGTGATAAAGACATCTGCAATTAGGACTTTCCCCATAAGCTGCAGACACACAATATACTCAGTTTGTGTGGACTGTCTGAGTATTTACACAATAGTATAAATGTCGAATCTACAAGGCATATCAACCTCAGAATTTCCAGAACAATTACAGATTTGCCCAACGCCTCCACTCATACCCAAAGCATCTTCATCCAGCTTAGCTTAAAACTCTGGAGTCATTTTTGAACCACTAAAGTATATGTTTGATAGTCTGTGTGTAAGTGTGGGTACCTTCTTACAGTACAGAAGAAACCCCTCGCTCTTTCTCTTTCTTCTTGATTTCTGATGGATTGTTGTTCAATTATACTGTTGGCCAATTAAATTGAAATTTTTCCTGTTCTATTTTAGTCTGTTATAAATTGAATTTATTTCAAATTTCAAATGCACTCATAGATAGCTCAGTTGGTAAAGTGCTTGCTTTGCAAGATTAAAGTGGCTAATGCTTTTAATCCCAAGGCTGGGGTGGCAAAGCCAGATGGTTCCCTTGGTTTCATTTGAACAGCCAGCTTTGCTCACTTGGTGAGTTCTAGACAGTGAGAGACATCATCTCAAAAAGAGAAAAGGATAAAGATTGATGATGATGGTGGTGGCGGTGGTGGTGGTGGAGAAGGAGGATCCTAAGGCTGGAGGTATATATAATAACCCAAGTTGCCTTCTGGCCTCTCCATGCATGCAAACAAAGTTGTATGTATACCCTCCACTTATACACAAGCAGACAGACACACACACACAGACACACACACACAGACACACAGACACACACACAGACACTCACACAGACACACACACAGACACACACACACATAGACACACACACATAGACACACACACAGACACACACACAGACACACACACAGACACACACACAGACACACACACAGACATACACAGACACACACAGACACACACAGATACACAGACACACACAGACACACACACAGACACACACACAGACATACACAGACACACACAGACACACACACAGATACACAGACACACACAGACACACACACAGACACCCACAGAAACACAGACATACACACAGACACACACACAGACATACACACAGACACACACACAGACACCCACAGAAACACAGACATACACACAGACACACACACAGACACCCACAGAAACACAGACATACACACAGATACACACACAGACATACACACAGACACACACACAGACACATACAGACACACACACACAGACACACACACAGACACATACAGACACACACACACAGACACACACACAGACACATACAGACACACACACAGACACACACAGACACACACAGACACACACACACACACACACACACACACACCCCTCAGGCATGGACAGCAGCCAAATCAAATTATCTGTGTGCTAGAGCCAACCTTGCGGCCTTCCTAGAGTTAGCAGCAGTGTGTTCTGAAGGATTTATGTCTCTAGGAGTCATAAAAGAAGGGGGGGAGGGAACCCTGTCAAAACCAAAACATCTCTTTCCTTTCCCTCAAGTGTTAGGTAACACCTTTACATGTGTGTGTGTGTGTGTGTGTGTGTGTGTGTGTGTGTGTGTGTGTGTGTGCCTGCATGCACAGGGTAGTGGTGGCAAAGAGCTGGACAGTGCCTGGCTCCTTTCGGCTTTGGTAAATCATCTCCAGGATGGGATTGTGAAATAATAGCTTTAATTATCCAAGGAGACCCCATTTCAGGTCTGGTTGCTTCCACCACCGAGGCCGAGAGCTGCATGCTAATTGCGGCAATGTGGCCAGATTCATCTGTTTTAGACGCTACCTATCTAATAAGCTTTAGTTCTTAATTATTTTAACAAGAGTGATGTTTAATCGAAGCTAATGACATCAAGGCAGTCAAATCATTGCGTGAATTAATTCAGCAGTAGAAATGCTTTGCCATGGTCTCTCCTCTTTCTCCAATATTAAATAGAACCATTTCCCCGAAAAGTTATGATTCCCAGGGATGGTCAGGGGCGCCCACTCTTCTACCTACACCAGACAAGTTCCATAAGCCTAGTCAAGCAAAGAAACACTGGCTTTGGTTAAAGATTAGTTATGTGGATTCATTTAAATCAGTGACATTTGCATATTATAATTTACTCTAAGCCAAAGCTCACCTATATGGGTTTGTGGTATGAACATAAAAATCACAGAATGGGAAACAAATCGCTTCATTCCTTTTACTTTTTCTAATGCCAATTCTCCTTATATGGTCCAAGCTGACTGGGAAGTGCAAATTCATCCAGACCAGCCTTTCAAGTGCTAGGATTTCACCGTTTGCCTGCAGGGCGAGCTACAAATGACCTTTAAAACTAAGGAAAAACATTAATGCCCATGTATAAGGAATTCAAACTAAGGGTTCATGAAGTACTTATTTTTTCAATTAACAAAAGTATGCACATGCATTTCCAAAGCTGTGCTGAGACATACTCTAACTAATGTGGATGGAATAGTAGCCAGATTAACCTTTAACAGGGGCAGTGTGTCAACAGTGATCAACATCATCAGTGTGTATGCCCTTTGGCCCAGAATTGCCTTCCTTTGTTTTACTTTCTAGATATGCTTACAGTTGTTGTGATGGCTAATACTGATTCTCATTGTGATCTAGAATCACCTAGGAGATAACCACCAGGGCACACTCCAGGGGATCTTTACATTGGGATTTTTGAGGTATGTAGACACACCCTAACTGTGGGTAGTAGCATCACCCCATGGACTGAGTAAAGACTGACTGGAAAGGAGAAGGTGTCTGCGCATGAGCATCCGTGTCTGTTTCCTGCAGTCACATTCGTGACCAACTGCCCCTTGCTCCTGCTCTCAGGATGTCCCTGTCATAAATGATTATACTCTGAACTATAACCCAAAGTCCACCGTTTCTTCTTTTAAGTAGGTTTTATGATATATTTTTATAGCAATTAACAAAAAACTAATCCATGTGTATACACACACACACACACACACACACACTACATGTAGTTTCCTAATAGCAAAGTATAGAACATAACCCTAGTTTATCAATAAAGATTTCACAATTGAGAGGCTGCTTAGTAGGTCTGAGTGACCCAAAGCAAAGTAGCAGCACACACACATACAAAGAATGTTGAACCGTTTGTTTGGTCAATATGGAAATCTCTCAAAGGCATTTTCCAATAAAAAAAAAAAACAGCAAGGAGCAGAACAGTCAGGGGATGCTGTACATTGTAAGAAAAACATATGAACATGGATTTTATTTGTTTATATCTACTTAAGGAGCATCTGGAAGAATTCTCAGAAACCAATGGAATTGGTATTCATCTCCCATATGAGGTGGAGAAAGGATGGGTGGGGCGCAGGGAGGGGAGGGATTCTTGGGGTGTACTGTTCTGAAGCTGTCTATTAAAAAGCATGGAAATCAGACAGTATGATTGATAGGGTGCCACCATTCCTGGATTTCCCTGAATGTGCTGGATATGTACTACAGAATGCGCTTCCATTGTTTTCTTCAGTAGCTCTGTTGGCCATAAAAGGATTGCAGCTGTAAAGGCAAACACTGAAAGGCATTT
The DNA here is from genome assembly GCF_021556685.1 of Rattus norvegicus. Classification (NCBI taxonomy): domain Eukaryota; kingdom Metazoa; phylum Chordata; class Mammalia; order Rodentia; family Muridae; genus Rattus; species Rattus norvegicus. The sequence continues at coordinate 65,080,124 of NC_141540.1, read as the reverse complement.
CATGAAAACACGTGCATAATGAGACCCTGGCAGAGACCTGCCAGCACGCACAGCGAATTAGGTTCCACGAAATTAACATTGATTAACTGTCATCTTGCAAAACAACTGGGAACCGAAAGCTCACTGGATGGAGTGAGCTGGCTGAGAAGAGAAAATCTTCACCTTCATCTATAATGACAGGCAAAGTCCAGGGTGCTCAAGACCCATGGGGGGAAATGAGGAATGCAAGTATTTATAATGGGTCTGTAATACCCAGAAACTCAAATCCCTATGTGTCTGTTACCATCAAAAATGACACACACACACACACACACACACACACACACACACACACACACACACGCCAGGATATCTAAAATACTCTGCTATAAACAGAAGATATGAGATAGGGAGATAGTCCAGTCAGTCCAGTCCTTGATACACAAGTATGGAATACCAGAGGTAGGATCCGTAAAATCAATGTAAAAAAAAAAGTAAGTGCAAGCCTGCAATCCTAGTTTTGGGGAGGTGGAGACAGGAGGATCCTTTGTTTGTGCTTATTGTCTAGGAAGTCTAGCCAAATTGGTGAGCTTCAGGTCTGGTGAGAGACCCTTCTATCTCGAAGATAGATCAATGATAAATAGATAGATAGATAGATAGATAGATAGATAGATAGATAGATAGGCATACAGACAGATGAATGGATGAATGGATACATGGATACATAGATACATAGATAGACAGTCAAACAGGTAGATAGATGATAGATATATGGATAGATACATAAACAGATAGACAGACAGATGATAGATAGATAGATAGATAGATAGATAGATAGATAGATAGATAGATAGATAGATAGATGGGTGGATGGATGCATAGATATATAGACAGGCAAACAGGTAGATGAATGATAGATACATAGATAGATACATAGACAAGGTGATAGATGGATAGAATGATGGTAGATAGGTAATAGATAGATGAATAGATGATTGATAGGCATATAGACAGACAGACAGATGCATACAACAGCAAAGAAGTAACTAAGGAGTAACTTTAGGCTCATCCTTAGAAGAGGAACAATAGCAATGCAGAGAAAAAAGTACCCAAGGAGTTAAAATCAGAATACGAAACAAAATAAAACAGATGTGCACACATTACATTCAAATAGGGAAACACTTGCAGAGCCACGGGTAGACAAGTAATACTTGAATCAAAAGGTTTATTGTTGTTTCTGAGAGGGAGCAGAACCTGAACAAGACATTTTGAGGTGGACACATGATGTTCACAATTCAAAATTTAAGAAGTATACACCCAAAACTACATACTACATTTTAAGTCCTGGCCCATCTTAGAATCGGAATAGTAATAGAGCGAGCTATGGTTGGTCATTTCCTGCACTGCCTGACCGTACAATGGGGAGGTCTTGCTTTCTTTTTGGTGACACATTTGCAGAATTATTAGCCCAATATTTACGGTCTAGGTCTACTTCAGGGAGACTGTGGCAGCAGGCTTCCTGTGCTCATTCTGAGTCAGGAGAAAAAAGGGAGTGTGTCATGTGTCACAGATGAAGGCTGATGAGATCAACAGAGACTACAAATGACTCGTTTACTAGATATTTCCAGTTTCATCTACTTGAGTATGAAAACCAAAAAGGAGGAAGAGACACGTACAGGGGCAGTTACAGAGTGAAGTCATCTAAAAATGATGGCAAAAGAAGGTGATCACGTACTATGCATCCAATTTGATCCCCCAAGGACCAGCGACATCCAACGAGAACCGAGAATGTACAGAGGAGGTGAAGAACGAGATTAAAGCATTGGCCTTCCTGTTAGACTTTGACCGTTGCAGGAGGGGTCAAGTACTTGATGGGGGTTGAATGTCTACCTCTTACACACCTCTAGGAGAGACTCTGTAGATGGCACTTTACATAGTCGGGGCAAACACACACCTATCATTCCCTTTGCAGAGCTGAGACCAGCCCTACAATACACGCAGTGTATGGGGCCAACTGTGTACTCTACACCAGCTCAGCATCACAGAACTGGTGAGTCACAGAGACTCAAGCCCCATTCACAACACCACCAATTCTGTTCTCCTGGTTCCGCAGAGGCTAAAGACTATGACTGTGTGCAGGTAACAATCCCTCAGTTGCCTTAGAAAAGCAGTTACTTAGTTTTTCTCAACTGCTACGACCCTTTAATACAATTCCTCACGTTGCATTGATCCACAACTATAAAACTGTTTTCGTTGCTACTCCATAACTGTAGCTCTGCTACTGCTATAAATTGCAATAGGAGTATCTGGTGTGCAGGATCTCTGATGCATGACTCCTGTAACAAAGCCATTTGATTCCCCCCAAAGGGGTCGCGACCCACAGGTTGAGAACCACTGCTCTAGAAACGCTAGTCTGGGACCAGTGGCTCATGAACCATCATCTCTGCCGATGCTCTATTGAGACATCTGTCAATTGTAGGTCGAGTCAGCCAGGAGGATACTGGATGTTGTTACCCTCCAGAAGCAGTTAATTCCCTATACATGACCTCCATGAGAGTGGTCACTGAGTCGAGTTTTATTCTTTAATTCAGATTCCTGTTTAAGAACCAAGGAAGCTCCTCTCCTGATGTCCCAAGCTCATCTTGGGACATCTCGGATGGACGTCAGCAATGAGAGAGCTTCAGAGAACACTGCAGCACCAAGGGGCAGCAGAATTGAACTTGGGCTGCAGGGCATACATCCCTGAGGATTCTTCAACGTTGGGACTCTTCAGAGGAGTCCTGTGTCTTATTTAGTCGCTCGTCTCCAGGATGCTTCCCTAGTATCCTGAGCCATCTTCTCCTTACTGAAGGGTTAAGCTGCACACCTCCCTTTGGAGTTTGGAAGGTCAAACCTCAGACCATTCACACATGTCCCCCTCTATCCCACTTCACTAACTGGCACAGATGTATACAGTCCTAAGTTTCAATGGCGGCGCATAAACAGTGAACTAAAGTCACAAGCAGATTAATCTATTTTGGAATATCTTAGCTTATCTTGGGGGAAAAATGCTAGGGCACAGACTGTAGTAAGAAAACCTTTTGTTTTGTGGGATGTAGTACGCATAACACCCACCATTTAAATACCGCTCTAGCTCACAGGTACTAAGAATATTTGCAGTGTTTCTCGGTCGGCATCACTGTCATTTGCAGATCATTTTCTTAACCAGAGGTTGAGATTTTCATCCAGGTGGCTGGAGGCTCACCCCTGTAATCCCAGCACTGAGGGTGGTGATGCAGGAAGACCACCATGAGCTCAAGACCAGCTTAGGTTGCACAGTGATTCTCTATCTTTAAAGTAGTTAGAAATCCTCTGCTTTCTGTTTTTATAAACTTGCCTGTATTCTAGGTTTCTTACATAAAAAGTACTATACTGTATCTGTAATTTTGTGCCTGGTTTGTCTTACTTAAATTTATACTATATATATAATTTAAAAATATTATTAAATTTAATATATAATTATAAAATATAAAGTAAAGTAATATATGCATTATATTATATATCTTAAGTACTGTGAAATTTTGTATATAGTCTAACATGAACAGTGGACAGATAATCCATTATGCTAAGTGAGAAAATATATATAATAAATATAATACATATAAAACATGCACATATATTCTGCTCAGTTTGCTTATGTATGTTTGGATTTTGTCCACTTTTTGGACACTGTAAAATGAATGCTGCTATGAACGTGGCCGTAATTCATCTCCTTGAGTCCTCTGTGGGGATGGATGTAGGAGTGGAATTGCTGGATCACATGGTGTTTGTATGCTTAGCTTTTTGAGAAACTGACAAACCTTTCTGTACCATTTTCAGATTCCCTCCAGGAAGCACCAGGACTCCAGCTTCTCTCTGTCTTTATAATTTTGGCATCTCCTTAAAAAATAATAGCCATCCTCATGTGCATGAAGGGCTTTTATTATTGTTTTGGTTGGAATTTCCTTAATAACCATGCCCCCGACTGTCATTTGCTGTGTATTTGTTTCTATTCCATCACTGGAGAAAGAGCCCTCAGTTTTTAAGTGGGTTATAACTGTGCTGATGTAAGAGTTCCTAATGAATTAGAGGTTGATTTTTGCCAGATAAATGATTTCATTACAAATATGTCCTCTGAGTCCTTCCTTTGGTTACCTTTTCACTCTCAGCTACATCCTTTCAGGAGGAAAGTTCATATTTTTATTAATTTTAAAATTCAAAGTCTCTATAGTTCACGCTAGCCTTGAACTCAAAACCCTCTTGCCTTACCCCCAAAAGTGTTAATATCGCCCTTACACAGGCATCTCACCTGACTCCCTGTATTTTTTCATCAAGTCTAGGGATGTAGCTCAGTAGAAGGGTCCAGCCTGGGACCCAGCATGCATGAGATTTAGAGCTGGCCACTAGCATAGTAAATAATAAAATTTCTAGCCAGGTTTTAAATTGATAACAGCCAGTCCTATTTCTTAATTTTGAGACTTCTAGTTTGGGTGTCACGGTCAGGAATTCATTGCAATGACTGCATTCTGGCTAAACTTGGATACCTTTCTATATAGCATTCTTGAGATACCTTACAAACCATCCCGACTCCAAATAAACTCTAAACAAATACAGTGTCCTTCTCTGAAGTGTGGGCCTGAATTGGTGTCTTAATGTTGATTCCCTTCAGAGATGTCCCGAAGCCTGGGTTTTCCTTTACCACTGGGACCTCCTGAATTTCTTGGTCTCATTTCCCCCTTCCTACCAGGCTCCCCCAGTCTTGTTCTCTGAGACACCCTACACAGGCCCACTTCTCTGCCTTCCTCATGTCTGTCCTTTAAATCTCAGATCAATTATTCCCCTCTCCCAGGAAGTCTCCCATGATTTGTCCCCTTCACACCCAACATGCAGTCAGAGAAAGCCTCAAAGGTACCTACACATTGTATACTGCCATGGTCTGCCACACAGAGCTGTTCTATTTTCTACTTTAGTTGGCTCCCTCTCTAGAGTTTAGAGTCTATGAGGACAACTGTCTACAGTCTTACCTCGGTATCCCAGGTGTCTGGAATGATTCCTAAGGAAATAGTAGCTGTTCAGTAAACACCACCAAGGGAATGGATGAATAGGACTGAAAACATTACAGCGCAGAGCTCTGAACTTTGTGCCTTGTCGCAGTTACAGATAATGTTGTCTGGCAGAAGCATTACATTTAGAAATATGACCTAGATTTCCCTGTTTCCTCAATACTTGCCCTGTGAAGGTTCCTTAACAAGAATTTAATTAAAATGGTATCCTAAGAACGTTGAGCATTTAAGTGCTTCTTGGCCATTCGGGATTCTGCTGTTGAGAATTCTCTGTTTAGCTCTGTATCCTATTTTTAAATTGGGTTATTTGTTTTGTTGGAGTCTAACTTCCAACATCCTTTATATATTTTGGATATTAGTTGTCTGTTGAATGTATGGTTAGTGAAGATCTTTTCCCAATCTGTAGGCTGCTGTTTTGTCCTATTGACAGCGTCCCCTGCCTCACAGAAGCCTTTTGGTTTCATGAGGTCCTGTTTATCAATTGTTGATCTTAGAGCCTGAGCCATTGGTGTTCTGTTCAGGAAACTGTCTCCCATACAATGTGCTCAAGGCTATTTCTCACTTTCTCTTCTTTTAGATTTAGTGTATCTGGTTTTAAGATGCTTGCAGACAGCAGCCTAGCCTAACAGTTCTCTTCTGAGAGGCTCTACCCATCAGCTGACTAAAATCGATGCAGATACCCAAAGCCAAATATTGGACAGAGGTCAGGGTCTTTTATGAAAGAGTTGGAAGGATTGAAGGCCACGAAAGGAATGGGACCCAATAGGAGGACCAACAGAGTCAACTAACATGGACCCCTGGGGCTCTCAGAGACTGAACTCCAACCAAAGAACATACACAGGCTGGACCTAGGCCCTCATGGCGCATATGCAGCAAATGTGCAACTTAGTACTAAGAGGATGATACAGAAGCAGAACTGTGCAGAGCCTATGGATACCCACACAGCCATCACCTGAGACAGGCCTGGACCAGTCTTTGCTCGCAGTGAGTTCAAACAAAGTGGGAAACATACCCGATTCTTCTGAATTACCAGAATGGCAAAGTTCATAGTATTTGTGACCTTCTTGTGGTGCTGGGGATTGAAACCAGGTCCTTTTGCAGGCCTGGCTGTTTACCACTGAGCTTTGTGCCCTATGACAAATATATTTTCTAGACTTGGCAGACATCCTCTCAGATTCAGTGTCTCCTCTCCCTCCAGGAGCCCAAGTTTATCACTGCCATTCATGTATCCTTTATCTCATCTCAGAGTTTCCTCTCACAGAACGTTCTCTAGGTTCCCCACTCCTGAAAGTTCCACTAAAGAAGACCTGTGTTTTTCTGTGAACATGGGCCATTCCCTTCTATCTTCCTGATGGCTGTTTGGCTTCAGTGTTGTATTCAAAAGATCACCCTTGGTCTTCTCTAAGTCTTAACTGCTATCAGTTCAGCTTCTCAGTCTGAGGCATATTTGAATTTTTCCTTTAAACATTCATTAATTTTTTTTCAGTTATCTTCCGTCAGAATTAATCTTGACCATATTATTAGTGCTACTGGGGAAGCAAGCATTCTTTCCAACCCAGCTTCCTCATCCCTCTCCCCTGCTCCCCCTCCTCCACTGCTTGCTTCTTCCTAATTCATCAATTAATTCAAATCTGCATTCAGTAATGTCAAGGGACAAAGCAGTAACAGTACAGTTCCGCCCCTCAGCTCTCGGGGCCATTCTGTCTAAAGTCTCCTCCATTGTCGTGGAACCCCAACACTACTTTGATTTTGGGTAGGCAAGAAGGAATTTATGAGAGAAGAGTATTTCGCCATCTCCTCTTTCTCCACACTTATAGTTACCATCCCAAAGATCTAGATTGCGGTGCAGAGGGATCAATGGTGTTGCTTTGGCTTGGATAAGTAGACAAAGCGCCTTATTTCAGAAAGCACAATGATATGTAGCATGGTGATTTACAGTGTTAAGTCAGACCCTGTAACAGGTTGCTCTTGTTAGGTGCTAACCCCTAAAACCTTGACAAGAGTGAAGCCAAGTGACAGTCGAGAGTGAAATGGAGATATGAGAAATTCACCATTGGATAGATTATAAAATGCTTCTTGCCTCTGCATAATAAGTATAATTTATTGATTCTCTCTGAATATATTAAGAGAAATGTCGCATGTAAGATAATCATTTATGCTAAAGATATGCGGCAAAGAAACTCATCCCTGTTTGCAGAAGGCTCTGGGCTGACAGCTAATAGCCCAGGTCTCCATTTCCTCACTCATCTATCCCCACGGGAAAGACTGCTCGTCGTATGGTTTTTCTCATGGGAAATTTCTCATACAATAGAGCAAATGTTTTAAAAGTTATGTGGAAAGCACATTTTTCTCTTGAGATTCTCATTGGTAGGGAGGCATGCTGGCGGGTATATTTCATTTACTATGGGTAACATTCACAAGCTGACTCGTTCCAGAGAACCTAACATTTACAGCTAATTTCTGATATAACATTTAGAAGTAGCTTGAAGTGAAACCCCACCATTGGCTTTTGCTGTCTTCATGAGCCAAATGCAAATGGAAGCCAAGGCAAAGGGACAATTTACCTATCAATCGTGTACTTTAGTCCCAATCCAGAAACATGTGTGGTGTAGGGCTTATAGTCCTATTATTTGCTTGAAACAAAAAGCATAAGAGGTTCAAGAAGAAAGGCACATGTGTTTACCTCTGTCACGATCCTATACTCACCAGTGTGCAATCTGGCAACGGGTCTTCAAATGAGCAGGTGGGTTGCTATGGTCTCCATGTTATACCCTACATTATATTAGCTTGGGCTTTTTGTTATCTAGTTAATAGTTGTTTGTGTGGCAAATGCCTCCCCATCAGCTTAAGGTTTCAACACATGCTACCCAAATGTAGGCACTGTTCTTGGGGTTGGGAAACCTTTGGGATATTCGGTATAATGGGAGGAAGAGGGTCATGAGGATAGGCCTTGAATAGCTAGGCTCTGGTCCTTGTGCAGGTTCTCGCTTCCTGACCCACTGAGATATATGGAGTTCCAGCCACACTCACTTGCAGTACGCCTTCATCGACATAAGGGGGACTGTGCCCTCTCAAACCTCAAGCCATAATCCTATCTTCCACAAGCTGGCCCTTGTTGTCACTGGTCTGGTCGCTGTGATGAAAATAACTAGTGTGTCCGTAAATCTCACATCATGCCTTGCCTGTGTATGCTTTCACTATGCCCTCCCCAAACTGTGCTCACTCACTCGCTCGCTCCCTGATTCAGGTCCGTGCCTTACCGATGGGGAGTGTCACACTTGTGTTGTCTCAGGTAACTCGGAAACCAGTGGGTCTCTACACATCTTCTCTGGAAATCTATAATGCTCTATGATTACACGGAACTGTGAAGGGAGTCATGATAAAATACCAACAGATGTAGGCTAAAATATAGCCAAGTATACTATCATAAGGAAAATCATATTTTATATTTTTTTATCTTTAAAAGTCTGCACTTACCTGGGTTCGGTCCCCAGCTCCGAAAAAAAGAACCAAAAAAAAAAAAAAAAAAGTCTGCACTTAATAAAAACAAGCCAAAATTATAGAACTACCACCCAGGTGTAGGCTGATATAAGCAGTTTTAAATGGAGCCTCCAAAAAGGATGAATTTGCAAGATTATCTAGCAGATTTGTGGATGGCAAATTAGTTAGGAAAATTTCCAGCAATACTAGCATAAAATACATAGGGACATTCGCAAATATCTTTCATATAGGGTCAATAATACACCTCCTGCCAATTATAGTTTTTAGATATTGAAATCTCTAAGTAGAATAAAAGGCTTTCTGTGAGGTGGGAAAGGTGTCTCTGTAGGTGAGACAGGGCTAAGATCCAAACAAGAAGGACTCAGCCCATCCTTGGGAGGTGAGGTCTAGGCAGAAGCAAGAGACGCACATTAAAAATAGATTTACTGTAAATTCAAGAGCTCTAAGAAACAAACAAGAGTTTGGCTACACATCAATGCAACTATTAAATATATTAATATTCCTTCTGAGTGTTCCGAATATGAAGACTAAGTATGGGTATGTGGACAAACAATTTCTTTAGAGAGAACTGCAGTTTCTTTTTTTTTTTTTTTTTTGTGGTTCTTTTTTCCGGAGCTGGGGACCGAACCCAGGGCCTTGAGCTTCCTAGGCAAGCGCTCTGCCACTGAGCTAAATCCCCAGCCCCAGAACTGCAGTTTCTTAAGTTTTAAAGATAAACCAACAAGAGCCAGGAATGTTTGTACGACTGAGACCCTAAAGACGCCTTACAACTCCTCTTGCTAAATCTGCCTTGTTCTTCCATTCTTCCGTTCTTTCCTCCTGCCTGTAGGTCTTATTCTCTACCTTCCCCAGGGGCACTGGGGAACACAAGAAGAGCTTCCTGATTTAGTTCCTCTAGGTTCAGTCCATGTTATCACCCTGCATTCTGACTTCTAGAGATGAACAGAGGAGGAGAAGGCCCTGTCTTCTATGGAGGTGACTCAGCAGGTGTCGGGAAGAAAAGGCACTGAGCTGGTATATGTGGGGACATGCCATTAAGGTGGTTCTTCCAGGAGCCATGCCTCTGTGCTCCCTGACACACACACACACACACACACACACACACACACACACACACACACCCCTTCATGTCTCATATTCTCTTCATGCAGGGAACCATGCTGAGAGAAACCTAAGACAGCTCAGTTACTTTTCTCAGTTTCCTTCTCTCCTCCCATTCCCAGTCCACCATCAGCCCAACTGTCACCACACTTCCTAGAAACTGCTTTGTCAACTTAGGTCTCTTAATTTCTATATCCAGTCATAACATTTGCTTTAGAGCTTCAATTCTTCTATACTCTAGCAATGTTTGTAGTTTTGGTTTTGGGGTACCTCTGACAGTATGTGGGACGTTTTTGGTTGTCATAGCTGGGTGGGAGGTTACTGCCTGCACCTTGGAGGTAGAGGTCAGAAATGGTGTTTGATATTGTGTAATGTATAGAAAGCTCCAGACATTGAATACTCATCTGATTTAAATGTCAGTAGGGTTAAGCCAAAATATATATGAACTGTAATGATTTAGAATTGGTCACCTGTTTAGGTAATTTAAATATTTAGTACTTTTATTTGTGTGTGTGTGTGTGTGTGTGTGTGTGTGTATGTGTGAATGTGTTGGCTTGCTCCTTCTCCAGTGAATTCCAACTCAAGTCCTCCTCTTCCAGCCAATCCCTCTCCCTGCTGGCCCCCAGTGTTTACATCTTTCCCACCAGTGAACTAAGTTCCTAACAGTCACAGACTGACACTGCTCTCAATCTATGCTGTTGGATTCCCTGAGACTCCCAGAGAGGCACCATCCTCACTTACCAAATGTTACCATTTAAAACAAACAAATGACACCCCAAAATTACAGCAATTCCAACAAAAGAAAGCACTCAAGTCCCTGCTCCCCCTTTGTTCTACATATGGGCATCGGCAAACAAAATTCAACTCCATGTTCACTTCTCATGTTCTATAAGCAGATGTCCTGAGTACCTTGGTCTACACGGGCCAGCCATATGGAAACACTGGCCTTAGGATATCCCTAGAGTGTTGACACAAATGATTGAAAGGCCTGTTGAAGTCCCTCCCACTCTAAGCTTGCAGTGCTGACAAGCCTGAAAGACACGTGTGATATAATGGTGAAGCCATGTCTTTGTACGTGCAGTTATTCAAAGTGGCACCATGGAGGTCTGCCTAGAGCCACCGATGACAGAGGCTCCTGTCTAGCAAGCTGGCTTTGCTCCCCACAAAGAGCTTGGATCCCACTACACAGTGTCTTTTAGTGACTGATACATCTTAATTTCTATTTCCAGTCATAACATTTGCTTTAGAGCTTCAATTCAACTGAACATTCAGCTAAAATGTTTTATATAGGAAGTTATTTCTGGAAAAGAGGGACAATGTAAAAAAGAAAAAAAGCATCAGGGAAAGACCCCAGTTAATTATTAATCCACATCTAAAACAATGCACTAAAATATATTTCCTATGGACAATAAAAAGTAACAAGTAACCCGACTTACGGACTGAAAGCATGTCCCTAAAAGCTAGTTACTAAGCCATACTGGACCCATTTCATCGAGAGATGCCAACCTTCTTGCACGAGGCAGATAGCTTTAAATATACATGGAGCCCTCACTTGAAAGCTTGCAGATTCATTCATCTTTTATATTCTGCATTGAAATTCTGTGCAGACAATGCTTTAAGATTAGCATTGCATACAGTACAGCTTAGTTTTAACTTACAATGCTTGTTCCTCCAAAATCCTTCTGTCTCTGGCTCTTACTCTACTGAAACATAGGCAGAGTGTGTGTGTGGTGTGTGTGTGGGGGTGGAGGGAGGTTCAGACACATCTTCTATATTTTTGTTCTTGTTGCTGTTTTTTTTTTTTAATTTGGCAACTACACATGTTTGATTTTCTGGATACTGAGAGAATCTAAACACTCAGAACTCATCTTCTCCACTGCAGCCTCTCTGGTCTCTGGTCTCTCTGGTTCATTCTGGTCTCTAGCTTCTAAGAACCAAAACCCTTGTGGTCTAGAAAAACAACATAGACTTTAGATCTTAGACCAAATAAAATATGTGTGAGCAAATGGATGGGTTCCGTGTGGCAGATAAAGGGTGAGGCCAGTTGGAAGTATATGGCAGACACCTTCCTGAGTTCTCTGGGTGTATGCATCCTAAATATAGCTGAGTACATCGGCGGCACTGCACAAGCCACGAAGAGTATGCAGAAGAGAGGCATAGAATGGTTTGGTCACTTTTAAAGCACACATCAAAATTAGAACTCCCTCAATGTGGTTAATGGATGCTCTCAGATAGGAGAAAGAAATGTCAACTCATAAGATTATACAGGGCTTAATCTTAAGAAGAAACGGCCTAAGATGATTCTCTGAAACAAAAGCTCTATACAGGTGGGGGATGTTTGATTGTAAGAACAATCAAAAGGACAAAAAGTAAACCCTTCTATTCCTGCAATGAGGTAGCTGGAATTTCCTTGGGCAAGGGATTGATTGGCAAATAATGGGACCCAGAACTAGTTCTTAGTCATTTCTCTCCCATCAAGTATCCTGCGTGTCGGGTCCCTCCAAGTGGTTCTTCATTGATTCTGCCTACTGTCCTGATAAAAGAGATATTAGAGGTGGTCTTCAGATAGAGCCCAGAAACTCATTGACAAGGGAAAAGAATTCTTCTCTCTATCCAATTTCTGTAGTGCCTCTAATAGTCAGATCAAAGGCGTCGATAGAGTATAATTGCTTTTGTTGTTACAATCGCTTCCCCCATTAAGTTGTAGAAAAGAAGATCTTTCTCTCCGTGTTGTTAATCTGATGCTCGGCTACAATGGGCGTTTGATTTTAAAAGTCACAAAGGGAAACGGGCATGTCATATAAATATCACTCCATGGAAGAGCGGCCCCACTATGTGAACCAGCTGACTTTCTCTCTATGCAGGGGAACTTCATCTCTATGTAGAGGATTGTCAAAAGGTGAGTGTTTGAACGGATAACATCGAAGCCAAACATCAACCCCGATGGCCTGCAAAGGACTCCTAAGTGTGTTACATTTCATCTTGCGTGACCTGCTGAGGTAGGTTTGAAGCAGACAGTAGATGGGCAGTCCTGGGCCAGGGGCTTCCAATGTGCCTTTTGATGCCTCAATGATTTTTACCTCTGCTTGTTGGGTGTGAGAACTTGTTCTGTCAACACAAGAGTGTTCGCACTTCTGAGAGATGAGCAATGAGTCAGAGAACTAAGAAAGCTGGGGCACGTGGATGCTGATGTGGGAAGAGCTCTGTTGTTACAGGTACAAGAACAACTGATGTAAGCACAGTGCATGGGGGTCGAATCGTTCTCAGCAGGTTGGTGGTAAACAGCAAATGAACTGAGTGAGGACTTTAAGGATGGTGGGTAGTGTGGATGGTTCTGTGTCTGGGACAGAATCATCATTGGGCTGGCAGCACGTGAAGACTTCTAGCTGAGATGTCTACACCCCCTGGGAGATGCTGATCTCTCCATCTGTGTCCTTCCTTCACTGCTTCTGGGGTGAATCAACCCCATTCAGATAAACACTTTCTCCATAGTAATACCTTCAGTCAGGAGTTGGTCAAGTCACAAACTCCTTATAGAAAGTTCCAGGAGATTAGGATCCACATGGAGAAGCGCATACACAAGCACAGATATGTGGAGTACAGAGTGACTTCAGGAGTCCAGGAAATAAGAACTTAAATCCAAGGCCTCAAACTATCACCTAATTCTGCACATTCCTGCTGTCCTCTGTAAACATACGGGTAAAGATTAATGCTAATGGTCTGCAAGAGGACCTCTGTTCCTTATGAACTGACATCAGTTCACTTTATAAATAAGAAAAGTGAAGTTGAGGGTGTTTAAGTGCCACATTCAAAACTCCACTAAAAGGTAAGGAAAGCAATCTGTGAGTCTCAAGAGTGGAAACCAAGCTATCTTAATTTTTAAGATCACTTTCAAGAATGAAAATTCTACCGTAGTACATAATAAAATTAATATGTGATGAAATTAATATTACCTTCATTTTTCAGAAGAGTAAAAATTCTTTAAAAATACATATTTATTATTTAGGAATTTCACACACACATACTGTGCATTTTGATTATGCTGTCCCTACTTCCCTACCTTCAGCTCACACCCGCAGTTCTCTCATTCAACCTCCCAGACCAGAAGAATAAAAAGTCTTGATGCTAGAGACCTTGCTGACCTCTCTAAAGCCTCTACAAGGAACTAGATTTAAACTAGGGGACGAAGACACTGGGCTGCACGGGCTATGCCCTTACCTACTCGTCAGTGTGTCTTCTGGCCACAGTTTAAGCAATCTCAGGCTTTCTCCATCTTGGTTAGCGAAATAATATCACCTAATGATACTCTAAGCACATTATTTGAAGTACTTGGACTTAAATTCAAGAATGTCCAGGCCCAGGGTGACCCTCAGATGAACGGAAGGTATGAGACACACATGCTTTCACTTCTCAATTTTCAAGGAGATGTGAAGTGGTTTATGTTAGACTTTAAAAATGGACCGTCTTTGCATTTTCCCTCTGAGTTCTGCTATATTTCATTAAGCAAGAAGGGTTTCTTGAGTTCCTCTGCTGGTAATGTGGAGTGATCAATCACAATTCACCTGCCACACTTAATTTAGGATTCATCCCATGAAAAGATTTTCCACAAGCTCCAAGGTAGAAATTTACATTTTAATATCCACAGATAAAGAGCTATAGCAATATGTATTACATTTTTCCCCACTATGAAAACCGTTTTTAGGAATTTAGACTGTTAAATAATCATCCCTTTTATGAGACTAGCATTAAAGACACATATAAATTCTGAAATCTACAGTATTACTTAGCCATTTTAGTGCTTTGCTTTTTGTAGCCAACCATGGAGGACTTGCTTTTACAGCCTCCTATGCAGAGTCATCTTAATTATAGGGAAATCCCGTCACAAAGGCCTTTCCATTTACAAGGGCTTCAGCTGGAATCTGAAGTTGGTTTTATTGGGAACGATGAAAAATGACTCTTTCCGGGACATAGACTTAAGAGTCAGGATCGGAAGTGAATTATGTTCTTTGGTCTTTAGGAAAATTTAAATGTATCATATCTTTTTATTTTGAGAAGTCTTCCTCAAGGGGTTTAATTTAGCAAGACCTTAAGATGCTCAGAATCATGGGCTAGCTTCAAGGGGAAAGATGGGGGTTATCCCTTTCATACTCAACTGAGAGGTCTATCGACCCTCAGTCTATTTTCAGAACCTCTGGTACATTGAGGATGGCAGTTCCTATCTGTGGATCCTTTTGTCTCCCAGTCATACTTCGCTGACAGTTGTGTATCATCGTTTTGCTTTTGACATAAACCATGCCGGGGCAAGACGTCTCAATCCCTAACACCAGGATTTTCTTTTTGCCTTCGTTTTCCCCACTTACAGCCTTTAGTCAAGCAGATGCCATACTATATATTCACCTAATTATCTGTCTTTCTCCTCCACAGACTGTCTGCTCTATGAAGACATAAAAGAAATGAGGTATCTAACAATATTGGGCACATAATACAGCCCAAGAAATCCGTTAAATGAAGTTCCAAAGCTCAATGCATTGCACCTTATTTACCAAAATGCCCATGTTTGCTCTACCTAGAGATTAAAAATACATTTAGAGGCCAGAGAGATGGTGAAGAGCCCTTGCTGCTACTCCAGAGGACAAGGGTTGAGAGAATGAGGAAGAAACCAGAAGACAACCACAAGGATACAGATCCCTGATCATGTAAAGCGGGACTTTAAGGAGATATTTTTGTACAGTAGTGTTCATACAAAATTATTTATAGCAGCCAAATTATGGACGGAAGCAACATGTATCCAGAGGTTGTTTAATAGATATAATGTATAGTTTGCAAATGGAATATGATAGTGGAATATTATTCAGATTAAAAGTGGATGACCCTTGAAGAACTTAGGCTAGATGAAATTACTCATCCACTAAAGGATAAATATTGCAAGATTATTTATTTTGGCATACAAAATAGTTGAATAATAGAGACAGGAAGAGAGGTGGGGATGACTGTAATATACATGCTTCAGTTTGAGATTAAACACTTCAGAAATAGACTGTGATGAGAACAGTGTCTCAAGGTATGCGTGTTTAAATGCTGTTTTGTTTGTTTTATTTCAGGGAAAGAAATAGTCCAACAAGAAATCATTTATAGCCACTGTATTGAAAGAAAAGAGCAGATAAAAGCAAACCTCCAGCAACTGCAAGGACCTTTAAATTGTGTGGACTGAACTGTGTCCCTTTAAACCTTATATTCATATATTGGTACCCCACAACAGCTCCACCCTACCATGAGGTTACATTGAAGATAAAACTTTTGAGGGGCTCAGGTTAAATGAGTCAGTCAACATGGACACCCGACCAAAAAAGAGCATTGTCCTCATAAAAGTGAGGGAAATACCAGGAACTTTTCTGCCTTGTGAGCAATGCATGAAGGTGACTGTTTTGTGAGCCAGGAAGAGAACAGCTCTTGCATGAACTTGATCATGGACTTTCCAGCACCCAGAACTATGAAAAAGAAATCTGTTATTTATCCACCTATTTGATGGACTTTTACTGTGGCAGCCTGAGCAGAGGTAAGAGGGATATAAGGCCCATGTGGAAAGAGTGCTCAGTGGATAAAGTACTTGCCGTGTAAGCAGTAGCTTCCCCCAACATCTACAGAAAAGCTCGTGTCTGTATCCTCATCTGGGGAGAAAAACATGGACTGCTCCCTTGAGTTAACTCATTGGCCAGTCTAGACAATCACTGGCTCCAAATTCAGTGAGAGACCCTGCCTCAAGAAATAAGATGGGGAGAGACTGAGGAAGAGACCCGACATCAACCTTTGACCTCCACACATCTGCTCATATGTATGGATGCACTTTCACATACAAATGTGTCTGAACTCAAGTAGACATGTACACACACACACACACACACACACACACACACACACACACACAAAGAGCCAAGTGATGATGGCTGGTTAGAGTAGACACAAGTAGTCTGCCATGGCCATGCAAGGCCACCGAGATGCAAATACACACAGCAAGACCACGATGAGTTTGCACACTGGAGAAACAGAAGAGAGAGGCTCGAAGGCACAGCGTAGAAACAATGAAGTTGAGAGCAGGCTGACAACAGTTAGGGACCAAAAGACAGATGAAATCCCTGAGAAGTATAGAGGGGCTTCACACGCTCATCAACGGCATAAATTTAGAGCCAGGTATGGGCTCATAGATATCCCATTATTCTTTAAAGTACACATGCATGTACTTTATGTAACATGTATTATTAGCAATTGAAACTTAAATGAACAGTAATATCTGAAGTATATAATTCAGTAGTTTTATTCAGCACAGTCCAACATTTTTTTTTTGCCAACAATTTTGAATCTTTCCTCTTGTGTGCTCATGATTTGTTTCATTTTGTTTTTTGTAATTTAAAAAAAGGTTGATGAGATAAATGAAGTAACTTCTTTAGTTTAATGATCCCTAACCTTTACTTATTTATTTTTTTCTATTAAAAAGTGTAGCCTCTTGGGAACTAATTTTTCAGCAGGGCCATGGGATCTTCTATTGATGGGCGGTGCCCTCCTGGTCCTATTAGCTGGACAATTATAGAATTTCCCTGTGTAAATGTCTATCAGATGTTAATGTGGGACAGAGAGGAGTGGAAAGGTGTAAACATAGAGTATAAGTGTCAAGTTTCAGACATAAATGGGATAAGTAACCAGACAAAATTCTGATATAATAAATTACTCGGACTGCCTAAAAGGGTGAGGTACATACATCATAATTTCACCAGAAACGTGACAAGCTTGAGGCCGGTATAAATACCCTTGGATCCGTTAGAGCCTCCTGGGTACTGCAAATAATGCTTTTCACCACACAGGTTAGGTATGGGTTCATATTGATATATGCTGCAAGCCAATAGGGGCCTTGCAAGAGCAGTTTCTGCATCCCCAGCCTCACTGGGGGTGAGGATTGTCCTTGTTAAAAAAAAAAAACAATAGTCATATTTGTTACAGATTTGAGGGAAAGCAAAGAGTTAAAAAATGTCCAAGTCACTAAGAAATACTACATTTTACATTTTACTCCACCAAGGTAAATAGATAATTCTGGGGACGACAATGATGTCACACATACATGTTTTGGGTATATTCAATAGATCATTTAATTTTATTTGCGATGGTCATTCTCGGCAGTTATTAGTTTCCCTGTTTCGTATGAGAACAGAGAGCTAGAGATGAAGCCAACTGGTTGGCCAGGCAAGTAGCATTTGGGTTTGTGCTCATTCAAAGTCCAGAGCCCTGGGAGCTTCCCTGTGTCTGTGGCTCCTCCCTCCCTGCCTTAAAGGGGACTTCAATCAGAACGGCCCAATACCTAAAGCTACACAGCCAGGCCCCTTGCTGCTCCCTAAACCTAATGGCTTTTCTTAACCTCTGTGGCTCAGGTCCTGCTCTTTAATTATGTTTTATTAGGATAAGCAAAGAATTAAAACACGGATTTGAGCCTGTTCATTTGTGACCATCTTTGAAACTCAGATAATCACAGCTACGATGAGTGGATGAGTCCCAGTGCTTTTCCTCATCAGGCATTGGGCTGAGTCCATGGAGAGAAGGCGGAGTCAAAGCAAAAGGAGGATCTTAAAGCTGAGTGCTTCCCAGGCCTTTTACATTACCTCCCTGTGGAGCTTTGTAAACTTGCCGGTAATCACTCATGGTTTGGTCACGTGTGAACAAAGTGGTAGAGTGCGGACAGACATCTTATGCAGTAGTTCCTGACACATGATAGAATCTAGGGATAGTTATTAGTGTCATGTGTGCAGACATGTAACACACATGATGTTTTATGATGTGTAGCAAATCATCCTTAGGCAATAGGACTGGCTAGTTTTATGTCGATTGGAAACAAGGTAGAGAGGAGGGAGGCCTCAGTTTCTCACTTGAGAAAAGGCCTCCAGAAGATAGAGCTGTACGAAGGCAGATAAGACTGTAAACTTTATGTTTTATTAGTTAATGTAATTTACACTTTCTTGATTAGTGATTGATAGGGGAGGGCTCAGCCCACTGTGGGTGGGGTCACCCCCAGGGTGATGGGTCTAGGTTCTATAAGAAAGCAGGCTGAAACAAGCCATGAGGAGCAAGTCAGTAAGCAGCATCCTTTTCATGATCTCTGAGTTTTCTGGATTTTCCTGCCCTGACTTCCTTCAACGATAAGCCAAAATAGCCTTCCCTCTCAAAATTGCTTTTGGTCCTGGTATTTCCTTACAGGGAGAGCAGCCTTAAGCAAAACAGTAATCCTCTCATTTTAGGATGAAGGCCATCGTTGCTGATCAAGGATACCCGGGCAGCATGGCAGGGTGACAAGCACAGAGGCAGAAAGGTTTCTGAAGAGCTGGGCTTTGCATCTGAAGGGTGAATTGGAATCTGGGTGAGCAGGTGTACATATTCTAGGAAGGAAGTCCAGAAAGCAGGCATGGAGTCTGTGAGGGCCCAGCGTGTGAGGAGCACAACCTGAGGCACACACGGTTAACACAAGAAGAAGGGTGACATGAGCTGCTGGAGCGCCTTCACAGCAGTGGGGATATGAGGGACAAGAAGGACTGAGTGACAAGGTGAAAGGTGACCTTTTCCATTAGACAGGCCATGAACGAGGACTTTAGGAATTAGAAGAAGCCACCTCCCCCAAAAAGTGATGAATAATGTAGCCCGACTTGCCCATTTGAAACTTCCTCGAACCCTTTCTTTTGTTTTCATTTCTGTTTTTCTAGATAGGGCTCCTCTGTGGAACAGAGTTGTGGCTGTCCTGGAACTTGCTTTGTAGACCAGCCTGGCCTCAAACTCACAGAGATCCATCCACTTTCCTCTGCCTCCCATGTGCTCGGATTAAAGGTGCTATCCTTAAATTCTTAAACATGTGCATCTTCTAATATGAAAGCTTGTGGTCTCTGAGATAAACAGCCACAGCAAATATTTGCCTGGCTATTTATTTTTTTCACTAAAAAACACACACAGGAAAACAAGCAAAACTGTGCAAGAAGCTGGATGACTTTCGGAGAGGCTGTGAAATGGGCAGAATTAGAATGGAGGTTGAGACATCCTCTCAGGGGACAGGGACAAGCACCTCCTACTCTTTGTTTTCCTTCAGCAGCAGCCTCTTGTATGTGTGCTGGCCTCTCCCTGTCCTGCATCTTCCTCTGGGATGCTTTCATCCACTATTTTCTGGCCTGCTCTCTTCTACTTAGCCTTCAAACCATAGCAGGAGACTCACATACATAGGGAGCTTCCCACTACCATCCTGGTACTTGTGCCTTGCTCCAGGAGCCCCTCTCCTGTGTTTCCTTCCCTGCTGGCATTTGCTACACTGTGGTATGACTGTGGCTGTCACGTATACTTGAATTTCCATAAACAATGAGGTTATTGAAGACAGGGATCATGACTAGTCAGAACAAAGGTCATGCCTAGCTCTTAAGACCAAGACCGTTACTTAATATTC